>NC_058084.1:157422311-157742072 GCF_014858855.1 Bufo gargarizans
CCGCCCCTTTAACAGTGACTTCCACAGTGTCCGCCCCTAAAACAGAGACCTCCACAGTGACTGCCCCTTTAACAGTGACTTTTACAATGACCGCCCATTTAAAAGTGACCACCACTTAAAACAGTGACTTTAACAGTGCCCGCCCCTTTAACAGTGACTTCCACAGTGTCCGCCCCTAAAACAGAGACCTCCACAGTGACCGCCCCTTTAACAGTGACTTTTACAATGACCGCCCATTTAAAAGTGACCACCACTTAAAACAGTGACTTTAACAGTGGCTGCCCAATTAACAGTGACTTTCACAGTGACCACCCCTTTAACAGTGACTTTCACAGTGACCACCCCTATAACAGTGACTTTCACAGTGACCGCCACTTTAACAGTGACTTTTACAGTAACCACCCCTTTAACAGTGACCGCCCCTTAAACAGTGATTTTCACAGTGGCCGCCCTTTTAACAGTGACTTTAACAGTGACCACCCCTTTAACAGTGACTTTCACAGTGACCTCCCCTTTTACAGTGACTTTCACAGTGAGCGCCCATTTAACAGTGACCGCCCCTTTAACAGTGACTTTCACAGTGGCTGCCCCTTTAACAGTGACTTTCACTGTGACCTCCCCTTTAACAGTGACTTTCACAAAGACTGCCCCTTTAACAGTGACTCTTACAGTAACCGCCCCTTTAACAGTGACTGCCCCTTTCACAGTGATCGCCCCTTCAATAGTGGCCACCCTTTTAACAGTGATTTTCACAGTGACCGCCCCTTTAACAATGACTTTCACAGTGACCGTCCCTTTAACAGGTACTTTCACGATGACTGCCCCTTTAACTGTGACTTTTACAGTGACTGCCCCTTTAACAGTGACTATCACAGTGACCGCCCCTTTAGCAGTAACCACCCCTTTAAAAGTGACTTTAACAGTGACCGCCCCTTTAACAATGACCACCCTTTTAACTGTGAGTTTCAGTGACCACCCCTTTAACAGTGACATTCACAGTGACCTTGCCTTTAACAGTGTCTTTCACTGTGACCTCCCCTTTAACTGTGACATTCACAGTGACCTTGCCTTTAACAGTGACTTTCACTGTGACCTCCCCTTTAACAGTGACTTTCTCAGTGACTGCCTCTTTAACAGTGACTTTTACAGTGACCTCCTCTTCAACAGTGAATTTCACAGTGACTGCCCCTTTAACAGTGACTTTCACAGTGACAACTGTGACTTTCACAGTGACCGCCCCTTTAAAAGTGACTTTCATAGTGACCGTCCCTTTAAAAAGATATTGACAGTTTCTCCCATAAAAGTGACCTCTACAGTACCCTCCCCTTTAACAATGACCTCCACAGTGCCTGCCCCTTTAACAATGAACTCCACAGTGCCGTCCCCTTTACCAGTGACTGCCCCTTTAGCATTGACCACCCCTTTAACAGTGACCTTCATAGTGACCGCCACTTTAACAAAGACCTCCTCAGTGCCCGCACCTTTAAAAGTGACTTTCACAGTGACCGCTCCTGTACCAGTGACTTTTACAATGACCGCCCCTTTAGCCGTGACTTTCACAGTGACCACCCCATTAACAGTGACTTTTACAGTAACCGCCCCTTTAACAGTGACTTTCCCTTTAACAGTATCTTCCACAGTGACCGCCCCTTTAACAGTCACGTTCACAGTGACCGCCACTTTAACAGTGACTTTTACAGTAACCACCCCTTTAATAGTGGCCTACCCTTTAACAGTGACTTTCACAGTGACAATCCCTTCAACAGGTACTTTCTCGATGACTGCCCCTTTAACTGTGACTTTTACAGTGACTGCCCCTTTAACAGTGACTATCACAGTGACCGCCCCTTTAGCAGTGACCACCCTTTTAACTGTGAGTTTCAGTGACCACCCCTTTAACAGTGACATTCACAGTGACCGCCCCTTTAACAGTGACTTTCACAGTAATCGCCCCTTTAGCAGTGACTTTCACAGTGACCCCCCCTTTAACAGTAACTGTCCCCTTTAACAGTGACTTTCACCCTGGCCGCACCTTTAATAGCGACCGCCACTTTAACAGTGACTTTTACAGTGGCTGTTCCTTTAACTGACTTTCACAGTGACTGCCCCTTTAACAGTGACTTTCACAGTGACTGCCCCTTTAACAGTGACTTTCACAGTGACCGCCCCTTTAACAGTGACTTTCACAGTGACCTCCCCTTTAACAGTAACTTTCACAGTGACCGCCCCTTTAACAGTGACTTTCACAGTGACCTCCCCTTTAACAGTAACTTTCACAGTGACCGCCCCTTTAACAGTGACTTTCACAGTAATCGCCCCTTTAGCAGTGACTTTCACAGTGACCTCCCCATTAACAGTGACTTTCACAGTGACCCCCCCCCCCCCTTTAACAGTAACTGTCCCCTTTAACAGTGACTTTCACCCTGGCCGCACCTTTAATAGCGACCGCCACTTTAACAGTGACTTTTACAGTGGCTGTTCCTTTAACTGACTTTCACAGTGACTGCCCCTTTAACAGTGACTTTCACAGTGACTGCCCCTTTAACAGTGACTTTCACAGTGACCGCCCCTTTAACAGTGACTTTCACAGTGACCTACCCTTTAACAGTAACTTTCACAGTGTCCGCCCCTTCAACAGTGGCTGCCCCTTTAACCCCTTAGGGACCCATGACGTATCGGTGCGGCATGGTTCCCGAGTCCTTAAGGACCCATGACGTACCGGTACGTCATGTGTTGTAAAGATCACCGTCGCCCGGCGGGCGGTGATCGGAACAAGGTGCCTGCTCAAATAATTGAGCAGGCACCTCGGCTAAATGCGCGGGGGGATCCTGCAGTTTGCGGCTTTTACCTGGCTGCGGCAGTGGTGCCCTCGGGTCCCCATGGGGCTGTGCCTTCTTGTAAAGAGCCTGTGAGATCCAGCCCATTGGATCTCACAGGCCAGAATCTGTATGAGTAATACACACAGTATTACTCATACAGCCAATACATTCCAATACAGAAGTATTGGAATGCATTATAAAGGATTAGACCCCCAAAAGTTCAAGTCCCAAAGTGGGACAAAAAATAAAGTGAAAAAAAGTTGAAAAAATAAAGTTTTCCCCCCAAAAAATTTAGTTTCAAGTAAAAATAAACAAAAACTTCATTTTCCCCAAATAAAGTAAAAAAAAAAAAATTGGTAAAAAATAGGGGGAAAAAAAAGGATACATATTAGGTATTGCCGCGTCCATATCGACCGGCTCTATAAACATATCACATGACCTAACCCCTCAGATGAACACCGTAAAAAATAAAAAATAAAAACTGTGCTAAATAAAGTATTTTTTTGTCACCTTACATTACAAAAAGTACAACAGCAAGCAATCAAAAAGGCATTTGCCCACCAAAATAGTTCCAATCTAACCGTCACCTCATCCTGCAAAAATTGAGCCCCTACCTGAAACAATCGCCCAAAAAATAGAAAAAACTATGGCTCAGAATATGGAGACATTAAAACATAATTTTATTGTTTAAAAAAAGTTGTTATTGTGTAAAACTTACATAAAAATGAGTTGTTATGGAAACCTGGAGCAAAACTTTGTTTATGGCAGTTGGGATTTGAAGAGAAAGACTTGCAGGCTTGTATTGGGGGGTCTAATTTTTTGGGAATATCTCAGGAACGGTACGGCCTAGAGACCTGAGACCCAGTCTAAAACCCTCCCGAACACCTGATGTACTTGTTGGTGAAGATCGGTCCAGTTGTTTGGTCGCTCATAAAAAACGTCCAGAAAGACAGACAGACAGAAATTCATTTTTATATACATAACAGATTATAATATACATAAATATATTATGGCTAAAAACATCAGTAGTATCTTCCCACATATTATGCATTCATATACATATCAGAAGTATTATTATAAATATATAGGAATGATTGGAAGCTGTCTGGCACAAGGTAAGGTATGGAGTGGGCTCAGCATGCATGTTGGTACCTGCATCCCTTGTAAGTAATGGAGGCCATTTTGGCACCAAAAATTGTAAAAGGAAGAGTGGACCCAGCATGTATGGAGGCCATTATGGCACATAACAGGTAAAATTTAGTGTTAGGACCCATCTTACAGAGATCGCCTTGATGTCTGGCAGATGGGCTCGAGTGGCTTTGCACAAAATGCATTTGCCAAGCTTCTCACTTTATAAATAAGCGTAGCATTGGCACTATAACTTTTTTTTTTTTTGTGACTATGGCATTATTGTACTTTATCTGGTTTGCAGGGTGCTGTCTTTTTTTTCTCCTCATACTAGATCCACCTCCAGACTCTGTCATTGTGCCACTCGGTTCACCTCCTCGTACTGCTGCCACCTTGAGACTGTCATTGGGCCAATTGGTGGCCTCTTCATACTGCTGTTAACTCCAGACTCTGTCATTGTCCCACTCGGTGGCCTTCTCCTGGTTCTGCCAACATTAGACTTGTCATTGTGCCACTCTGTGGTCTCCTCATGCTGCTTCCACCTCACCACTATGTCATAGGTCCACTCTGTGGACTTCTCATGCTGTTTCCACCCTCCCCACTTCATTACTGGTCCACTATTTTGCCTTTCGGCCTGACTGACATCATCATTTATTTGACCTTTCTTCTGATCGGTCAGAAAGAAGGAAAAATTAGACGCACAACGGACCCTGTCTGTATAGCAGCTGTAAGGCCTGTATGGTACCATCAGAATTGGCTTATGATTTGGTAGCCAAAAGCAGGAGTGGGTACAAAACACAGAAGACATGCAAATATTCCATTCACTTGTCATCTCTGTTTTAGATCCACTCCTGTTTTTTTTGGCATTAACAAAACTGATGGATTATTGATCAAATGCTGACCGAGTGAAGGCAGATGCTCCACAGACCAGATCTGTTTTTTGGGATTATTGTTCTGACCGATCAGAGGAAGAGCAAATTAATCAGTCACCTCAACACAAACTTACTGCTGACACCCTCTCAACTCTATCTGGGGGGGGCTCTACTTGTATAAGCATTTAACAGAACAGGAATATCTATGTGGAATTAGCTGACGACAGTGTAAAAGGAGTGCGCTTCTTCTTGGCGCTAACATCGACCTGTAAGGCTGAGTTCATGTTTGAGCTATTTGGTCAGTTTTGGCCCCATGACTCCCCAAATAAGTGAAGTGTGCAGTGATTCTAAGAGTCATCTGCATGTCATACTGACTCACATTATTATTTCACTACCACAGCAGACTCCCTATCCGTGTTATACTGCTAGAGACAGTGTTCTACACCACTATAAAGGCTCTCTGCAGCCAGGAAATAGCAGTTTTTTAACGTAATTTGCTGTGAATAAATTCGGATTGAACCAAATTTTTCCCCAAAAAGTTGGCGATCCGGCAAATTGAATTTTTGAAAAATTTGCTCATCTCTAGTCATCACATCACCATGCGGTGTCTTCAATCAAGATGGCCATGGTGGGCTCTTTGTGCACATATGGATAAGGTTACTGATTAAGCGCTGCCGTGTTCATCGAAGAACATGGCATCTGAGGGGTTCAATGACGAGGTGCGGCACAATTGCGGTTTCCCCTTTATTGCACCTGTTACAAAGAAATGTGCCTCATGACAAATTAATTTGCCACAAAGCTAATTTCTTTGTGAAATTCAGCAAAGCAGCCAAATCAAATTTTTTATAACTTTGCTCATCACGGCGGCAAGATTTGCGATGGCAAGTTGCAGACAAGCCACACACCGTTTTTTATTGCATGACTTATTATAGACTAATTGTCACGGGACATATGTCAGCATGAAGCTCCAACCTTAGTTAGGTGGCGAAATACAAAGTCTCACCTGTGGAGATATTATAAAGAAAAGTCTATGGGGGGAGATTTATCAAACTGGTGTGAAGAAGAACTGGCTTAGTTGCCCATAGCAACCAATCAGATTCCACCTTTCATTTTTCACAGCTCCTTTGGAAAATGAAAGGTGGACTCCGATTGGTCGCTATGGGAAACTAAGCCAGTTCTACTTTACATCAGTTGTTTTTCCAGCAGAATGCTCCAAACTTCTACATAACAACCACTCTAATATTGTGAAGTTATTTTCAAGGTCAATTTTTAAATTTAAACATTTAGATTAAGTAGCTAGTAAACAAGTGATTTTCTTGAAAGCTTGAAAGGGGAATAGGTTATAGGAGAAAGGACATAACAGTCTCCGGGGTTCTAAAGCTGACATTTGTGTGTTTGTTTGCAGAGACCCTTCGACATGATAATGTCACCTCACCATTGACAGCTATGAAATGTTTTGCAGCCTTTATGACTATTTAGGTGATGTTTTCTGTGATCTTTCCAGTTCTATATATTTCACAAATGATCCTGAACTGTAAATATCACATTATATTGTTATGCTGTAAATGTCACAATGTATTACTCAGAAACAATCATGCCATGATCACATTTAGGGACACATTTTATACTGTTTATGTTGTCATTTTTCTTTCTGTGAGTTTATTAGTTTTATTTTAATTACCCATATATGAGTGACTTTAACCCATGAGGGTTTAGGCCTTGGGGCAAATGATAGTGGTTACTTTGAAGTAATAGGCAATTCCACCCAAAAATAAATTCTGTTGAAGACCAAAAATTTCCATATGATCTTTAAATTATTTTATAGACGCCACTGGAGGAATCAAATAGTTCTTTAAAACTTGCTTGTTTACACCGGGAGTAGAAAAGATTTTAATTTGCCTGTAAGACCACATAATCCTCATTCAGACCCATGTTCTCACATATCATTGCAGCCCAAGGCCTTGTCCACATGATTGACATATAGGATGGTTGACAGATTCCACTATTAGGCATCCGTTTGACGCACCCATCGCCCACAGGCTAAAATGGCTTGAAACGTTATGAAACGCATAAAAAAAAAACTTAAAATGCATACATTTGAAGGGGTTGCCCCATTAAGAAAATGTATCCTTATCTACAGGATATAGGATAAGTGTCTTATCGGCAGGGGACCAACCACTGGATCACCCCCTAATCACAAGAACGGGCACCCATGCTTCCCTGTTTGAATAGAGCATCGGTCACACTTGTGCTGCCATTCTATTCAGCTCTAGGGGTCTGCGAGAGATAGCTAAGCACTTGTACTCGACTGTCTCCAGTTGTCCGATAGAGTTGAATGGAGCAGCAGACATGCATGCATATCTGCCACTTCATTCAAAAGGGATGAATGGACCCCTATTCGCATGATCAACAGGGGCCCTAGTGGCCAAACCCATGGTGATCAGACACTTATCTTCTATTCTGTGTATAGAGGATATATTGTCCAAATGGGAGAACCCCTTAAATGGATAACTGAGATGAATGTGATGCCATTTTGGTTACTTTACTCTGCAGGATGGGTTTGCATAGTCTGTAGTACACTATTCCATACTTTTTTTTTTTTGCAGAATCCCAAGGAACACCGGTTAGGCTAAGGCCAAACACTTTTATCTTTTTATCAGGCAACGGAAGGCTACAGACATGCTTAAACAAAAAAAGTGATGTAAACAGGGCCTAACCTCAGCACAACACATGAAACTCAGCAAAGTATGACCCCATCTACAGCTGAACTGTAGGGCTTAAACCATGCTGCCGGGGTTGAAAAAGATTTATCAGTTGCTTCATAAAAATGATGTGCCTTTAATAATGACATGACTTGTGTTTGAAACTATGTTTTTGGAGTTTGCGTCTCAAATAAAATGGATTTCACTGTAAGGCTTTCATTTCCTCTGTGAACCCAAGCTACATTGGATCATTACTGGAACCAGATGAGGGGACGTACACGCAAAACATCCCTATCTTTGTCTACATCATTCTCCAATAGTCAAGGATGCGGGAGCATTTTTTAGGTGTGCGCAGGGGATCTGGAGAAAGAGGTGGCGAGGAAAGTTGGACCGGTATTATTAGTGCTCAAATGTGGGAGGGCTTGGTGATGGATTTCCCAGTCCTTCCTAGATTTTATCTACTTCGCAAAGTATACAAATATCCTAGGTTACCACCAGGAAAACCTATAGTATCAGGAATTGGGGGTTTGTGTGAGACTGTCTGTCGCTTTGTATATTTTTATCTACAGAGGTATGTAGAAACCTTGCCTTCATTTGTTTGTGACACCCCAGATGTCCTCAGAAGATTGAATAGGGTACATCTAGATAGGGATATGCTCCTTGTTACGTGCAATGTCGAGTCCCTGTAGACTTTATTGATCTCATCATGTTATTACTAGAGCTTGCCCTGACACACAATGCATTTACATTCAAGGACCGTTTTTTCCTACAGCCCTGGGTGACAGCCCTATGGGGACAAATTGTGCATCCTCATATGCTAACTTCTTCCTGGGGCTGTGGGAAAATGAGATAGTTATGAATGCAGGGAGTCATGATGACGTGGTCTTGTGGTCGAGGTATATTGATGACATTCTGTTCATTTGGCAGGGCTTGGCGTCGTACTTGGAGGAGTTCTTACAGGACCTTAATAACAATGATCTTAATATAAAGCTCACTTGGCAGTACAGTGCGGATCGGGTAGTTCCTTGACCATGGTATTATAGTTGAGGATGGAGGTTTCCTGGGTGCAGATATGTACAGGAAGCCTACCTCCACTAATTCCCTGCTGCATTACTCCTCCTCTCACCATCCACAGGTCTCTAGAGCAATACCAGTTGGCCAGTTTTGTAGAACCAGCAGGATCTGTTTGAGTGATGTTCGGTTTGAAGGACAGACGGCTGACCTGTCACAACGTTTCTTGGAGAGGGGATAGAATAAAAAAAGTGACACAAAGGGGTTATGTAAAAGCAAAAAAATCTCTCTAGGGAGAATTTTCTGGGCTATGTCAGACAAAAAAGAGTAGGTACATATTATCCCAGATTTGTTACCAATTTTAATGCCCGATGGAGACAACTACAAGCTATCCTCCATAAACATTGCCAGATGCTCCTGACAGATAAAAATATGAATAGTGATCTTTGAGAGACCACTAATCACATGGAAAAGAGATAAGAACTTAAGGGACATGGTGACAAAAAGTCACTATGTGGCCCTGGTAAGAGAAGGTCTTTTCGGTGATAAGGGCCCACAATGGGGATATTTCTCGTGTGAAAGTTGTACTGCTTGTCGGTACATGGTCAGAACAGATAAGTATGTAGATTCCGGTGGGGGTAGAGAATACAAAATTGTACATCACATTTCCTGCAAAACAGAGGCGGTTATCAATTATGCGAAATGCCCATGTGGTCTCATTTATATAAGGATGACCACTAGGGCGTTTAAAATCAGGGTACTCGAACACATTCAAGACATTAGGGCAGCAGGTGAGATTACTGAACAAGAATAACTCAAGAAGCTGAAACTGATTGCAAAACCTTTTCGGGAGATTCATAACAGCAACCCCAGGGGTATCTCTTTCAGAGGGATAGACCAGGTGAGATTGGGAATTAGAGGAGGAGACATTAAACGATGCTTCCTTCAAAAAGAAACTAAATGGATGGTTCTGCTTAATACGGTGACCCCTCATGGACTTAATGAGGCTCTGAGTTTCAAATCCTTTCTTTAAATGTTTTTATGATATTTTATAGATATTTATACCCTTTTTTCTTATTTTTTTCCTGTAGACTCATTTGACCTTTGAATGTTGGAATTATAATATCTCTTATGTGAGCATTAAGACGGGTTGAATGGAATGGGAAATGGGAGAAGACTCTACTATTTGTTCATGGGAGATACTACTATATGAATTATCAAGACATACTAGTGAAGTGATATGAAATTGCGATATATTTTTTTAGTAATTTTTTTATTATTCACATGGATTTCAGGACTTGTGTTTATTTTATTATATTATATTTATTGTGTTTATTTTATTGTATTATATTATATTTATTGCACATTGATGTCATAATTGTACATTTTAGTATTGAATATTTTATGTGTGGATATTATTATTATTAATATTGTCTATTTATCACTAATAGAATATGGTCCCATTATCTCCTCATTTCACAGAATCATTTTTAGATATTTATTTCTATATTATTTTTATTTTTTGCACTAGGACTATGAATTATGCGTATGTCACGAGCAGGGAGGTTTTAGCACTATGTCACTTTATTTATATTAGTATTCACTAATATGTCACTATTTTCATATCCTATATAATTGGTGCGGTATCTATGTAAACGTATGAGTATGTCTCATATCACTATGATATAGTTAAATAGTGTTAATAATAGATTGGATCAGATTCCACTTTATTATTGTGGTTCTGATCTTTTCTTCCTTCATCCTCTCCCTTCCTACGTCTTTTTTTTTTTCTTATATATATTCCTTATGGCTATATCTTATTTCATACTTATAGTTTTTCTTTTGGTGTTAGGGTATGGATGCCCAGTTCATTGTTTACAGTGTTGCTTGGTTACCCTGTCAGCTATTGCAGCGCATCGCCGTGGTGCGCTGTGTGCCGGGTCACATGGGGGCGCCGCTACGTCTCCTTGGGAGGCGGGCTGAAATGCATGGCGTGCATTCCACCCCCTCTCCTGATGAGACTAGCATGTCCATGTTTTGAGGATGGGTGGGGACAGGTGGGCATGTGCTCGATAGGATACAGCGGCTGATTTATGTGAGTTAATTATTTATACTTGGTCCCCTTTTTGGATATAAATTTGGACTGAGGGCTACATTTCATTACCTCCTGACGAAGCCGAGGCAAAACGCGCGTCAAGGTTTTCTAGCTGACCTGTGCTGCTTTTTCTACCCCCAATCATGTCTTGTTAGATGTACTGCCAATATTTGCTTGGCTCTTTGTGACATATTCAATCATATTATTTGTGGCCTACCTGATGAGGCTGTGGGGGGATTTTCTTTTCTTTACCTTGTTTTCAGTTTTTTTCAGTTTTTACTTGTTTTTGTTATTTTCCTGGTGTCTTATCCTTTGTTTTCTTTCTTTCATCCTCCCCACCCCATTACTATATATATTTCTTTGTTGCCCTTGCTGTATCGTGCTTTGGGTTAGCATTACTAATTAGTGTTATTATACGCTCCCTAGTTATGTACTCTGTATGGAGATATACCTACAGTCATGTGAAAAAATTAGGACACCCTTTGAAAGCATGTGGTTTTTTGTAACATTTTTAATAAAAGGTTATTTCATCTCCGTTTCAACAATACAGAGAGATTAAAGTAATCCAACTAAACAAAGAAAACTGAAGAAAAGTCTTTTCAAGATCTTCTGTAAATGTCATTCTACAAAAATGCCTATTCTAACTGAGGAAAAAGATAGGACACCCTCACATGTATTCCCTCTTAAATTGGCTCAGATCTCACACAGGTATATCACACCAGGTGCACATAATTAGTAGATCGTTACTCTGCATGTTGAATGAGGCTTGCCCTATTTAAACCTCAGACATTTAGTTTGGTGTGCTCCTGACTGTTGAAGTGAGAGTGAGCACCATGGTGAGAGCAAAAGAGCTGTCAGAGGACTTCAGAAAAAAGATTGTAGCAGCCTATGAGTCTGGGAAGGGATTTAAAAAGATCTCAAAAGATTTTGAAATCAGCCATTCCACTGTCCGGAAGATAGTCTACAAGTGGAGGGCTTTCAAAACAACTGCCAACATGCCCAGGACTGGTCATCTCGAGAACTACAGCAGGCTTTGGCTACTGTTGATGTAGAAGTACATGCCTCTACAATCAGAAAGAGACTGTACAAGTTTAACTTGCATGGGAGGTGTGCAAGGTGGAAACCTTTGCTTTCCAAGAGAAACATCGAGGCCAGACTGACATTTGCCAGAGATAAAGTTGACAAAGACCAGGACTTCTGGAATAATGTTCTTTGGACAGATGAGTCCAAAATTGAATTATTTGGACACAACAGCAGAGGACATGTTTGGTGTAAACCAAACACAGCATTCCAAGAAAAGAACCTCATACCAACTGTGAAGCATGGAGGTGGAAGTGTCATGGTTTGGGGCTGCTTTGCTGCAGCAGGACCTGGTCAGCTCACCATCATAGAATCCACGATGAATTCTACTGTGTATCAGAAGGTGCTTGAAGAACATGTGAGACCATCAGTTAGAAAATTAAAGCTGAAGCGGAACTGGACCATGCAACATGACAATGACCCAAAACATACTAGTAAATCAACCAAAGATTGGCTGAAAAAGAAGAAATGGAGAGTCCTGGAATGGCCAAGTCAAAGTCCAGATTTGAATCCCATTGAGATGCTGTGGGGTGACTTGAAAAGGGCTGTACGTGCAAGAAACCCCTCAAACATCTCACAGCTGAAAAAGTTCTGCATTGAGGAGTGGGGTAACATTTCCTCAGACCGATGTCGAAGACTGGTAGATGGCTACAAGAACCGTCTCACTGCAGTTATTTCAGCCAAAGGAGGTAACACTCGCTATTAGGGGCAAGGGTGTCCTATCTTTTTCCTCAGTTAGAATAGGCATTTTTGTAGAATGACATTTACAGAAGATCTTGAAAAGACTTTTCTTCAGTTTTCTTTGTTTAGTTGGATTACTTTAATCTCTCTGTATTGTTGAAACGGAGATGAAATAACCTTTTATTAAAAATGTTACAAAAAACCACATGCTTTCAAAGGGTGTCCTAATTTTTTCACATGACTGTATACTGTGGGACATACCCATGTGGTATAATTGGCTGGCCACTATGTTAGATTTATGCTTTATAGTGCACATATCTATATCTTGATTACGCTGGAAATGTGTAACATCTGTTTGAGGGTAGTAGCAGCATAAGTTAGGTGATTCTGGCACCTTTATACGTCTGTTGTTTCCTCTTTGTTTTTATTTTTATGCTATGCTATGGACTTTTTATACAATGAAATGGATTTATATTTTTTGACTATTTTGGGCATGTGTCGTTGTTTGTGTGAACAACATGTTGGTTATTGCATTTATGCCCTGATCTAATGTTGGTATATTGAGGCCTGTTTTGGTTTTGTACATTGGACCATTAGTAGAGTAGTCCCACGTGTAAAGTTGTCCTACTCTACTTCACGTGTATGGCCTTAAAGATAATGGGTTCAGCAGCTACAGTATGTCATGTGTAAGGTTGTTGCGGGTATCGAAATTTTGATACCCAATCAATACTTTTGTCCCGGTATCGATACGATATCGGGATTTCAATTTTTTTTTCAATACTGGTCTGCGCTGCTGCGCAGTCTAGTATCACAGAACATGAGCATGCTGCTGTGAGTGCGCTCATGTTCCCTCAGCAGCACAGGGGAGAAGGAAGCAGTCTCTCCCTCCCCCTATGCCTCTGCTGCCGCTGCCACCAATGAAGAGAGAGGGGCGGCGCCAATGATAGCAGGACTTTAAATGGTTTCGGACTTTGTTAAGTTACCAGGCTACATAGAGTGGCGCCCAGGGATGAGCATGCACTTACTATTATTCCTGGGTGCCGCTCCATTCGCCTGCTGTGCTCCCATTACCGTCTTCTGCTCCGTATGCTAATTACTGCTATCGGAGCAATGGGTAGGACACATCAGCTTCTCTCCTGGGTGTTCCTTCTCTCTGGCTGTAGCGATGTCCAACGTCACAGCCAGAGAGAAGGAACACCCAGGAGAGAAGCTGATGTCTCCTGCCTATTCCTCCGATAGTAGTAATTTGCATACGGAGAAGGAGACAGTAATGGGGGCACAGCGGGCGAACGGTGCGGTGCCCAGGAATAATAGTAAGTACAGCGAGATCCTTGGGTGCCCCTATATGTAGCCTGCTCTTGAAAGGTCCTCTTTAACTTTTAATACAGGAGGCAAGTTCCGGCAGCAGAATCGCATAGCAGGCACCCTGCCTCTGACAGGGAGTTGCAATCATCAGCAGTTAACCCCTCAGGTGCAGCACCTGAGGGGTTAACTGCCGCTGATCTGCTGCCAGTACCCGCCTCCTGTATTAAAGGTTAATTATCATTGGTGGCGCAGTGCGCTCACCCCCCTCAACCACCCCAGTATTAAAATCATTGATGACAGTGGCCACAGGGTCCCTGTCACCATTAGACATCTGAAAAGCTCTGACAGACGTCCTTCAGAACCTCCTCCTTGAGGTTCCTTTTGCTTTCATTTTCTCATCTCATTAGCCTCTCTCAGCTGTCATGTAGTTGCACTGATTGCATCCCTTTAAATCCCTTCCCATACTGTGTCACTTTGCGATTTATACAACTTCCTGGAGTGTGTGCATGTTGGATGCTACTACTGAGTCTTCTACAGATAAGTTTTGTTCATTCATTTGTATTTTCCTGTTTGCTGGATCCCAGGTGGCCCTGACTCCCTCTGTATCAAGTGTAGGGAGCCGGTGGTCGTGTCCCCTCACTATTATAGGGTGTTCAGGTGTTATACAGTCGAAGTACGAGGATATGCGATCATCTACCATTGAGATTTTTGCATAGGCTGAGCAGTTAGGGAGAGAGCCAGGTCTGTTGCAGGGCTATCCCTTTGGTTCCTTAGTTTTGGATCCAGTCGGATCTTCATTTTGTGTCTTCTAGTTTTCTGTACACCTTCCGTGACATTATAAACCGCCAAAACCGTCTTAACCATGAATCCGGTTTCAACCTTGATTGACCGCATGCAGGGTCTTTCACTGGAGGTAGAAGATCTCCGGAAAACTGTCTCTCAGTTTGAGGTGACCGTTTCTGCTTGCGTTCATGGAATTTGTTCTGAGCCTAAAATCTCGCTTCCGGATACGTTCTCCGGGGGTAGTGAGAATTTTGTTTGTTTTAAAGAGGCTTGCAAACTCCATTTTCGCCTACTTCCCCATTCCTCTGGTGATGAGGAGCGGAGGATGGGGATCATCATCTCACTGCTCAGGGATAACGCTCAGTCTTGGCCTTTTCGCTGCCGGTGGGGGCACGGCCCCTCCGTTCAGTGGATGAATTCTTTTTAGCCCTGGGTCAGATATATGATGATCCGGATTGAGTCTATTGAGTCTAGACTACGTCTTTTATGTCAGGGTAAACAATCCGCAGAGATATACTGCTCAGAATTTCGGAGATGGGCAGCTGATACTGGTTGGAGTGATGCTGCACTCCGAAGTCAATTTTGCCATAGTCTTTCAGAGGGATTGAAAGATTTGCCTTTCATGAGAGACCCACCTCCTTGGACTCTGCCATGTCTCGGGCCGTTCGTATTGACAGGCGTCTTAGAGAGAGAGGAGAGATCACTCCTTCCTGTCATACTCAGTCCAAGGACAGTGCGGCGGTCTCATTCAGTTTCTATTTTGGGTGACCCTTCACACCGTGTTGAGACACAATTTTTTAAAATTTTTCAAATGATCAGTAAGATCAATGGTTGTCTCTGGATTGACACGTGTGATAGTTTGTTTAAATAAAACGTAACATTTATTGTATTAAATAATAAAATACTTCACACAAAACTGACTAATTAAAATTCTCGGCTCAGCTTATAATTTGTGTGGTGTTTTTGTATTTGTATACACAGATAGTGATTATAGCGTCTGGGGTACAATTGGAGGTGCTGCTAACTGTCTGATATTATATATATTTGCTCTGCTTGGCTGCTTGAGATTTAGCAAGCCCTGCAGGTGCTTGCTGTTGCCAGCTCTGTTATTCCACAATCTGTGGTCCGTCACAGAAGTTGGTGCGCTCTCGCTCCTATATATCGCTGACAGTTGCTAAAACACTATAATCCTGGATGTCCCCTATCTGACTGCTTTACTATTGCTTCTTGTTATAAAGGCGGTCTCATTCAGTGCACAGGGGTCTCAGTCGCTCTCAATCCCTTCTGAGCAGGGGCCCATACAGCTGGGTTTGCTTGCCTCTGACAATAGAGTATTCAGCTCTCATAGGAAGGTTTGTTTCTGTTGTGGAGGTATAAATCATTTGGCAAATGTTTGTCCCTCTAGGAGATTCAGGCAGTTTTTTGAGAGTAATAAAGAAACAAAAAGAAAAAAATCCTCTAAAAACGTTTCATCTGTTACTATTGGCAAGGTTGATGCGGAAATTGAAGGTTTTCCGTTTGCTTGTAGTTCCCGTTTTGTCCTACCTGCCAGGGAGGCGCTAGAGAGCAAGAACATTTTTGTGAGATTTTTGTAGATAGTGGAGCAGCTGTCAATCTCATTGATAGTCAATTTGCTATAACTCATAGTTTCCAGGTATGCACTTTGGGAAAGGATATACCTGGTTTTGCTATTGATTCCGTTCCACTTTCTCAGAAATCGTTAAAGGGCATAGTTCACAATATCCGTTTGATTGTGAGTGATACTCATGTTGAGGATGTGTCATGTTTCGTCCTAAGCAGGTTGCCTACTCCTCTAGTGTTGGGGCTACCCTGGCTCACTAAACATAACCCCACCATTGATTGGTAAGCGAGGCAAATAAATGGTTGGAGTGACTTTTGCAGAGAGAATTGCCTCACGACATCTGTTTCAGAGGTTTCAACTAAGACTGTACCATCTTTTCTCTCAGAATTTTCGGGAGTGTTTTCTGAGTGTGGTGTTCAGGACTTGCCCCCTCACAGGGAGTATGATTGCCCTATTAATCTCACCCCAGGCGCCAAGCTGCCTAAATCCCGTTTATACAATCTCTCCCAACCTGAAAGGGTCGCTATGCGTGCTTATATCTCTGAGAGTCTGAGAAAGGGACACATACGACCCTCAAAGTCACCTGTTGCCGCTGGTTTTTTCTTTGTTAAGAAAAAATATGGTTCTTTAAGACCATGTCTGGATTTCAGGGAGCTGAACAGTATCACAATTCGTGACCCTTATTTGCTTCCTCTGATCCCGGACCTGTTTAACCAGATTTGTCCTCCTGGGAGGTTGTTTGTGCCTCTTGCTTTAAGACACAAGATTTTTAAGGAGCACCACAATACTGTCCTTGCTGGGCACCCGGGGGCAAGAGCCACAGTGGATCTCATCGCTCGGAGATTCTGGTGGCCAGCGCTTCGTAAGTCGGTTGAGGGTTTTGTGGCAGCCTGCGAGACTTGCGCTCGTGCCAAAGTCCCTCATTCACGGCCATCAGGTCCTCTCCTTTCGTTACCCATTCCTTCCCGTCCTTGGACACATCTGTCCATGGACTTCATAACGGACCTGCCTCGTTCCTCGGGGAAGACTGTGATTCTGGTGGTGGTGGACCGTTTTAGCAAAATGGTGCATTTCATTCCTTTTCCTGGCTTGCCCAATGCTAAGACGCTGGCACAGGCATTTATTGATCACATTGTCAAATTGCATGGTATTCCTTCATACATAGTCTCTGATAGGGGCACGCAGTTTGATTCCAGATTCTGGAAGGCTTTCTGTTCTCGCTTGGGGGTTCGGTTGTCATTCTCTTCTGCTTTCCACCCGCAGTCGAATGGTCAGACAGAGCGTGTCAATCAGAATCTGGAGACATATCTGCGCTGTTTTGTGGCGGAGAATCAGGAGGATTGGTGCTCTTTTTTGTCCCTTGCTGAGTTTGCTTTAAATAACCATCGTCAGGAGTCCTCTGATAAGTCACCATTTTTTGGTGCATATGGGTTTCATCCGCAGTTTGGGACATTCTCTGGAGAAGGGTCTTCTGGTTTTGATGAGGACAGATTCTCCTCGTCTTTGTCATCTATTTGGCAAAAGATTCAGGATAATCTAAAGAGTATGAGTGAGAGATATAAGCGTGTGGCGGATAAGAGACGTGTGCCTGGTCCGGACCTGAATGTTGGTGATCTGGTGTGGTTGTCTACTAAGAATATCAAATTGAAGGTTCCCTCCTGGAAGTTGGGTCCTAAGTTTATTGGGCCTTACAAAATCTTGTCCGTTATCAATCCTGTTGCCTACCGTCTTGATCTTCCTCAGACTTGGAAGATCCATAATGTTTTTCATAAGTCCTTATTAAAACCTTATGTCCAACCCATTGTACCCTCGTCTTTGCCTCCTCCTCCGATTGTGGTTGATGGTAATCTTGAATTTCAGGTCTCTAGGATTGTGGATTCTCGTGTTGTCCGCAGTTCTATCCAGTACCTCGTTCATTGGGAGGGTTATGGTCCTGAGGAGAGGATGTGGGTCCCAGTGACGGACATTAAGGCCTCTCGTCTCATCAGGGCTTTCCATAGGTCCCATCCAGAGAAGGTGGGCTCTGAGTGTCCGGAGTCCACTCGTAGAAGGAGTGGTACTGTCACCACCAGACATCTGAGAAGCTCTGACAGATGTCCTTCAGAACCTCCTCCTTGAGGTTCCTTTTGTTTTGCTTTCATTTTCTCATCTCGTTAGCCTCTCTCAGCTGTCATGTAGTTGCACTGATTGCATCCCTTTAAATCCCTTCCCATACTGCATCACTTTGCGGTTTATACAACTTCCTGGAGTGTGTGCATGTTGGATGCTACTACTGAGTCTTCTACAGATAAGTTTTGTTTATTCATTTGTATTTTCCTGTTTGCTGGATCCCAGGTGACCCTGACTCCCTCCGTATCAAGTGTAGGGAGCCGGTGGTCGTGTCCCCTCACTATTATAGGGTGTTCAGGTGTTATACAGTCGAGGTACGAGGATATGCGATCATCTACCATTGAGATTTTTGCATAGGCTGAGCAGGTAAGGAGAGAGCCAGGTCTGTTGCAGGGCTATCCCTTTGGTTCCTTAGTTTTGGAACCAGCCAGTCGGATCTTCATTTTGTGTCTACTAGTTTTCTGTACACCTTCCGTGACAGTCTCCTCTTCTTCTATTGGTGGCAGTGGCCACAGGGTCACCTCCTATCCTCCTCATTTGTTGCAGTGGCAGCTTCTGATCGGAGCCCCAGCAGTGTAATCCCGGGGCTCCAGTCGGTCAGCATGGCATCCAGGACGCTACTGAAGCCCTGGCTGCCATGGTCAGCTCCCTGCTGCTGTGTGCACAGAGCACAGGGCAGCAGGTAGAGGGTAAAGTCCTATTTACCCTAATAGAGCTCTATTAAGGTGAATAGGCAAAGGGATTAAAAGATCCCAGGTTCTAGCCCCTAAGGGGGAAAATAGTTATTAAATAAACTGTGAAAAGAAAAAGTAAAAAAACAAAACAAAAACACACCAAGTATAAATCACCCCCTTTCCCAATTTTACATATAAAATATATAAACAATAAATAAATAAACATACCACATATTGCCATGTCCGAAAAGTCCAAACTATTAAAATATTTAAAAAATCTATGCGGTGAATGCTGGAACAGAAAACAAATATAATAAAAACTGTGTGATTCACCATTTTTTAAAATGTGGAATGCACGTGGCTTTTTTGGTGTTTTATTTTTTTGCGTGTTATTAAATGGCATTGAGTATTGCAATACATTTTTATGGCATCAAAATTGAATACAAAATTTGGTATCGCAACAACTCTAGTCATGTGAAAAAGCTATGTTTTTAGACTATAAAAGTTAGGCTACTTTCAATAACCCATTTGTAAATGTGGCATGATGGAAGTATGACTTATGGAAATATGAATTGTATTAGCTAGAGGGTAGACCTGCTACAAAGGGTATGTCTTGATATGGAAGATCGAACACCTCCTGGCATTGTGTGGAAAGCCCATTCATATCTGCTAGGCAAGGGACCATTTTCTGCAAAAATAATTCACAAATTCCAACTAATTTCTGTAATCTAATGGTGTAACAACATTTATTCACATAGTGGGAAGGGTTTTTAAATAACTTGTTAAAAGCCTCCACAATTTTGCGAGTAATGCCACAGTTTTTGCTGCAAGGCCACATGTCCAGTAACAGGATTGACAATGTGGGTTGTTGCCACAATGTGTGTTCTTACACTATCAAAATAGGATCATTCAAATTGGGGACCCCATTCTAGGGGTTTCTGCAATGGTAATCTGAATAGTGTGCAAGAAAGTCTATTTTATAGCAACTTACAAAACAAAAGAGAGAATCTATGTTTAGAGAATCATTTTACTTTCTTTGTTTTTCTTCATAGAGGGAAAAGTGTTGACCACTACTTTCTTTTTAGGTACAAATGTCATATCACTATGATACTGATAATATAAAGTCAATTATAGAAATTCATTTGTGCTTTCAAATGGAGATACATAAATTATGCACCTTGAACTTTAGAGAACTTTACTGAAAAGATGATGAATGCTAAACTCGCAAAAGTCCACAGATAGCCAGAAGGCAATAACGTATCTTAGTCATTTGGTATCCTCGGTAGATTTATTACAGGTATTTTTGGAGAATTCTAACAGAATCAGTTCTTACAGTGTATACTAGTCTCAAAGAGGCAGCAAGCCCTGGTTAAAAAGTCAGAGATGGCAAGTGTCCCCAAATCTCATTAAATTTAATTTGTGTAATAGTTTATTAAATTAGTGTAGACTTGAGCATGCAGTTCAACATGGATACATCCCTAAAACATATGCTAGATAGTAAAAAAATATATATTTTAAGAAATCTCATCCACAAGCTGAGTAAAAAATCTTTAGACTCAATTGATTCGAGGTACAGATTTGAAATTTGCAGCATGTCAATTTATGGTGCAGATCTCCACTGCAGATATTACTCTCTGCAATGGAGAGGGTTAAATCCCCAGCCAATTTTATGGCAAAAAACTCAAGTAATGCATATGGTTTTTGCTGCAGTTTTTGTCATGACCTTTCTGCTTCTTGTTTGACTCCCATCTGGACATACTATTATTTTTTTTATTTTTTTTTATAATTAACAATTTTTATTGTTTTGACAAAAAAAAGCAAATTGTGCATATCCATTCTTATATCTTAGTGGGAGTAAAACAAATTATACAGAATGATCATGAGAAATTCCTGTAGCTCTTCCAGGGTGACCATATTTGGAGAAAGGTAGACCTCGTCCTCAATTGCCAATGGGAGATTTCTTCAAACCTATAATATCTAATCAACTTTATTAAGATAATGGTCTATCTTTGGGGTCTCAGGGGAGAGCCAGTGTGTAGGTAGGAGCAATCTGGCTGCTGCCAGTAGAAAGGAGACAAGAGAAGCCTTGTACTCTTTTGATCCAGCAACTCCCAGGGAAAGCAGGACTAACTCTGGTGTACATGGAAATGTGGTTTTGCAAATTTGATTGTTGAGTTTCACTATCTCAAACCACCATGATTTGATAGAATCGCAAGCCCACCAAATGTGGAGATATGTCCCCTTTTCTTTAAGGCATCTCCAACAAATATCTGGAGATCCCGGTTTATAGCAGCATGTTTTGTCAGGAGTTTTATACCAGCGTAGGAGAATTTTATAACTATTCGCCTGAATGCGGATGCATCTAGAGATCTTGTGTGGCACTAATAAAGTCTTTGCAATTTCAGAGTTTGAGAAGGTCTTCTATAAATCTCTTTCCCAAAGGCCTAGAGCAGCTGGCTTGGGACAAGGGGGGGGGGTGTCTTCAGAGACCTATAGATAATTGAGATTGCTTTGGTGGGGGGGTAGTAGTTGACTAAACAGCTTCTCAAACCAGCTAACATTTCCTGGTGGGGGGTATTTTTTTTAGGAGAGGTGTTTTTGATCTAAGAAATATGATAGATGTATAATGCTGAGAAGAAAGTCCCAGTTTCTTGTGGAGCTCAGCTTCAGTAGGAAAACAACCCTCTGAGTCTAGAACGCTAGATAGAGGAAGCTTAGAGCGCCTTAAGGCAGAGTGGAAGCTTTCTCTTAATTCCTTAGGAGCAAGGGCTATAATATCTTCAACAAGTAAAAAAGGGGAGGGGAGCGTCAAAGCCCCACTGTTCGCCGAGAACCACTCTCAGACCTTCAATGTGTTGCGGATCATGGAGTTGGGAATAGAGCTAGGAGCTGGAAGTGGGTTGTCAGCCAACAGGAGGGCTCGAGCCGGGGCGTTAAGGAAAGTAACATAATCCATGTTTTATGGGAGGGGTTCCTAAGCCAGTCCACTAGAAATCTGCCCTAGAAAGTTGGATGGCCTTCATGTAGACCTCAGGATCTGGTAAACCAATACCTCCGTGGGCTTGGGGCTTGGTTAACGTGTCAAATGAGATGCGCGGACTTTTCCCCTGCCAGATGTAAGTACAGATTTTCTTATTCAGGGTGTAGAAGAATGTTTTAGGTATCTCAATAGGGAGTACTTGCATTACATAGGTCAATCTAGGGATAACCAGGGACATAAGGATATTCTTCCTTCTGAACTAGGTCAGGTAAGGGAGATCCAAAGAGTCCAGCTGAGCAATCATTGAAAGTAGAAGGGGTTTGTAGTTTATGTTAAATAATTCAGATAGGTGGGGAGTGAGTTTCACCCCCAGATATGTTAATTGCTGAGTGTGCCAATTAAATGGAGAGTTCTTCTGGAGGGAAGAGAGAGCAAGGGATGAGAGTCCAACATGGAGGACCTGTGATTTGGTAGGATTCACTTTAAAATTGGATAGTGAGCCAAAGTGGTTAAGGGTCGACAAGATAATGTTCATGGCTCTAGAGGGGTTAGTAGTAATAATTAGCAAATCATCTGCGAAGGCAGCTAGTTTGAATTTACAGCCCTCCACTGATATACCTCTAATTTTATCCTCTTGTCTGAGGGCTTGCAGGAGAGTCTCCATCACTAGGACAAAGAGAAGGGGGGAGAGTGGGCATCCCTGTCTTGTTCCATTCCTGATTGGGAATGGGGATGATAAGATTCCATTCACTGACACGGACGCCGAAGAGTGGGTGTACATAGAAATGACTGCATTAACAAAGGGTTCAGGGATCATAAATTTAGTCAAGGTCAGTTTAATGTAAGACCAATCCACCCTATTGAATGCTTTTTCGGCGTCCGTGCCAATCAGGACTAGAGGGATGGATTTTTGGGTGGCATAATATAGAGCATTTAGGATTTTTGCGGTGTTATCTTTTCCCTCCTGGCCCCTGACAAATCCCACCTGGTCAGGATGGATCAGGTTGGGTAGCAGACCCTGAAGTCTAGAGGCGAGCATCTTGGCTAGCAATTTAAGGTCTACATTGAATAGCGAGATGGGACGGTAGTTGGGGCACAAGGACGGATCTTTGCCCTCCTTTGGGATGATTGTAATTGTAGCTCTAGTCATATCAGTGGAAATGGGATGGTTCGCCATAGAGAGGTTACATATGGAAAGTAGGAAGGGGAGGAGGGAATTTCTAAAAGCTGATATGGGGAGACCATCAGGGCCTGGGCATTTACCTTTAGGGGTGCAATTAATGGCCAGTGTCAATTCAGTTATTGTAAAATGGTTTAATTAATAAGTCTCATTGAGACTCGGTAAGGGTTGGAAGTCTTAGACATTCCAGAAACAAATTGATGTTGGCTTCTCTCCCCATTGAGGGATCTGGAGGTTTAGAGGAGGGTAAATTGTACAGAGATTCATAATAAAGCTTGAATTGCTCAGCAATTTCCTCAGCATTAAATAGAAGATTGCCCTGGGAAGATTTGATGCTCTGGACGTGATGGGAACCCCTTCTCTGTTTGATTCTCTGCATCATAAATTTTGATGCTTTATTACCATGAGCATAAAACTTTTGTTGAGCAGACAGAAAGTATTTGGCTGAACGCTCATTTAAGAGGTTCTTCAGTTCTGTTCTGAGAGAAGAGAGTTCCGTCAGCTGATGAGCAAGTAGTGATTGCTTATGCTCTTTTTCCAGAGCATGTATCTTCGCCAGTAGAGTTGTGTATTTTTTGTCAGATTCCCTTTTAAGGAAAGAACAAAGGCTAATTAGTCTACCCCTAATATAGGCTTTGTGGGCGTCCCATAAGACCTGGGAGGATATATCTGAGGTGTGATTAGTGTAGAAGAACTCGTCTACAAAGGAAGAGATTTGGGATTTGGGACTAGGATTACCTAGCAAAGACTCATTAAATCTCCAATTAATGTTCTTACCCGACCTGGAAGCAGGACAGAGATCACAGTATATTGGGGAGTGGTCCGAGAGAGTCATATCACCAATCTTGGCTGAGGAACAGTATTGTAGATGTTATCTTGATATAAAGATGTAGTCTATGCTGCTATACAAGTTATTTGCTGATGAATAAAAAGAATAGTCTAGTGAGTTAGGGTTAAGATAGCGCCAGGTATCCAACACTCCCATATCGAATAACTTGGTTTGTACCAATATGAGAGCTCTTGAGGGAATAGAAGATTTCTTAGAAAAGGTGTCCACTAAAGGGTGGAGAGCTATGTTAAAGTCACCTGCTACAATAAATGTCCCTTATAAGTGAAAAGAGGGAGGAGAGCCAAGTAACTTGGTCTTTGTTAGGGGCATACACATTGACTAGGGTGAACAAGGTCTGCCCTATTAGGCCTTTTAGAAGCAGGAATCTACCCTCAGGGTCTTGGATGCGGGTCTTGTATTGGAATGCCAGCCCTTTAAGGAAGCCAATACTAACTCCCCTTGAAGCGCTGCCCCCAGCCCCACAGTGATGCCAATTGGGAAATTTTGAGTAGGAGAGGTTCGGGTAGTTACCATGTTTAACCCCTTCCTGACCGCAATCTGTATATATTTGTGATAGCTGCACATACCCCGTACAGCTACCACATATATAAACGTTCTGGCAGCTCTTTAATCCAAGCGCTGCAAAGCGCTTGGATTAAAGCTTCTGCCCCTGCTCTGTATGCTGTCACGGACAGCATACAGTGCAGTAATGCCGGCAAGGGACCAATCAGAGTGGTCCCTTGCCGGGAATCGATCCGATTGGTTAGTCTAGACTAGTGCAGACTAACCAATCGGATCGAGTCAGTGAAAAAATGCCGATTTCAGGCTCTGATCTGCGCTCTGCAGATCAGAGCCTGAAATCAGTGTCCTCGTGCCCCCCCGATCCATGCAGCCCCCCATCTGTGCAGCGCCCCCCGCCCCCGATCTGTGCAGACCCCCCCCGATCTGTGCAGCCCTCCATCTGTGCCCCCTCCATCTGTTCCCCATCTTCCACAGTGCTGCCCCCTCCTTGAGTCCGCCCCCTGCTGGCGTGACACCCTCCCTCCCCCCCCTTCCAGCGCTGCCCCCCATCTGCCCCCCTGCTCTGTTTGATGGCGGCGGCTCCAT
The DNA here is from genome assembly GCF_014858855.1 of Bufo gargarizans. NCBI lineage: Eukaryota > Metazoa > Chordata > Amphibia > Anura > Bufonidae > Bufo > Bufo gargarizans. The sequence continues at coordinate 157,447,249 of NC_058084.1, forward strand.
TCCTGAGCCGCCGCCATCATCAGAGTGTCAGCTCTATGCTGACACTCTGCTGTAAATTCTGTAACCCCATAGATGCCGCAGCAGTGGCATCCATGGGGTTAATAGAGGGAGGGGGCTCCCTCTCTCCACCATCGGGGCTGCTGCGCTGCGATGGCAGCCCCGATGGTTGCCATATTAGGTATCACCGTGTCTGTAACAACCATCTCTATAAAGATATCACATGATAGACCCCGTCCAATAAACACCATAAAAAAATAATAATAAAAACTGTGTAAAAAAAATGCAATTTTTGTCACCTTACATCATAAAAAGTGCAACAGCAAGCGATCAAAAAGGCGTATGACCCCCAAAATAGTACCAATCAAACCTTCACCTCGTCCCGCAAAAAATGATACCCTATTTAAGACAATCGCCCAAAATATAAAAAAGCTATGGCTCTCAGACTATAGAGACACTAAAACATATTTTTTTTGTTTCAGAAATGCTATTATTGTGTAAAACTTAAATAAATAAGAAAAAGTATACATATTAGGTAACCCTCAATGTGTTAAAGAAAAAAAAAATTATAATATAAAATCTGCCCAAAAAGTGAAATTTGGAAATTTCATCTCCATTTTCCTTTAATTCTTGTGGAACGCCTAAAGGTTTAACAAAGTTTGTAAAATCAGTTTTGAGTAACTTGAGGGGTGTAGTTTCTACAATGGGGTAATTTATGGGGGTTTCCACTATGTAAGCCCCACAAAGTGACTTCAGACCTGAACTGATTTGTAAAAAGTGGGTTTTGGAAATTTTCTTAAAAATTGTAAGAATTGCTTCTAAACTTCTAAGCCTTCTAACATCCTAAAAAAATAAAATGACATTTCCAAAATGATGCCAACATAAAGTAGACATATGGGGAATGTTAAGTAATAAATATTTTATTAGGTATGACTTACTGTTTTAGAAGCAGAGAAATTAATATTTGGAAAATTGTGAATTTTTCCAAATTTTTTGTAAATTTGGGATTTTTTCATAAATAAAGGTGAAATATATTGACTCAAATATATGATCATGAAGTACAATGTGTCATGAGAAAACTATCTCAGAATGGCGTGGATAAGTAAAAGTGTTCCAAAGCTATTACCACATAAAATGACGCATGTCAGATTTGTAAATTTTGACCTGGGCACTGGGGCATCAATGACCCTTGGTCATGAAAGGGTTAAAATGGGTCTCCTGTAAGAAAACTATCGAACATCTCTCCCTATTTAGTTGTGAGAGAATTTGGCTTCTTTTTGATGGAGATCTCAACCCTTTGACGTTATATGATGCTATTCTAAGTTCACTCATGATTTAAGTTAAGAGGTGGGAGAGAAAACACAGAAGTTCGAGTGATAATGATGACATAATCAGCTGGTGAGAGGGGGAGGAGGGCGCCGCCCCAAGGAGAGGAAGATTTCAATACATCCACAGGAAAGTGATGCCACGGTCTGTTTCTAGACCACCCACATCTGAGAATCAAAGCAAAAACATACAAAACGGTAACATATGTCATAACAGGTAGGAGAACATGGTGATCATAAGGTGAGGAGCAACACAGCTCCCGGCAGGAATTAAACATTGTACAGAATAATACAATATTATAATTTGAGAGCAAAAGAAGTGAAAAGCAAGAGGGAGGATAAGGTAAGGGAAAAAAGCTAAGAAAAAAGGAGTGTAAGGAGAGTAAGAAGTATGAGTGTGGGAGTATAGGAGAATAAGAGTATCAGAGGGGGGTATATTACTATACTGTGTATCACCCTTGTTTTGAGATAAGGATCCAGGGTAGGATCAGAGGAGGTATATCAGAGAGGTAGAAAGAGTGGGGGAGAAGCAGAGGGATATTTAAGAGAAGGCTGCAGAAGAATTGGGTGTGATATTTCCCTAATAAAGGGACATCAATAGAGAGGGGATTTTCTCATTCCCCCATTGTGAGCCTTCTGGGAGTTGATTTAGAGGTTCCTCTTATACCCCTTTTAGGTTTAGTGGTCTGCTGCTTTTCCCAGAGCTCAAGTGATGAGAGAGTAGGCAGTTTATCCAAGTCCAGGATAGGGTCCCAGTTCTGAATGTCCAGTGGATCAATCCCCAGGTGCTCAAATTCTTGTTCCAAGTCCTGAAATGAGGAAATGCTCATTCTGTGACCCTCGTATATAAAGGAGATTCCAAATGGGAAGGACCATCTGTATAAAACTTATAGCTAAATGATAAAGTACATGGAAGATATTGGACTGTAGTATTTAGGTTAAATTGCTGTGTTAGCACTTTGCGTTAAATAAATGGGTTTTGGGTTGCTGTTTGGGCACTCATTCTCTAAAAGGTTCGCCATCACTGGGATATCTGATCGGCGGGGGTCCAAAACCCAGCACCCCTGCCGATCAGCCCTGCCCTGAAGTGAAGGAGGTGCTCCTTGCGAGTGCTGCTTCCTCTTCATTGAACTGAGCCTCGTCTTCCTTGCAGCATTGGCATAGTGTAAATACAAGTACTAATGGAGCAAGTACTTGAAATGACACTGCACTACCGAAATGATGGGCAGTGTAATGAAGAGAAATCTAATCACAGCCCCAAGAAACGTTGTGAATGCGATAAAACTCTAACTTTATTTGATAAACATTAAAAGTAGGAAGGACCTATGAGTCTTCAAAATACATGCATTGGGAGTTAGATATAGTATTGGCATCTCAACATACATAAATAATAGCTGAACGACTGGTCCTGTGTGCAGCTCTATGTAATATCCAGTACCAGAATCCAGTGGCAACCATGTATAATGGCCTGCAGCGTATGTTCTTGTAACACTGCATAGACAGAGTCCACTGTAAATTTTTGATACCTATTACATCTGCTGTAGCACAGAGTGATAATAGGCCACTAAATGTACAGATGCTCAAATAGCAAGAGTTGCCAGAGTGCTCTGAGCTTTGGAGCCGTGACACTGAAACACCAGAAGGACCTTAATCACAGTACTGCCATTCATGGTGTACACATTCCTTCTTCCTTCTTCATGTGCTCAGACTAGTGTTGATTGAGCATGCTCAGCCAAACACCAGTTCAGCTACAGCATCTCAATGCTCGGCACATGGTGGTATTCGGGTGAATACCGCATGTGATCGAGCGCAATGCTCGAGTCTCCTCTCCGCACATTTGTTGGCTGCTACGCAGCCAATAAACGTGCAGTTAGGTACTGCCTATAGCCATGTTGGTTACTGGCATTACAGTGATTGGCTGGCGGAACGCGTCATCGGGTGCTATATAGCACCCGATGACACGTGTTTGGCTCAGTGTTAGTCAGAGAGAGCTGTGCTAAAGAAGGTAAAGATAGTGTAAGAAGTGAAATATTTTTTTGGGTACGTTGAAAAACCTTTTAAGGACTATTGATGTGTGTGGCATCAGCAATATATATTTTTAGCGCAGCCTGCGCTAAATTGCTAAAACTTTACAGACCCAAAAGTCCTATTAAGGACTGTTGTGTGTGGCAGCAATATCTATTTTCAGTGCATCCTGCGCTAAATAGCGTGCAATAGTTGGCTGCTGCAGACAGCGACATTATCTGTGCTACATCTCCTGTGTAACGTGTGCGCATTCCAAAAATATCTGTGACATCCCGTGTACTTTTTCCGTAGACGTTATCCATTGTGGACAGTGACATTACCTGGGGTAAATCTCCTGTGTAACTTTTCCACATCCCAAATAGCTGTAACATTCCTTGTAATTTTATATTAGCCACTGGTGACATCAGCGACATTATCTGTGGTATTTCTCCTGTGTAATGTTTCCACATCCCAAATACCTGTGACATTCCCTGTAATTTTATATTAGCCGCTACTGACATCAGCGACATTATCTGCGGTATTTTTCCTGTGTAATGTTTCCATATCCCAAATACCTGTGACATTCCCTGTAATGTTGTATTAGCTGCTGCTGACATCAGAGATATTATCTGCGGTATTTCTCCTGTGTAACTTTTCCACATCCCGAATACCTGTGACATTCCCTGAAATTTTTTATTAGCCGCTGCTGACATTAGCAACATTATCTGGGGTATATCTCCTGTGTGACGTTTCCACATCCCAAATACCTTTTTTAAACCTTATTTGCACATACACTTACAAATCCTACGCTACTGTACGTGTGACATACTTTCAAGTATATATAACATTTAATATGAAGAAGGCGAGCAATAAAGGACAGGGAAGTGGCCGTGATGCTGATGGTGCACGCAGAGGCCGCCTACCTGGGTGTGTTAAAACTGAGTCTGCTGCCAGAGCACAAGAAAAACAAACATCCACAATAACTAGCTTAATGTCCAAGTTTACAGTGCGGTGCAGGACAACACTCTCGAAGTCAGACCAGTGCGACCAGGTGGTCGGTTGGATTGCAACAAATACTGCTTCCATTTGGTTAAGCACCACCCTGTCTTTCAGCAAGTCCAATCTGAGTAGCCAAGAGTCTGGTCAACACAATCCTCACCCTGATCCTCCTTCCTCCCACCTCCCACCATGTACAGTCTGGCCGAACAAGTGATCCCACACTCGGATATTCCGGCGAGCTATTTTCAGCGCCATTCCTTCATTTGTGCCTCTCGACAAGCCAGCTTGAAGAGGGACATGACATCTTGTGCCCTGATTCCCAAACTCTTGAGCATCCACAGTCACAAGAAGATGACGGTGGGGAATGGCAATTAGTGTTTCACGAGGTGGTTGATGATCATGAGACACAGTTGCCAATAAATCAACGGCAATTAGTGTCTCAAGAGACTGATAATGAGTATGAGACACAGTTGTCAATAACTGAGGTTGATGTTAGGTCAAGTCAGGAGGATGACCAGAGTGAGAAAGTGGAAGAGGAGGTGCTGAACGATGAAGTCACTGATCCAACCTGGGAAGTTGGCAAGCCAAGCGAGGACAGCAGTACAGAGGGGGAGGAATCAGCAGCACAGCAACAGGCTGGAAGAGGCAGTGGGGTGGCAAAAGGGAGAAGACAGGCCACACAAAACAGGCCTGCAACTGTTCTCCGAAGCACACCCTCGCGGAAATCTAACTTGTCAAGGGGTAGGTGTTCCGCAGACTGGCGTGTTTTTAAGGAAAGTGCAGACAACAAAAGAATTGTAATTTGCAACCTGTGCCATACAAAAATGAGCCAGGGCTTGAACACTAGCAACCCCACCACCACCAGCAAGATCCGCCACATGGCATCAAAGCATCATAATTGGTGAGCTGAACGCCTGGGTCCACAATCTGTGTCTGCAGGTCACACCACTGCCTCCTCTTCCCCTGTGTTAACTACTGGCCAATCCCCTGTTGAAGGCGCAGGCCCGGATACCTCCCACCCTGCACCTGGACCTTTGCAAGCACCATCAGCGACCACATTCACTTCCGTGTCCCAGTGCAGCGTACAAATGTCCTTACCCCAGGCATTTGAACGCAAGCACAAATACCCAGACACCCATCCACAGGCCATGGCACTAAATGCACAACTTTCCAAATTACTGGCCCTGGAAATGTTGCCATTTAGGCTTGTGGACACTAAGGTCTTCCGCAGCTTGAGCTCGATGGCCGTCCCTTGTTATGCAGTCCCCAGCCACCACTATTTTTCACAGTGTGCCGTGCCTGCCTTATACCAGCATGTGTCCTCGTAACATCACCCATGCCCTGACCAACTCAGTTACTAGGAAGTTCCATGTAACCACTGACACAAGGACAAGTGCTTTCGGCCAGAGACGCTACATTTCCCTGATGGAACACTGGGTGAACGTTGTGGAGGCTGGGAGCGAGTCGTACCCTGGGATGGCACAGGTGCTCCTGACGCCAAGGATTGCAGGCCCTAATTCCATCAGGGTTTCTGCCACCACCTACGTTAGTGGCTCCAACCCCCACTTCTCCTCCTCGGCCTCCTCCTCCACTTCCACCTCAGAATTATCCTCTTGCAGCACGTCAGCCATCAATCGGTAGCTGGAAGCAGTGTAGCACTGTAGTGGGGAAGCGGCAACAGGGCGTGCTGAAATAAATTTGCTTAGGTGACTAACAGCACACCACTGCAGATATGTGGCAGGGGATAAGAGACCAGTCTCTCGCCACTCAACCTAGAACCAGGCATGGTTGGGTCTGATAGTGGCCGTAACTTGGTGGAGGCTTTAGAGCTCAGCAAGCTCACACACATCCCATGCTTAGCCCACGTCTTCAACTTAGTGGTTCAGCGGTTTCTCAAAACCTATCCCAATTTGCCTGAGCTACTGGTGAAGGTGCATTGCATGTGAGCCCATTTCTGCAAGTCATCATCAGCTTCCGCTGGTTTGTCAACGCTGCGACAGCGCTTACAATTGCCAGCTCGTTGACTGTTAAGCACACGCTGGAACTCCATGTTCCACATGTTGGCCAGGCTTTGTGAGCAGCAGAAAGCAGTAGTGTGTCATGGTCTTACCTCCTTGCTGTTCCCTTCGTTTGACATGTGCTGGCGGCCATCTTGGTTTCTGGGTTTTCTTGTAGCCTCCCACCCTGCGGCTCCTCCTTCCCACTGGGAGGAGCTGGATGCCCAGCTCATATATATAGGAGGTCTGTGGCTTCAGTTCCTTGCTTGGTCCTCCTGTGTTCACATGCTTCCAAGACTGCTGCTGCTTCTGGTTCCTGATCCTGGCCTCGTCTGACTACCCCGTTGGTTCCTGATTCCGGCTTCGTCTGACTACCCCGTTGGTTCCTGATTCCGGCTTCGTCTGACTACCCCGTTGGTTCCTGATTCCGGCTTCGTCTGACTACCCCGTTGGTTCCTGTTCCTGGCTTCGTCTGACTACCCTTCTGGTTCCTGACCTCTGTCTCCGCAAGACCCTGCTTCGGTTTAGCCATCCGTTCGGACTTTGCTTACGGCTTGCTCTTCAATAAAACCTTCTTATTTTCCACTTATCTCTTGTTGTACGTCTGGTTCATGGTTCCATGACATTAGGACCAAGCCATGAATTCTGACGGTACAGGGCCACCCTCGCTACCTACGCTGGTTGCCAGACTTGATCAGCAGGATCACCTGTTGGGTCGGTTCGCTGTGGCGTTGCAAACCCTGCTTGAACGCACGGCTCATTTAGCTTCCGTTGCCGATGGGTCGGTTGTCGCTCCTGGGCCCGCTCCTACTGCCGCTCCGGTTGTTGCGCCAGAGTCTACCCTGACACCTGTTGCTGCGCCTGTGGTGTTTCAGGGTATGACCGGTTCTGCCCCCCTTCCACAGCGCTTTGGGGGAGAGCCAACTCAGTGCCGAGGTTTCCTTAACCAGGTGGGCATTTACTTCGAGTTGCTGCCACATGCCTTTCCTACTGAGAGATCAAGGGTGGGCTTCTTGATCTCGCTGCTCTCGGACAAGGCCTTGGCCTGGGCCAGCCCTTTATGGGAGAACAACAATCCGGTGGTTGCCGAGTTTTCCGGTTTTGTTGCTTCTCTTCGGAAGGTATTCGATGTGCCGGCTCGTGCTGCCTCTGCTGCGAAGCTCCTTATGTCCATCAGACAGGGTTCACGATCCGTAGCTGAATACGCCATTGAGTTTCGTACCCTGGCAGCAGAGGTGGGCTGGAATAATGAGGCTCTGGTCGCTGCTTTCTCTCATGGTCTCTCGGATGCCTTGAAGGATGAGGTTGCAGCTAAGGACCTACCAGTGGAGCTCGAGTCTCTTATTTCTTTCCTGATTTTGATTGACACCAGACTCAGGGAGAGACCTTCCTTTAAGGAGAGCCTGCGGAGGTCTCCTAACAGATTGGCGCCTACGTTTGCTGTCCCACCCGTGCCTCCCTCTCCTCCCACGCCTCCTGGGGATGACTTGTCTGGGGGTGAACCCATGCAGCTGGGGTTTGCTCGCCTGTCTGAGGGGGAGAGGGTACTCCGGAGACGCGAGGGCCGATGCATGTACTGTGGTCTCGGTGGGCATTTTCGGTTGGCATGTCCGAACCGTCCGGGAGAACGCTCGCACCTGAGGTCCTGTCGGGGGCAGATCTTGGGTGGAGTCTCCTCGTCCCCGGTTTCCCGTGTTGACAAACCACTGATCACGGTTGTCCTCTCCTGGGTCGGGGGCTCGGTGACGACCCAGGCGTTGGTGGACTCTGGTGCTGGTGGTTTGTTCATTGATAGAGTGTTCGTTGCCGCCAATTCCATTCCTCTGCAGCCTCGAGGTTCCCCACTGGCTCTTGAGGCGATAGACGGCAGACCCCTTCTGCCGCCACACGTGACTCATGAGACCCTTCCAGTGGGGATAGCCATTGGTGCCGTTCACAGAGAGTCGGTCTGTCTCCAGGTTATTTCGTCTCCACACTACTCGGTGGTCTTGGGGTACCCCTGGCTCCAGAAGCATAATCCGACTTTCGATTGGAGATCGGTCGAGATCCTCTCGTGGTCACCGCAGTGTGGGGCTAGTTGCATCCATGGGCCTGTCAAGTTGCTGTGTACTTCCTCGGACTCTCTGTTGCCTCCTGAATACGAAGAGTACCGGGATGTATTCGATAAGGTGCGCGCGGTTGCCCTACCTCCGCACCGCCCATACGATTGTGCCATAGAGTTACAATCCGGTGCCGTTCCTCCTCGTGGCAAAGTCTATCCACTGTCGGTAGCGGAGAATGAGGCCATGGAGGAGTACGTGAGGGAGGCGCTTTCACGCGGACACATTCGCAAATCCTCGTCCCCGGCAGGGGCTGGATTTTTCTTTGTGAAAAAGAAGGGCGGCGAGTTGAGGCCTTGCATCGATTACAGGGGTCTCAATCGCATCACGATCAAGAACGCTTACCCGATACCCTTGATTTCCGAGCTGTTCGATCGCCTCAAAGGGGCCACGGTCTTTACCAAACTCGACCTGAGGGCGGCATATAACCTGGTAAGGATCAAGGCGGGCGATGAGTGGAAGACCGCGTTTAACACCAGGACCGGTCATTATGAATCCTTGGTTATGCCCTTTGGGTTGTGCAATGCGCCCGCAGTCTTCCAGGAATTCATCAACGATGTTTTCCGTGACCTGTTGCAGCAGTGTGTGGTGGTCTATTTGGATGACATCTTGGTATATTCTGCATCCATGGAGGCCCACATTCTGGATGTCAGACGAGTGTTGCAACGCTTACGAGAGAACAAGCTGTTCGGTAAGCTTGAGAAATGCGAATTTCACCGATCCCAGGTAACCTTCTTAGGTTACATCATTTCCGCTGAGGGGTTCTCCATGGATCCTGAGAAGGTTTCGGCTGTCTTACAGTGGCCCCAGCCCAGTGGGCTTCGTGCCCTGCAGCGCTTTTTGGGCTTCGCCAATTATTATCGGAAGTTCATCAGGGACTTTTCCATGCTAGCCAAGCCTCTCACGGATCTGACCAGGAAGGGCAGTAATCCTCAGGTCTGGCCGCTCGAGGCCATCCGAGCTTTTGAGGCTCTAAAGTCCGCCTTTGTGTCGGCTCCGATTCTGTCGCATCCCAACCCTGGGTTGCCTTTTGTCCTCGAGGTGGACGCGTCTGAGACGGGAGTAGGCGCCCTCCTGTCTCAGCGTAGAACACCAGAGGGTCCTCTGCTTCCTTGTGGGTTTTACTCCCGGAAACTGTCTTCCGCGGAGTGCAACTATCAGATTGGTGACAGGGAGTTATTGGCCATCGTGCAGGCCCTTAAAGAATGGAGGCACTTGCTCGAGGGCTCGGTGGTTCCGGTTCTCATCCTGACGGACCACAAGAATCTGACCTACCTCTCTGAGGCCAAGAGATTGACACCACGTCAGGCCAGATGGGCTCTGTTCTTGTCACGTTTTAATTACGTGGTCTCCTACCTACCCGGCTCCAAGAACATCAGAGCGGATGCCTTATCACGGCAGTACTCCGAGCTGTCCGGGGAGGAGTCGATTCCGACTACGGTCATACCCCCGAATCAGATCCTGGCCGCTATTCGCACCAGCCTGACTTCTCCTCTGGGTGAGCAGATTTTGGCGGCTCAATCTGGTGCTCCCTCTGGGAGACCCAACGGCAGATGTTTTGTGCCTGAGGAGTTGCGCACTCGGTTGTTGCGAACCTACCATAACTCCAAGGCCGCGGGGCACCCTGGAAAGAATCAGCTGTCCTGGGCGGTTTCACGTCTGTTCTGGTGGCCTTCTCTACGTTCCGACATCGCCGCATATGTAGCGGCATGCTCCGTTTGTGCCCAGAGTAAGTCCCCTCGGCACCTTCCGTTGGGCCTTTTGCAACCCATAGCCACCGGGGAGCGTCCATGGTCACACCTGGGGATGGATTTCATTGTGGACCTCCCTGCATCCCGAGGCCATACGGTCATTCTCATGATTGTGGATCGGTTTTCCAAAATGTGCCACTGTGTTCCTCTCAAGAAGTTACCCTCTGCACAAGAGTTGGCCTCGATTTTTGCCAGGGAGGTCTTCCGGTTGCACGGTTTGCCCAAGGAGATTGTGTCGGATCGGGGGAGTCAGTTTGTGTCCAGGTTCTGGCGCGCCTTTTGCTCCCAGTTGGGGATTCATCTCTCTTTCTCCTCGGCCTACCACCCTCAGTCCAATGGGGCCGCAGAACGATCCAATCAGGCCTTGGAGCAATTCCTTCGTTGCTATGTCTCCGATCACCAAGACAATTGGGTTGACCTCCTGCCTTGGGCTGAGTTTGCCAGGAACACGGCGGTGAACTCTTCCTCTGGGACGTCTCCCTTCATGGCCAATTATGGGTTCCAACCTGCCGTGTTACCGGAGGTATTCTCTCCCCAGGATATTCCGGCTGTGGAGGATCACCTTTCCGTCCTACGTGCTTCTTGGGTACAGATCCAGAGGTCCCTTGAGGTCTCTGCGCAGCGCCAGAAACTCCAGGCTGATCGCAGACGAGCGCCCGCTCCTTCCTACCAGGTCGGAGACCGCGTATGGTTGTCCACCCGCAACCTCAACCTTCGAGTGCCCACTCCCAAGCTGGCGCCTCGCTTTGTTGGTCCCTTCCGAGTGCTTCGCAGGGTAAACCCGGTAGCCTATGCCCTTGCGCTTCCTCCTGGCATGCGGATCTCCAACGTGTTTCATGTCTCCCTGTTGAAGCCACTGGTGTGTAATCGTTTCACTTCCTCGATTCCTCGGCCTCGTCCGGTCCAAGTGGGCAATCGTGAGGAGTATGAGGTGAGCAATATCCTGGACTCACGCCTGGTCCGCGGCCGGGTGCAGTTTTTGGTCCATTGGCGTGGTTATGGTCCAGAGGAGCGTTCCTGGGTTCCCTCCGCAGATGTCCATGCTCCTGTCTTGCTCCGAGCCTTCCACGCACGCTTCCCTCAGAAACCGTTCCTTACTCCGCGGAGGAGGGGCCCTTGAGGGGGAGGTACTGTCATGGTCTTACCTCCTTGCTGTTCCCTTCGTTTGACATGTGCTGGCGGCCATCTTGGTTTCTGGGTTTTCTTGTAGCCTCCCACCCTGCGGCTCCTCCTTCCCACTGGGAGGAGCTGGATGCCCAGCTCATATATATAGGAGGTCTGTGGCTTCAGTTCCTTGCTTGGTCCTCCTGTGTTCACATGCTTCCAAGACTGCTGCTGCTTCTGGTTCCTGATCCTGGCCTCGTCTGACTACCCCGTTGGTTCCTGATTCCGGCTTCGTCTGACTACCCCGTTGGTTCCTGATTCCGGCTTCGTCTGACTACCCCGTTGGTTCCTGATTCCGGCTTCGTCTGACTACCCCGTTGGTTCCTGTTCCTGGCTTCGTCTGACTACCCTTCTGGTTCCTGACCTCTGTCTCCGCAAGACCCTGCTTCGGTTTAGCCATCCGTTCGGACTTTGCTTACGGCTTGCTCTTCAATAAAACCTTCTTATTTTCCACTTATCTCTTGTTGTACGTCTGGTTCATGGTTCCATGACATAGTGGAATACCAGCTACAACATGGTCATCGCCTTTCCAGTCAGCTTCTGCTCTTTACAAGCGAAGAGTGGGCATGGATGTCTAACCTCTGAGGTTTTAAGAAACTTTGAGGAATCAACACAGATGGTGAGCAGTGATAACGCTATTATCAGCGTCACCATCCCACTTCTGTGTCTACTTAAACGTTTGTTGCTCACAATTAAGGCCGACGCTTTGCATGTGGAAAAGGTGGAAATGGGGGAATACATTACAAAGGGTGATAGCCAGACCACCCTCAGTTCATCTTCTCAGCGCAGAATGGATGATGATGAGGAGGAGCAGGAGACGGTTTCCTCTGCTACAGAGGGTAGTACCCATGGAAGTCTAATTCCATCTGTTCAGCGTGGATGGGCAGAAGAGAAGGAAGAGGAGATTGAGAGTCATCCTCCTGATGATGACAGCAAAATCTTGCCTGTTGGGACTATGGCACACTTGGCTGACTTTATGTTAGGCTGCCTTTCCCGTGACCCACGTGTTTTATGCATTTTGGATAACACCGATTACTTGCTGTTCACCCTTCTCGACCCCCACTGCAAAGTAAACTTCTCATGTGTCATTCCTGTGGTGGAGAGCAAAATGGTGCAATACCAAAAGGCACTTGTGCAAAAATTGCTCCAAAAAATTTCCAGCTGACAACGCTGGTTGCAGAGTACGTAGTTCCTTGGGCAACCGAGAAGGGGAAACAAGGGGAACACACAGCAGTTCCAACAGAAGCAGGGCAACACTTTCCAAAGCCTGGGGAAGTTTCATGACACCCACCAGCATCCTCACCTAGAAATGGCCTTGCGGTTCGCCCGGTGTTAGTTTTGTGGTGAACTTGTCCGCCGGCGCCATATTCTTTTACATTGTGAAGAACTTTGACCAATGACACATCCATCAGGTGGTACAGGACAGCCAATTGAGACGTTTCAGCACATGGACATACCCCTACCTTATAAATAAACTTGATCTGGCCACCATTTTACATTCAGTCTTTTGCCAGTGTAGATATAGGTTGCTATATGGAGCAGGAACAGACTGTTAGAGACATCAAACACTAGTTAATAGGGCCACAAAAGTCTTTTTAATGACTGGTATAGGTGTGCTATCGATAGGTGCAACTTACTGAGCGGTTTAATATACTTTTAATATACATTCTAACATAGAAAGTATATTATAGTGCATTTATATTGTGCAGCAGTTGTGTGCGGTTGTGCTGACATACTGCAGCTACACAGAGTGCCAAACCCTATTGGAATAAATAATTTCTACTGGTGTGATATACCAGTTGCCTCCCCAACAAAATGATTGAATCAGGGGTGTTATATAACAATAATATACTTTCTATATAATGCATTTAGGTAGTGCAGCATTTGTATGCTGTTTAGCTGCTTTACCTCAGTTACAGATAGTGACAAACGCCATTGGAACAAATAATTTCTACTGGTGTGATATACCAGTTGTACCACTAAAACAATGATTGAAGCAGGGGTGTTATATACCAATTATATACGTTTGATATAGTGGATTTGGGTAGTGCAGCATTGGTTTGCGGTTTTGCTGCGTTACCACAGCTTCAGATAGTGACAAACGCTATTGGATCAAATCGTTTCTACTGGTGTGATATACCAGTTGCCCCCCATAAAAACGGATTGAATCATGGGTGTTATATTCCAATATTATACTTTCTATATAGTGCATTTAGGTAGTGCAGCATTTGTTTGTGGTTTTGCTGCTTTACCGCAGCTACAGATAGTGACAAACACCATTGGAACAAATCATTTCTACTTGTGTGATATACTAGTTTACCCCCCAAAAAACTAATTAAAGCAGGAGTGTTATATACCTTCTTCCACAAATACCACAAATACTGCTCTTCTATAGGGACTTTTGTCACATGGTCATTTTGAAAATTACAGGCAGAGGAAGAGGCAGGCCATTCTGCAGGGGTGGTAGAGGTGGGGCAGGTGCACCAGGCCAGAGCTTAAGTGGGAAGTTGCAGAAGGTGCGTGCAATAACATCAAAGGATGCTCCATACTTGGTTAAGTGGCTCACTCAGCCTTCCGCTTCTGCACCCTCCTCATCCTCTCTATCTGCACCCTCTTCACTCTCTTCTGTGTGCACCCCCAAAGACACCACCACCACCATATCCCCTCCGCTTGAGTCAGCGGAATTATTTTTGAATCCATTACAAGACCTTACCGATGCGCAGCCATTCATGGCATCGGATCAGGAAGAGGAGGTATCAACGGTCCCCACCCAGCAGTCTGACGACAGTACCCAGATCAGCCCAAGGAGGGTGGTCCCCGCTGTTGCTGCCTACTCCGAGATCTCTAATGTCAGTGGTGGTGAAAGGGACGATGATGATGTGTCTATGGACGTCAAGTGGTGCCTACAAGAGAGGAAGAGAAGAGGAGTTCAGAGGGAGAGATGGAGCAGCAGATAGGGAGGAGAAGGAGGAGAAGCAGTCAGAACTTACAGTGCACAGGAGGCAAAAAGCGGACTGCTAATGTATCTGGAATGAGCCATCCACCATGCACGGTCAAATCTGGTGCTCCCAGGATTCCGGCACATGGCTCCGCAGTGTGGACTTTCTTTAACATGTCAGCTGCTGACAATAGTGTTGCCATCTGCAGCCTGTGCTGTCAATGCATAAGTCGCGTTAAGCCCAACATTCACTTAAGGACGACCGCCTTAAGAAGGCACATGGCTTCCCATCACTGAGCCCAGTGTGAACAACACCTTCAGAACCCACAAAGACACACTCCTGGTGCTCCACATTCTTCCTCTTCTCCTTTCCCTCTCCTCTCTCCTCCCATTTGTCCTCCATTGCACATTCCACCGAGCCATCGTCGCTTTCATCTCGCAAAAGGCAGGCTTCCATGGCCCAAATGTTCGAGTGAAAAAAAGATGATGACGCCGGATAACCCTCTTGCTCATCGCCTGACCGCCGGCTTGTCGGAACTGCTAGCCCGCCAACTACTGCCGTATAAACTGGTGGACTCGGAGGATATTAGAAAATTTGTGGCCATTGGCAATCTGCGATGGAAAGTCCCTGGAAGGAAATATATTTTTCCCAGAAGGGCATCTCGGAGCTATATGGCCACATTCAGCAGCAAGTGAATTTATCTCTGGCACATATTGTTGGTGCCAAGATAAATCTGACCACAAATACGTGGTTTAGCAAACATGGGCAGGGAAGGTACATAACTTTTACTGCCCAGTGGGTGAACCTTCTGACGGCCATCAAGCATGCAACCCGTAGCACCCATGTGGATTTGGTGTTACCGCCACGGATTGCATGCAGGCCTGCCTCTTCTTCTCCTCCTCCTACTCCATCCTCCGTCTCTTCCTCGGCCGACTCCTCCTTTTCCATTGCTACTGCCTCTTCCACTGTGCCCCCCAAGCTCCCCAGAACCTATTAGACCTGCCAGGTGAGATGTTGCCAAGCTGTGCTGCGGCTGTTGTGCCTGGAAGCCAAGAGCCACACTGGTCCTGCACTTCTTTCAGATTTGCGGTCACAGACCGATCAGTGGCTAACCCCGCTCAATTTGACAGTTGGTAAAATAGTGTGTGACAACGGTGCTAATCTGCTGAGAGCGCTGAAACACAGCAAAATAACACACATGTCGTGCATGGCACATGTCCTAAACTTAGTTGTGCAGTGATTCAGGGTCCTGAACGTCTTGTGGCAGGCCAGGAAAATCTCTGGCCATTTTAGAAGATCTTACATGGCCAAAGCTCGCCTTGATGACGTTCAGCGGCAACACCACCTGCCCATCAGACGTCTGATTTGTGACTGTCTGACACGCTGGGACTCCACCTTGTATATGCTTCATAGGCTGCTCCAGCAGAAACATGCAGTTAACGACTACCTGTACGAACTCTGTGGCAGGACAGGTTCTGGGGAGCTTTTTTTTTTTTTTCACTTCGCCAGTGGCTGCTCATGCGCAACGCATGCAGACTTCTGTGGCCATTGGATGAGATCACCAAACTAGTCAGTTGCAGCCAGGGCAATATCAGTGACATCGTACCTAACGCCTTCTTTCTGGACCGTGCATTGTTTTGTGTCATTGATCAAGCTGTCGAAGAGCAGAAAGTTGAGGAAGTTGCAATACTGGATGAATTTGAAGGGGGGGGCTACTCCATCTGCGACAAGTCAACAGGAGTCTGAAGAGGAGTCAGAGGAGGATGGTGCCTTGGCGGAGGAGGAGCAAGAAGAGCATGCTTTAAATGTTTCGGGGATCCCTGGTGTTGTCTGTGGCTGGGGGGAGGAGACCGAGGATGACATTATCCTGGACGATGAGCAGGAGCCAGGCCACTCCACCACTTCCTGTTTAGTGCAAATGGGGGCATTCATGTTCTAGTGTTTGAAGAGAGACCCCCGTGTAAAAAGCATAAAGGGCAAGGACCAGTATTCGGTGGCAATGTATTTAGACCAGCGGTACAAACACAAAATGGCAGATATGATACCAGCATCACAGAGGGCTGTCAGAATGCAGCACTTCCAGGCCTTGGTTCGAGAAATGCTTCATTCTGCCATTGCGGGTGCTGGCAGAGGAATTTCCACTCACAGATAAACAGTTGTGGGTACCAATCCAACAGAGTATGCAACAAGAGGGCGGTTTGAAGATGTGTTGGTTACTTTGGATATGAGATCATTCTTGCAGCCAACCCATCGACAGTAGCCCTCCGGATCCAGCCTCACGGAACGCCTAGACCAACAGGTGTCCGACTACATTGGGTTAACGGCCGATGTGGACGCTCTGAGAAGCGAGGAACTCCTGGACTACTGGATGCACAGGCTTCACCTGTGGCCAGAGCTGGCACAATTTTCCATGAAACTGTTGGATCCAGTGTCCTGTCAGAAAGGATATTCAGCGCAGCAGGAGCTATCGTGACCGATAAGTATACTCGCCTAGCTCCTGACAGTGTGGACTACCTCACATTTCTAAAAATTTATGAGGCATGGATCTCGGGGGAATTCAACACCTGTGACGACTACGTTTACTTGAATTTCCTCAAGCCAGCCCACAAATATCCACCACCACCCAGAATAAATATTGGTCCCTGTCTTAGGTAAATGCCTAATGTTTAGGGCCTCGGAGGAATTCAACACCTGTGACGACCAAGTGTTTCAACTATTATCATATTTTTTTTTTTTTCAAGAGGTGGGATTTCGTTAGCCATGTTTTTAATCTATTTTTATATTTTTTGTTCTTTTAAACATATGTATTTGACCTGTATTTGTACTGGCCTTCAGTAAAATTGATATCCAATGACCGTGTAATGTACCTCCAGCTACATACTTACTTGATCTTTTATGTACGCTGAATGCATAATTTTGGGGCCTGTAGTGCACTGGCCTGCTGGAAAATTGCTATCCAATGACTGTGTAATCTACCTCCAGCCACATACTTACTTGTTCTTTTATGTACGCTGAATGAATAATTGTTGCAGCTTCTAAGAAATTCAATACCAGTGACGACCACGTGTTATTGAATTCCAACTTTTATCATCAGGGTTTTTTTCCAGAGGGGGGATTTCGTTAGCCTCGTTTTTATTCAATTTTATTATTTTAGTTCTTTTAAACATATCTATTTGACCTGTATTTGTACTGGCCTGCAGTAAAATTTGTATCCATTGACCACATAATGTACCTCGAGCTACATAATCAGAATTTTTTTTATTTCTGGTGAATGCCAAATTTTTAAGGCCCGTACTCCTGTGGCCTAAAATAAAATGTTTCTAGGCTCCAACAGGGCACATTTCAGAGAATTTCCCTTTTAAGACACATAAAAATGTCCCCTGATTAAGATACATTTTTTTGTTGGAATTTTTGACATTGATCCCCCTCTAGTATGTCACTGTCCATGTTGTGGGACTATTTGTACACTTCTACTATGTATTTTGTGGCTGAAAATATGAGCTGAAGGTTTTTTCCGGTTCACCTGCCTTAAAGTGATTGGGGCCCGCTGCAAACTTGTGGTTCGTGAACATTTGATTGCGTTTGCGAACCGCCCCGGCCGATGTTCGTCCATAACTAATCAGGATTTCTTCCTCCCTGTCTCGAAAATTGCTTACGACCATCTTTTCCAATCACCTCAAACTTCGGGTAGTTCGAAAACAGTTAATCGGCTACCCCTCTTTATGAGCATGTGTATTAAGCAAATTTTACATCGCGATTTTATTAATGAAAAAAAATGTGAACGAAGCAGCAAAAAAAATTGACTGAATTTCACTGATATTTCGGATACGCAGATGTTATACAGGAGATGTAGCGCAAGTAATGTAACTGTTCGCAGCAGACACCATCTACAGAAAAAGTACACTGGATGTCACAGATATTTTTAGGCTGCGCACACGTTAGACAGGAGATGTAGCACAGATAATGTCGCTATCTGCAGTGGCTAAACAATTGCAAGCTATTTAGCGCAGGTTGCGCTAAAAATATATATTACTGCCAGATACAACTAAAGTCCTTAAAGGGAACCTGCCACCGGGATTTTGTGTATAGAGCTGAGGACATGGGTTGCTAGATGGCTGCTAGCACATCCGCAATACCCAGTCCCCATAGCCCTGTGTGCTTTTATTGTGTAAAAAAAAAAACGATTTGATACATATGCAATTTAACCTGAGATAAGTCCTGTCCCTGTATTGCGGATGTGCTAGTTGCCATCTAGCAACCCATGTTCTCAGCTCTATACCCAAAATCCCGGTGACAGGTTTCCTTTAAAAGGACTTTTGGGTCTCTAACAAGTTTTAGCAATTTTGTGCAGGTTGCACTAAAAATATATATTGCTGCTACACACAATAGTCCTTAAAAGGATTTCTGGGTCTCTAACAAGTTTTAGCAATTTATTGCAGGTTGCAATAAAAAATATATATTGCTGCTACACACAATAGTCCTTAAAAGGACTTTTGGTTCTCTAACAAGTTTTAGCAATTTATCGCAGGTTGCGCTAAAATACATATATTGCTGTCACACACAATAGTCCTTAAAAGGACTTTTGGGTCTATAACAAGTATAAAAGCTAAAATATTCCTATTTCACTCCCTAAACTATCCCTCCCTTCTGATGACGAGTTTCGGTCAGCCAATCACTGTAATGCCAGTAGACAAAATGGATATGGCATTACAGTGAATGTCAGTACTTACCTGCACGTTTATTGGCTGCGTAGCAGGCAACAAACATTCGGGGAGGAGACTCGAGCATCGTGCTCGAGCACACGCGGTATTCGGGTGAGCATGCTTGCCCAACACTAGTCCTTATTCAATAACTGCAAGCAGAGGTCATGAAACCTGTGACTGATATAAAATAATACAGACATACAGTATCAAACTCAATGTGGGCCAAATACATGCTTTGCACCAGATTTCTAAATAATGATGGCCGAACATCGGCCAAACCTCGCCTTCGCGGCGGGCCCCATTCGCTTTAATGGCAGAAGAACCTGAAAAACCTTCAGGTCATATTTGCAGCCACCAAATACTTACTGGAAGTGCGTAAATCGTCAACATTTTTTACTGTAGGCCAGTATAGGCCCCAAAAATAAGGCGGCATTCACCTGACAGAAAATAAATTGTGATGATGTGGCTGGAGGTACATTAGGCGGTAGTGTTGCGCACAAATACTTGAATAGTAATTTTTTATTGTGAAAACCGCCACTTCGAGAATTTGGGAATATTTAGAATATAGTGCTATATATTTGTTATATCAAATATTCAGCATTTTGTTTCCATCTGAACACGATTCCTCTCTGCTCCCTGCTTGTGGGCTAATAAGAAGGAAGCAATGTCAAATTCACAACAATACTTAGTGCACTAATCAGTAATCTGTAGTCAGACCTGCTAAAATGTGAAGTTGCACATAGTGCAAAAAAATATTCTAATCACTGCCAATTAGCGCAATCGCAAATATATTGGAGCACTTGACTCTATCTGCATATAAAGCTATTCTAATGTTCTGCCGTGCCAACCATTTTCTCCAGTTTCAGGAAACTTATACCAGCTTGAAAAATTTAGCCAAAGTGATCCACGCCTGTATTTTGCATTACAAATTCGCATTACGCAATTTTTACATTGCCGATTTTTCGCATTCAATAAAATTATCTCAAATTCTCAAAATTCGTGAACATATGCCCCTGCCACTCATCACTATTAGGCGGATTCCGGATAAAAAATTTACTGTAGGCCAGTACAGGCCCCAAAAATTAGGTGGCATTCACCTGACAGAAAATAACTTGTAATGATGTGGCTACATTAGGCGGTCACTGGATAAACATTTTACTGTAGGCCACTGGAGTAGAGGCCCCAAAAATTAGGCATTCACCTGACAGAAAAGGCCTTTTATGCCGCTGTATATACATAAGACAAGGACCATTCTTTGTTCTGGGTGGTAGCCGATATGTGTGGCCTGGCATGAGGAAAGTCAATTATACATGGTCGTCACAGGTGTTGAATTCCTCTGAGATCCATGCCTCAATCATTTTTAGAAATATGAGGTAGTCCATAAGTACGTTGCCACCCAGTACTAATCATTGCCCTTTATGCTTTTATACAGCATCCCTCTTCAAAGACTGGAGCATGAAGGCCCCCATTTGCACTAAACTAGAAGCAGTGGAGCAGACTGGCTCCTGATCATCGCTTAGGAGAATGTCATCCTCGGTCTCCTCCCACCAGCCACGGACAACACCAGGGATCCCCCGAAAAGTTTAAAGTCCCCTGCAAAGCCTGCTCTTCTTGCTCCTCCTCCTCCCCCTGCCACAATCCTCCTCTGACTCCTCCTCAATATTTTGTGGAAGAAGGTGTATTGCATGCCTCAATCAATATTTAGTGGAAGCAGGTATATTGCACCCCTCAATCATAATTTGGTGGAAGCAGGTATATAGAACCACTTAATCAGTATTTTGTAAAAGCAGATATATAGCACCCCTCAATTAGTATTTTGTGGAAACAGGTATATAGAACTCCTTAATCAATATTTGGTGGAAGCAGGCATATCGCACCACTTAATCAGTTTTTTGTGGAAGCAGGTGAATCGCAGGCCTCAATCAATAATTGGTGGAAGCAGGTATATAGCAACCCTAAATCTGTATTTTGTGGAAACATGCCTATAGAACCCCTTAATATTTGGTGGAAGCAGGTATATTGCACCCCTAAATCAGAATTTTGTGGAAGCAGGTATATAGAACCCCTTAATCAATATTTGGTGGAAGCAGGTATATCACACTCCTCAATCTCTATTTTGTGTAAGCAGGTATGTCAAACCCCTGAATCAGTATTTTGTGTAAGCAGGTATATCGCACCCCGAAATCAGTATTTTTTGGAAGCAGGTGTATTGTAAGCCTCAATCAGTATTTGATGGAAGCAGGTATATTGCAACCCTCTATCAGTATTTTGTGAAAACAGGTATATAGAACCCCTTAATCAATATTTTGTGGAAGCAGCTGTATCGCACCTCTCAATCAGTATTTTGTATATGCAGGTGTATCGCAGGCCTCAATCAATATTTGGTGAAAGAAGGTTTATTGCACCTCTAAATCTGTATTTTGTGGAGGCAGGTATATAGGACCCCTTAAATCAATATTTGGTGAAAGCAGTTATATCGCACCCCTCAATAAAGATTCTGTGCAAGCAGGTATATCAAACACCTCAATCAGTATTTTGTGGAAGCAGGTGTATTGCAGGCCTCAATCAATATTTGGTTGAAGCAGGTATATCAATCCCCTTAATCAGTATTTTGTGGAAGCAGGTGTATCGCAAGCCTCAATCAATTTTTTGTTATAGCAGTTATACAAATCCCCTTTAATCAATATTTTGTGGAAGCAGGTATATTGCACCCCTCAATTAGTATTTTGTGGAAGCACGTATATAGAACCCATTAATCAATATTTGGTGAAAGCAGGTTTATTACACCGATCAATCTGTATTTTGGGGAAGCAGGTATATCAGACCCCTTAATCTGAATTTTGTAGAAGCAAGTATATTGCAGGCCTCAATCAAAACTTGGTGGAAGCAGGTATATAAATCCCCTTAATCCGTATTTTGTGGAAGCAGGTGTATCACAGGCCTCAATCAATATTTGGTAAAAGCAGATGTATAGAACCCCTAAATCAATATTTGGTGGAAGCAGGTATATCAAACCACTTAATCAGTTTTTTGTGGAAGCAGGAATAGCGCAGGCGTCAATCAATATTTTGTGGAAGCAGAAATATCAATCCCCTTAATTAGTATTTTTTGGAAGCAGGTATATCAATACCCTCAATCAGTATTTTGTGGAAGCAGGTATATCAAACCCCTTAATCAGTATTTTGGTGGAAGCAGGTGTATTGCAGGCCTCAATCAATACTTGGTGAAAGCAGGTATATAAATTCCCTTAATCAGTATTTTGTGGAAACAGGAGTATCGCAGGCCTCAATCAATATTTTGTGGAAGCAGGTATATCAATCCCCTTAATCAATATTTGGTGGAAACAGGTATATCAATCCCCTTAATCAGTATTTTATTGAAGCAGGTATATAGAACCCCTTAATCAATATTTGGTGGAATCAGGTATATCGTACCCCTCAATCTGTATTTTGTGGAAGCAGGTATATCAAACCCCTTAATCAGTATTTTGTAACAGCAACTATATCGCAGGCCTCAATCAATACTTGGTGAAAGCAGGTATATAAATCCCCTTAATCAGTATTTTGTGGAAGCAGGTGCATTGCACTCCTCAATCTATTTTTTTTGGAAGCAGGCATATAAAACCCCTTATTTAGTATATTGCACCCCTTAACCGCCTCCGGACCACCTAACGCAGGATTGCGTTCTGGCGGCGGTCGATCTGTTTCTCCTTGACGCGCTGGCGAGTCATCTCGCGAGACGCAAGATTTCCTGTGAACGTGCGCACACAGGAGCGTAATCAGTATTTTGTGGAAGTAGGTATATCAATCTCCTTAATCAGTATTTTGTGCAAGCATGTATATACATCCCCTTAATCAATATTTGAAGGAAGCAGGTATTTTGCACCCCTCATTCTGTAATTTGTGGAAGCAGGATTATCAAAACCCTAACTCAGTATTTTGTGGAACCAGGTATATAGAACCCCTTAATCAATATTTTGTGGAAGCAGGTATATTGCACCCCTCAATCTGTATTTTGTGTAAACATGTAAATAGAAACCCACAATCAATATTTTGTGGAAGAAGATATATTGCACTCCTCAATCAGTTTTTTGTGGAAGCAGGTATTTTAATCCCCTCAATCAGTATTTTGTGGAAGCAGGTATATCAAACCCCTTATTCAGTATTTTATGGGAGCAGATATATCACACCCCTCAATTAGTATTTTGTGGAAGCAGGTATATTGCACCCCTTAATCAGTATTTTGTGAAAACAGGTTTATCAAACGCCTTAATCAGTATTTTGTGAAAGCAGGTGTATTACAGGCCTCAATAAATACTTTGTAAAAGCAGGTATATAAATCCCCCTAATCAGTATTTTGTGGAAGCAGATATATTGCAGGCCTCAATCAATATTTGGTGGAAGCAGGTATATCAATCCCCTTAATCAGTATTTTGTGGAAGCAGGTATATCGCACTCCTCAATCTATATTTTTGGGAAGCAGGCATATAAAACCCCTTAATCAATATTTGGTGGAAACAGGTTTATAACACCCCTCAATCTGTATTTTGTGGAAACATGTTTATAGAACCCCTTAATCAATATTTTGTGGGAGCAGATATATCACACCCCTCAATTAGTATTTTGTGGAAGCAGGAATATAAAACCCCTTAATAAGTATTTTGTGGAAGCAGGTATATTGCACCCCTCAATCTGTATTTTCTGGAAACATGTAAATAGAACCTCTTAATCCATATTTTGTGGAAGCAGGTATATTGCACCCCTCAATCTGTATTTTGTGGAAACACATATATAAAAACCCCTTAATCAGTATTCTATGGAAGCAGGTATATAAAAAACACTTAATCAGTATTTTGTGGAAGCAGGTATATCGCACCCCTCAATTTATATTTTGTGGAAGCAGGTTTATAGAACCCCTTAATCAATAGTTGGTGGAAGCAGGTATATCAAACCCCTTGATCAGTATTTTGTGGGAGCAGGTGTATCGTAGGCCTCATTCAATATTTAGTGGAAGCAGGTATATCAATCCCCTTAATCAGTATTTTGTTGAAGCAGGTATATTGCACCCCTCAATCAGTATTTTGTGGAAACATGTATATAGAACACCTTAATCAATATTTGGTGCAAGCAGATATATTGCAACCCTTAATCTGTATTTTGTGGAAGCAGGTATATCAAACCCCTTAATCAGTATTTTGCGGAAGCAGGTGTATTGAAGGCCTCAATCAATATTTGGTTGAAGCAGGTATATCAATCCCCTTAATCAGTATTTTGTTTAAGCAGGTATATCAATCCTTTTAATCAGTATGTTGTGGAATCAGGTATATAGAACCCCTTAATCAATATTTAGTGGAAGCAGGTATATTGCACCCCTCAATCTGTATTTTGTGGAAACATGTAAATAGAACGCCTTAATCCAAATTTTGTTGATGCAGGTATATTGCACCCCTCAATCTGTATTTTGTGGAAACAGTTATATAAAAAAAACCTTAATCAGTATTTTGTGGAAGCAGGTATATAAAAAACCCTTAATCAGTATTTTGTAGAAGCAGGTTTATAGAACCCCTTAATTAATAGTTGGTGAAGGCAGCTATATCAAACCCCTTGATCAGTATTTTGTGGAAGCAGGTGTATCGTAGGCCTCATTCAATATTTAGTGGAAGCAGGTATATCAATCCCCTTAATCAGTATTTTGTTGAAGCAGGTATATTGCACCCCTCAATCAGTATTTTGTGGAAACATGTATATAGAACACCTTAATCAATATTTGGTGCAAGCAGAAATATTGCAACCCTCAATCTGTATTTTGTGGAAGCAGGTATATCAATCCCCTTAATCAGTATTTTGTGGAAGTAGGTATATCAATCCCCTTAATCAGTATTTTGTGCAAGCATGTATATAGAACCCCTTAATCAATATTTGGAGGAAGCAGGTATTTTGCACCCCTCATTCTGTAATTTGTGGAAACATGTAAATAGAACCCCGTAATCAATATTTTGTGGAAGAAGGTATATTGCAATCCTCAATCAGTTTTTTGTGGAAACAGGTATATTACACCCCTCAATCAGTATTTTGTGGAAGCAGGTATATCAAACCCCTTATTCAGTATTTTGTTTGAGCAGATATATCACACCCCTCAATTAGTATTTTGTGGAAGCAGGTATATTGTACCCCTCAATCAGTATTTTCTGAAAACAGGTTTATCAAACCCCTTAATCAGTATTTTGTGGAAGCAGGTGTATTACAGGCCTCATTTAATATTTGGTGGAAGCAGGTATATCAATCACCTTAATCATTATTTTGTGGAAGCAGTTATATTGCACCCCTCAATCTGTATTTTGTTGAAACAGGTATATAGAACCCCTTAATCAATATTTGGTTAAAGCAGGTATATTGCACACCTCAACCAGTATTTTGTGGAAGCAGGTATATCAAACCCCTTAATCAGTATTTTGTGGAAGCAGGTATATTGCACCCCTCAATCAGTTTTTTGGGGGCAACAGGTATATTATACCCATTGCAAATATTTCTTCCAATAGCGCTTGTCCCTCTATATACCTTCAGTATCGCAGCAGATCTGCACACAACTTCTGCACAATACAAATGCATTATGTTAGAAAGTATATTATAAGTTTATCACACCCCTCAGTATATCACACCTATCAATAGCACACCTTTACCAGTCCTTAAAAGGACTTTTGTGACCCTATTATCTAGCATTTTCTGTACCTAACAGTGTGTCCCTGCTCCACAAAGCAACCTCTCCCTACACTGGCAAAACACAGAATGTAAAATGGCTACCAGATCGGGTTCTGTTTTAGGGTGGGAGTGTGTCCATGTGCTGAAACTTCTTTATTGGCTGTCCTATCCCACCTGATAGATGTGAATGAATATGGCGCATGCGAACATCGGCAAATGTTCGCATGTTCGTCGGATCGTGAACGAACAAAGTTTGCCATGAAATGACCGCCGGGCGAACCGCAAGGCCATCTCTATTTCTAATGTGTTTAAGATGCTTTTTGTACCTCGCAGGACAAGACATGTAGCTTAGGTGAACAGGTTTATCTTAAAATGGTTGTGCAGTGATTTATATTGACGACCTATCCTCAGGATAGGTCATCCATATCTGATCGGTGGGGGGTCCGACACCTGGCACCCCCACTGATCAGTTGTTTGATGAAAAGGCGGTGCTTCATGCGAGCAGTCTGATGAACAGAAGCGCTCATCAAACAGCTGATCGGCGGTGGTGCCGGGTGTCAAACCACCGCCAATCTGATATTGATGACCTATCACTACACAACTCATTTAACATAAAGGGCATGGTTTAGAATACCACAAAAATGAAGCAACATTGCAAATCCAGTGAAACCTGTTTGAAACAAACAGTCAAAATTGCATTGAAAGGTATTCTTCGAAAAAGGGTTGTCTTCTTGTGGCGAAACCAACCTCGCCACTGGGTTTTGGAGAGGGCTGTTTAAAAGCCTCTTGCCTCAGGATGATGGCCCATAGTAACTTTAAAGGAGAAAACAGACCGGCCGCACAGCTTAAATCTGTCTGTAGAATTGTATTTTATGTTATTATGCGTTCGGTTAAATTGTATGTTATGTGAGGGCACCCAGATAGCTAATATTATTGTATTCATGTATTCTGAGTGCCATTCACCTAATGATATGCACTCAGACTTGAGCTATCTGGGGATATGTTAAATGTCTGTGTTTGCTGTGGGGGTGTGCCATTGTGTGTTTGGGTGGTGATTCCTGTCCTGTTGTCTCCACATGTGTATTGGTGATCTCCCCTTTGTCCTGAGAGATAATTGGATTGTCTTCGGTCGTCTCCCAGGCAGAGAGGAGGAAACCATGATGCATTGTGGGGATATGTTGTATCTGTTCTGTGTCGCAGTCTCCCTTCTGGTCCTCTAGGGGCGGGAACGATTGGTTGCTGTATTTACATTGTGTGTGTTGTGAATTACTGATTGGTTGGATTTCAAAACCCTGTGGGCAGTAGTATGTTTGGTTTTTATCAATAAAAGAGGCTGTACTTGAAGTACAGTCAGATCACTGCTTGACCCTCAACACGGAGCCTTGTCTCGTTATTGGGGGGATTCCATGTATGCTGTTGGAGACTGATTGCCAGGAGTGTAAGCTGACTGATACGCTTTTCCTGTTCGTCTGCCGGCAGCTATCTGCGAGGTTCCAGTTTGGAGTGCTATTTTGTATCCAGTTCGGGAGGTTGGTGTTCTGCAGTAGCTGTGCCTGTCTCTCGGAAAGGGGCATATCGCCTAAACGGATTTTAACCCCTTGTCTGCTGAAACGGGTGCCGTTACATTGGTGGCAAGCAGCGGGATCGTTCCTACAGCCAGAAGGACAGCTACAGGAGACACCATTTCTGTGGATTCTACAATTTAAGGGCAACGCATGTCCCAGTACAGCGACCCTAAAAGCACCAGGATGGAACCAGCAGTGTTATACGAGGAGGAGGACCTGGATGGCCGGGATGCATTAAGGAAAGGCATCTGGTACCAGGCCCTGGATAATGTACAATACCAGCGAGGTGAGAGTCTCCCCAGTGAAGAGCAGCGGTTGCAGAAGCAAGTGGCCCTGCGGATGTCCTTCCTGGGAGAGCAGCCCCTGGAGGAATGGGTGAAGGAACTAGAGCACCGGGTATGGCAGGAGCAATGGCTGGAGGATGCCTACCAGGCGCTTTGGTGGTATGTGGCACAGTTTATACCCTGGACAGCTGAGCATGACAAGCCAGAGGGAGAGGAGTTTGATGGTCCTGGCTTGTTATGGGAGTCCTTTGCAGAGCCTGACTTCGGGAGCCCTGCACAGTCCAGACTTCAGGACATTTTCTATGAGAGGGAGGCTAGGCATGAGTGGGATGACCCCCATGAGGTAGAGCAAGACCTGGCTCACCTAGCAACCCTGGAGTGGGAACTGGAGCAGGACTACCAAGATCTCTTCCACTCCATTGGGAAGGCTCAGCAGGACAGCAAGAAGTCAGACCCAGGTCCAGAGCCCTTCAGCTGGGAGGACATTGTTGATGTTTACTGGGAAGAACCCCAGGTGGCCGGTGGAGATGGGACCGAGGTCTCTCCACCGGTCCTGCAGGGAATTGGGAGCCTAGTCTCCATTCCCCAGCGGCAGTGTGAAGTGCAGGGAGGGGAGAGCATCGGCCTCCCTCCCCAGCGGCAGGCTGAGTTACAGGGGGCAGAGGTAGTTGTTCCTGCCCCCCAGCAGCAGCATGATTTTTTGGGAATTGGGAGCCGAGTCTCCATTCCCCAGCGGCAGACGGAGTTACAGGGGGCAGAGACAGTCGGTCCTGTCCCCCAGTGGCAGAGTGTCCTACAGGGAATAGAGAGCCCAGTCTCCTTTCCCCAGCAGCAGGACACTGTATTGGGAGTGGAGGCGGTCGGTCGCCCTCCCCAGTGGCTGGAAGTATGTATGGGAGAGGAGCTCCTTACC
This sequence comes from Bufo gargarizans, assembly GCF_014858855.1. Classification (NCBI taxonomy): domain Eukaryota; kingdom Metazoa; phylum Chordata; class Amphibia; order Anura; family Bufonidae; genus Bufo; species Bufo gargarizans. Next base: position 157,475,687 of record NC_058084.1, read on the forward strand.
CCCTCTCCCCAGCGGCAGATTAACGCACCAGGGGGAGACAGTAAGCCCCACAACTGTGCAGATGGGACCGTGGTCTCTGCACTTACAGCACAGGGGGTAGGGACAGTCGGTCCTGTCCCCCAGCAACAGGGCAGTTTAGCCAAAGGGGAGACAGTCGGTTTCCCCCTCCAACAACCAGACTCCAACCAGGCTTCTTCTGTGGTAACGCTGGCACCAGGGCAGAGTACCGCTGATCCCTGCCCACAAAGCAACCTCCACTCCAAGCCAGGGAGCAACTCAGAGACCGGGAGTACCCGCTACAAATATAACCTTGGTGGATTCACTGGACAGAGACAGCCTACTAAATTCAACAGGTCCAGTATTGGGTTGTGGGTGGGCTGCCAGACTAACTCAGGTACCGACCGGCGTGAGGTCAGGTATCTGGTTAGTCTTCCCTGGGGGGGGGGAGATGTGTGGCGAAACCAACCTCACCACTGGGTTTTGGAGAGGGCTGTTTAAAAGCCTCTTGCCTCAGGATTATGGCCCATAGTAACTTTAAAGGAGAAAACAGACCGGCCGCACAGCTTAAATCTGTCTGTAGAATTGTATTTTATGTTATTATGCGTTCGGTTAAATTGTATGTTATGTGAGGGCACCCAGATAGCTAATATTATTGTATTCATGTATTCTGAGTGCCATTCACCTAATGATATGCACTCAGACTTGAGCTATCTGGGGATATGTTAAATGTCTGTGTTTGCTGTGGGGGTGTGCCATTGTGTGTTTGGGTGGTGATTCCTGTCCTGTTGTCTCCACATGTGTATTGGTGATCTCCCCTTTGTCCTGAGAGATAATTGGATTGTCTTCGGTCGTCTCCCAGGCAGAGAGGAGGAAACCATGATGCATTGTGGGGATATGTTGTATCTGTTCTGTGTCGCAGTCTCCCTTCTGGTCCTCTAGGGGGCGGGAACGATTGGTTGCTGTATTTACATTGTGTGTGTTGTGAATTACTGATTGGTTGGATTTCAAAACCCTGTGGGCAGTACTATGTTTGGTTTTTATCAATAAAAGAGGCTGTACTTGAAGTACAGTCAGAGCACTGCTTGACCCTCAACACGGAGCCTTGTCTCGTTATTGGGGGGATTCCATGTATGCTGTTGGAGACTGATTGCCAGGAGTGTAAGCCGACTGAATGCTTTTCCTGTTCGCCTGCTGACAGCTATTTGCGAGGTTCCAGTTTGGAGTGCTATTTTGTATCCAGTTCGGGAGGTTGGTGTTCTGCAGTAGCTGTGCCTGTCTCTCGGAAAGGGGCATATCGCCTAAACGGATCATAACCCCTTGTCTGCTGAATCGGGCCGTTACACTTCTCAAAGAAGATAGACAATATACATAAGATATATAGGAACTGGGCATCCGTTTACAGGAAATCTGATCTGAATAACGGATTACATTTCATTCTGTATTTCAAGGCTTGTTAGAACAGTACACTCCTTAAGTAGATGTAAAAGTACTAGCAGGTGTTAGTTTCTCTCATTATTTGATTAGTACAGTAGGTGATTACATTGATATAATGTTCTTAGTATGCAAATGTCTATTACATTAAGTCTGGATGAACGTCAGAATTTGTCTTGGGAAACATGTCAAAACCTTGCTCTTACAAAATGCATTTTTTCTTTTTGTATAAAATGACAGTTCATGTCCCAAAAGATATTGTCCTCCACACAAAAGTCTAATGAAAAGGAATAGATCTTTTCTAGATGGTATGTGATCTTTCATTTTATTTTTCTTATTTCATACCAGTTCGAAATAGTAGCCATTGAAAATGCAGAAAAGAAGCAAGCAAACTTTCAATTGCTGAACCATTTGCGACTTCAGAAAAATCTGTTTACATATGCTCGAATGGCCCTGCTGAATAGACTGTGTCTATTGCATTCAGCCCGAGGTCAGCCCTAATGCTCTGCTCACTGGTCCAGACTCTTTTCATAGGGAGCAGCTGCCTCTAATTGCCATCACAAATTGATATGATGTAGACCCCTAGCAGAGTGTCAGCGGATGTTTTGTTCTTCAGATGAGGAGGAAAGCCTTAGAAATAGACCAACTGGGGCTTATTACAATAAACTGTAAGATCTGATTTGATACACTTTAGATGAAAACATGTTCTTATGGAAAAGCACCACTGATGTCAGGGAAAGTACACGGCCGTTAAAACCACACGAAGGAGGAAAAGGCACTTAAACATTTATTAAGTTATACCAAATTAATTTATGAAACACAAGTGTAAATAAATCATGGCAATGTGAACATGGCAGAAATGGAATTATTTCAATAACGTACTGAATTCAGTGAGGTTTAAACAGGCAATATTAAGCCTGTGAAATAATATATACTAGAATTCCAACTCTGAAAGATTAATATATGTAATAGGATTCAATAATTACACATGCATTAGTTACTCCAGGACAGCTACTGCTACAGAAAGAACTCTCTTGATCTGGCATATCAATTATTATCATTATCATTTATTTATCAAGTGTTAGCCCAAAACAACAAACTCCATCCTACGTGACAGACATTGTACTTTGGCAGAGCTGCTGGAATAGAAGTCTAATTTATACAATATATTCCGTGTATATATACCCAGTTAAAATGAAAAAGGATAGAATTTAGTTAGATTTGTTAATGGACGACATTGGACCCCAAAGGGTTACATAATGAATATAAAAGGCATCTGTCAGCAGATTTGTACCTATGAAAATGGCTGACCTGTTACATGTGCATTTGGCAGCTGAAGGCATCTATGTGGTTGTCGTTACACCTAGAGGATCTGCTCTCTTTGTAACTGCTGTGCCCTCTCCACTTTAATTGATATAACCATGTATAATGATATCTTCACTGCCTGGACCTGTCAATCAAAGTGCAGAGGGAGCAGAAGTTGCAGAGAGAGCAGAGCCTCTAGGTGTAACGGAAAAGCCCCCATTGCTCCTTGAGGGTCATTTGCATATATTAAAACTTTACAGTTAGGCTCCACCCAGGGGAACCTGCCGGCGCCTCCTTCTCCCATGCTGCAGCGCTGGCCAATCGCAGTGCTCAGCTCATAGCCTGAGAGGCTTTTTTCTCTCTCAGGCTATGAGCTGAGCACTGTGATTGGCCAGCGCTACAGCATGGGAGAATGAGCCGACGGCAGGTTCCCCTGGGTGGAGCCTAACTGTAAAGATACCAGAGGCAATTACGGGAGAACGGAGCGGCGCCCAGGTATAACAGTAAGTGCAGGGGGGTCCCTGGGCGCCGCTCTACATGCCTGTATAGTTACTGTAGAAGTTTAATTCTGGTGAAAGGTCCTCTTTCATTTTTCTCAGCAATGCGGGCACATATGAACATGGGACCATGCAACAAGTCAGCCAATATCACAGGTACAAATCTGCTGACAAACACCCTTTCAAATTGGAAGCCTGTATTAATGAATCACTGTAGGAATATATTTCCTTTCCTTTTCTTATTTACTCTGACACATTCTGACACTCAAGTTCAATTCCTGGACACCATGGTTACTGTGGTTGGTGACAAATTATCCACAGACATTTTTACCAAACCAACTGATTTTAACACTTTGTTGCATTACAATAGCTGTCATCCTAGATCTACCATTGACCCATTACCATATAGTCAGCTGCTTAGAGTTAAGAGGATAGTACAGGATCCTGAAATATTATCTACTTGTTATGCTCAGATGGTGCATACAATTTCGACAGAGAGGATATCCCTCTCGGGTGATCGATAAGCATTTGGATAGGGTAGGTATCCACAGCAGATTAGAACTGACACCATATCCAATAAATTGGTACGGATTCCGTTTATATCTACGTATTCTGAACAAAGTGGTATGGTTGCTAAGATCATTCGCAAACATTGGTCTATTTTGAAAAGTAATCTGCCACATATTGCAGCTTTCACTGCACGTCCTCTTTTATCCTATATGTGCCCCACCAATTTGCGTGACAAATTGGTTCGGGCGTTTGACATTCCGATTAAGGGTTTTGTACAAACTTACATTGGGTCTCGCAAAAGGGGATGTTACCCCTGTTTGAATTGTGTAAACTGTTCATTTATGATCAAGGGTGACAAATTTATTTATCCCACATCAGGGACCCATTATGATATTCGACAATTTCTGACATGCGACAGTGCATATGTTGTTTATGTGCTTTTGTGTCCATTTGGTCTCCTATATGTTGGGGAGACCTCATGTGACATGAAGACACGTTTAAACAACCACCATTTCACTATTAGACGTAAAAGGAAAGATTTGCCAGTTCAGAAACATTTTGTTGAGGCCGGGCATAGTGAGAAGGACCTAAAATTCATGATTTTGGATCAGATCAATTTGTCAAGAAGGGGAGGTGATCGGACATTGGCTCTCAAACAGAGAGTGCTACGTTGGATCCATCGCCTGCATACTCTGAGACCATTTGGTCTTAATGTTCAAATGGAGTGTGATGTAGATGTGGGTTTTTCATCATCCTGTTGGTTCTTTGTTATTTTTGTTTCTGTGAACTCAATTGGTGTCATTTATTTTATATACAATTTTGATAAATGTATTTATATTTATCTCTTTCTTTCTTCTTCTTCTCTTAGATCTTATTTATCAATGCTTTCGCAGCGGTTTGGACACATGGCGGACGCCGAATCCTGGGTTATTTTTCATATGGATCTTGTGAGGGAGGGGATTCATAGGGCACAATACTTTTAGATGTATTATTAATTATTCTGACCGCTTGTATAGAGTTTTGATAAGTGAGTGGTGGTCCCAATTTACCTGTTTGTAGAGTTTGGGGGTGATTTGGGGCTAGAAGGCTTTGGGCATGAACGTGTCCTGGGCCTCTATCCCGCTATAGGCCCGTAGTGATGAAATGATATAACTACTGGGCCCCCTCTATTTCCCGTTAAGATGTTTGGTATTTATCTTATAGGGGTTTCTTTCCCCTTTTGTGCTTCAATACAAAAGGTACCATGATCGCTCCAGCATATATCCTGAGTACAGTGGTTAGATGGATGTCTTTACCTACTAAATTTAGACATCTGTTATCTTTATCTATTGGTCTTCTGATCCATTTTTGTGCCTTATTTTTCCCCATCTCTCTACAGTTGTGACTGTGTTGCTCTTTTTTCTAGTTGTATGCGCTTCGCCTGCGGTGTGCAGCCGGTTGTTGCTGGGGCAACGAATCCTGTTTCACTGGTGTTGTTGGCCTTTGTGCGGTTGCCCCTACCCGTTGGCATGGCGATTCCAAGCGCTGCTCTCAGCGTAGTCTCGCGATGGCTGCACGAGTCATGTGGATGGTCATGTGATCAATCATGTGACACTGGTGGTGTCTCCTGGCTCCGCTTGCTTGAGTTGCGGTTGCTAGGCTTCTGGACATGCGCAGTCTGACTTGGAGGATGTGGATTTTGGCGCCGAATGTGTGTCCCCGCTATGTGTGTTTTAATTAATTACAGCTATTGCTGACACTTATGCACAGATGATGTAACAATGTCTCATTCTGTTAAATTTACACAGTTATAAGTATATGTTTGTATGAATCATGAATATTGTTAATTTGTACATTTGAACACAATCATGTAAACTGTATTGATGCTACACGAATCACTGTATAATTGTAAATTATGTATTTTAACACTTATTTTTATGATTGTATTATCTATTAATTGATTGTCACTTAATTTGCAGCTATGGATTCTGGGTATATATACCCCTGTGAGCCACCATTTTTTATGCTTGATAAAGACTGCATTGAGCAGTTGAAACATTACAGAGGGGTCGATAAAGGGTCCATCGTTTTTCACTTTACCTTTGGAGTGCTGCCTCACCTTTTGAGCATATATATATATATATATATATATATATATATATATAAATAAAGAATTCCGCAGCACATCCAATTTGTAGAAAAGTTGAAAAAAGGCTTTATTCACCAGACATGCGACGTTTCAATCCTCTCAATGGGATTTTTCTCAAGCAGTGACACAGTGGGCAGTGCAGTGTACATATTTAAGCAACTTCACATCATTATACAATCATCAAATAAAGTACATTCATTAGAGACAATATCTTAAAAAATATTAATACAACCAGTATTATCAGTGTGCTGGTACAATCACAACCTGTTCCAGATCTCAATAAAGCAATATGATGTCAATCCTTCTCATGACCGTTTCAGCATAATCATGTATAATACAAAATAATTATTATAATTATTTTGTATTATACATGATTATGCTGAAACGGTCATGAGAATGATTGACATCATATCGCTTTATTGAGATCTGGAACAGGTTGTGATTGTACCAGCACACTGATAATACTGGTTGTATTAATATTTTTTTAAGATATTGTCTCTAATGAATGTACTTTATTTGATGATTGTATAATGATGAGAAGTTGCTTAAATATGTACACTGCACTGCCCACTGTGTCACTGCTTGAGAAAAATCCCATTGAGAGGATTGAAACGTCACATGTCTGGTGAATAAAGCCTTTTTTCTACTTTTCTACAAATTGGATGTGCTGCGGAATTCTTTATTTTTATATTTTGGAGGTGGATCGCCCCCACAGCCGCCGGCACTCCGACTGCACTTTGTCAACAGTGGTGCTGCCCACGCCATCTTCATTTATATATATATATATATATATATATATATATATATATATGTATATATTAGCAGAAGGACCCATATTCACACAGGTATATTTTATCTACTTCATTTAATGTTTGTGTGTGTCGTTAAAAGATATCGACAGTATCCACTATAACAGTGACCTCTACAGTATCCCACCCCTTTAACAGTGACCTCCACTGCGGCCTGCCCCATAACAGTAACATCCACAGTGGCCTTCCCTTTAACAGTGACCTCCACAGCGGCCACCCTTTAATATTGACCTTCACAGTACCCCATCTCCTTAAACAATGATTTCCACTACACCCCATCCCCTTAACAGTGGCCTCTACAGCAATCTGCCCCTTAACACTAACCTCCATAGCTGATCGTTCTCTTCACAGCAGCCTGCCCCTAGGGTGGGCAGAGGTCTGGTTTTAGGCTGGACAGTCTGGCTTTCAGACTCCCTGTTCTCCGTCCGGCGCAGGGCCTGTACAGACACAGGGATGTCCTTTTAAACAGCTCACTCTCAGATAGCAGCACTGTGCTGTTTGAGCGTGAGCTGCAGGATGAAAGTCACCCTCCCTCTCACTACTGCAGCTGACAGAAGTTGATTTTTACCTTTATTTTTTTTCAATCCCTGTTGGCTGCGGAGTCGGAGGGAGCGTGGCCTAACCGAGTTGGGGATGTGTGGCTTAGCGGGACCTGAAGTGTCTTTTGAGAATAGCCACCCTACTTGCCCTCTTAACCGTGACCTCCACAGCACTCCGCTCCCTTAACAGGGTCACCCACAGAGCCCTGCCCCTTTAAAGCTGACCTACAGCAGTGAAGAAAAATGGCTGGGTTGTTATGGAAACGGTTGCTGATGAGTAGCTTTCTTGACCCGCATAGTGAAGAAACTACTAAAATAGGAAATATCAGATAAGTGCTTACGTATCCTTGTTTTGATCTGTTTTGTGGTACATCCTACATATTGTAGGTGACATTCTTTGCATGTTATGACATTAATCGTAAATTCAGTATTACAGTTTATAACCTGTCTAATTTTACGTGTTTTTGCATTAGCTGTTGATATGATGGTTTAAGTGGTTTCCATATATTCAAATAAAAATAATTCAAGACAATTTGCTTTGTCATGTCAGCAAACCACTGTTTGAAGATCTTGATGATAAATTAAAGATCAACCTCAACAAATTAGAGGAAAGTTTGATACAGTTCAAACAGGATACGTTCAACAGGGATTTGATGGACTACTAGTCTAATTAAATTTGCACATGGTCCGAAGCAAGGGCCAATACTCCCCGGTCCTCACTAAGAAGGATGACCCGCAATAGGAGGAATCGACCATCTCGGGTCTCCTTCAGTTCTACGGAGGTGGAGTCTTCAGATTCAGCTGCGGAAGTACCTGATAATCTTGCATCTCTAAATGCTGCCAACAATGAGGGTTCCCGAAACAAAGACTCACAGAAGAAGAGGCCATCAGCAAAAAATGACAGGTGGGGAGGAAGCACCGCAAGAGGTCGGCGGTATCCATCCTGCCACAAAGCGGAACAATAGAAGATTTGCAAATTGTCAACCTCTCCACAGTACCACTGTCATCTACACAAGAGACTCTCCTCAAGAAGGGACTTTCTTTTTCTCCCACATCTCACTTTGACCTATATCGCACCATATTAGATGTCAATCGCTTGGCTAGAAATTTAACCTTAAGGAAGCATTTTCAGGTGGATGAGGCTACTGTGGATGTCTCAGCACAGGTAGACATTGATATTACCCCAGCGTGAGTGATACTACCTGTGCTGATAATACATACATTGCTGCAGAGATGTTTGATTTACCTTTCACTGCTTCCCTTAAATTTGCAGATCTAGTGCAGATTGCCAGGAAATGTGTCGCAAGCAGGCATCTTATACACAAAATATCTCCAGGTCTTTTAGAACCTCAAATAGAGATTTTTATCCCGTCCAATCAGTCGCCTGCTCTCGACAGATTTCAGGATTTAGTAGAGAGAGATCTTTGCAGTTTGTATGAAACCATTAATTGTCAGAATGAGGTTGCTGGAAGGAATATGTCTGTATTTTATAAGAGAAAAAACAATATGACCAAGGATGAATATATTGCATTACGTGATCTGACCAACAACCACAACATAGTAATCAAGGTGGCTGACAAGGGGGGAACATTGGTTTTGCTTGATAGTGATGTCTATAACACAGTGGTGATAAAATGTTGTAGGATACTACCACATACATTCCACTCAAAAGCAATCCACTCCCTGTCACGGATGATCCGCGAGAATATTGAACTGTCCTCCCAATATTATCAATATTACTCTGCCTTATTGATCAGTAGGTCTATTACACAGTAATTATTTCCCTAGGCCCCAGAACCTACAATTTGATTATTCAGAGTGTCTCCTTCTGTCCTTCTGTTGTACCCAGAGAACAACATAGTCCTTTTGTTCAAGTCAGTCAATAGATGCCCAGCAGATAACGCAATTACAGCTGGCTTCCTCAGGTTGACAAAAGAACTTCCCTTTCTGAAGAGATATCACAGCTAGGTGTGAAGACTGCACCTGGGGGGAGCCGATTGGTGTCGCTGCCATAAGGGTCTGTAAGATAACTTGATTCAGACAGGCCGGCACCAAGGTTCCCAGATTGACACATGAATCTGAGATATGATTTTTACCTTTTTAAGAGAGACCATGCATCTTACGGACGTAAAAATTACATCATCGTGTCACTCAGAATTCACTGGACGTTTACATAGGACAAACATAACTCTAAGATGTGCCCAGGTAAAGTTATGGTGTTACCCCATCATAGAACCAGTTATAATAGTAATATTTGGTATCCGTGAACTCCATATTTTGTGGGGAATGTGAATATGTGCTTGTTACTTGTGTACAGCGGAGACATCCCGCGATATGGCACATGCCATATTTCAGAACTGACATTCACCTCAGGAATACAGCCTGCCCAGCAGGCGGACTCTCAATTCCCCGCCTTGATTCTGGGACCCTTTATAACAAAGACCTAGAATCTGCTAAAGGAGTTCTCCACTTTAACAACACCTGAAAAGGGCCTCAGCCAGAGAACCTGTGGGCTGAAGGCATATTACACTGGACAAAGGCTTCTTGGACTTTATCCCTGCAACGGACTATTTCACCAACGGACATCTTTTCTGCGGAAACTAAGTATTTTCTTTCTTTTCTCCCTTTTGTTTATTGGACTATACTTTCCTTGATTATTGTTTTAATAATTACTGTACATCTTGATAATTTGTATTGTATATATATAATAAATGACCTCCAAGTCATTTCTCTAGCCATATGCCTGTTTTCAAACACTGCAAAAACTTACCGTAGCCTCTCCGAAGGGAAAGCTACTCGGTTGTGTTATCTAGATAGTGGGTTTCTTGCTCCCATAAATTGCAAGGTGGTGGCAGTTAAACTACCCTGTGTGTGGTTCCGGTCCAGTTCGTCACACGTTTACTTGGGGTCGGTCGGCGGTCCACTCCCTGCGCTTTCAGCCTATCGACTGTACGGACTCAAGTTAGACTGTCGGTGTGCTGAAAGTGGCTCGGAGGCCTGTTTGCAGATTGACCACTAGGGGCGCTGTGACGGTTTTGTGACGTATTGTGGCCGCGGCGGTCGCAGTTCGTCACATATTGGTGGCAGCAGTGGGATTCCTTTTTGCATGTGTTTAGAACATCTGAACAGAGATTAACTAATTTACCTCTGTCAGAACCAAACCAATTTGGTGGTGGTGTGGCTGAGTGCAATACATTTATCTGTGTGTACAGAGAGACTGTGTAGTCCAGTACCCTCCCCGAAATCTTGTTTTCTTTATCTATCTTTTATTTGGCGTGAAAATGTCCGGGGAATACAAGAAAATGGCTTTGGCAGATCTGGAAAATCTGTGCCAAGAACGGGGCATTGAAGTCGGTCGCAAGACAAAGACCGACCTGATAAAAGACTTGTTCCGATGGGATAACCAACAACTGCGGCTGTTGGATGTGTCTACTGCGGGAGACACCGGCCCATCTGACTCAAGTCCTGAGGAACCGGAGACTGAGAATCCTGACTACTCGGAGGGGGAACATCCTGCGGGCCCTGTTGGCCCCCCAGCACAGTATTTCAGTACGGATCCAAATTTTTCTTTAAGTACTCTCCCGGAAGCGGACAGTACCGGACTATCTATTTGTAAGGACCCTATGATGCAGCAGGCCCTCCAAAAACTAATGGACACTGACCCAGTAAAGTACCTACAGTACATGGCTGAGCGCGAAGAAAGCCAACGTCGGCATGAACTGAGCATGGCCAGAATACATCAACCCAGCCGAAGCTCACCACCCAACTTTCCTGCGGAAGGAGCAGCATCACACGTGAGTGCAAAATTTAAATTTGCTCCCATTGAAAAGGACACTGACATAGACTTGTTTTTGCGATCCTTTGAGAAAGCCTGCCGTCAGTATCGTCTGCCCCAAGAGCAGTGGGCCAGACACCTGACCCCCCTGTTGCGCTACAAAGCACTGGACGCGTTTGCAGAGTTATCCATGGAGCAGGATGAAGATTATTCCGCCATAAAAGACGCTATCATTGCTAAATACCAGCTGACCCCTGAAGTCTATCGAAAAAGGTTTAGGTCCTTACAAAAGGATCGTACGGACTCTTATCCGGATGTGGTCAGCAGCTTACGCACTACATTCCACCAGTGGACTTTAGGCCTAACAAAAGGGTCTTATGACATCCTAGAGGACTTGATGGTGCTAGACCAGCTTCTTTGTATTTGCCCTGCGGATGTGAGACAATTCGTGCTAGAACGGAAGCCTGCATCAGCAACCGCTGCTGCAGACTTAGCTGAGACTTTTGTCACAACCCGAGTGCCCGATCTGCGTAAATCTGCACCATCTCACTGGAGAGGAGGTCTGCCCAATGTCAGGGCAGACCCCCCTGCCTCTGTGGGCCGTCCAGCACAGAGACCACCAAGTGCAGCTACTGCTTCCAGACCTGGGGCACCTAATGGAATCACCTGTCACTACTGCCGCAAGCCTGGACATATGAAATTCAACTGTCCTGAGCGGAGACAGCCACAGCCAGCCAGCGCATCCCAGCGTGAACCATCATCTTCAACTGTTTTGTTTGCCGGTGGGGAGGAGATTCACCCCATCACCAGCAATCACCAGCTTGTTACAGTGAATGACCAGCTAGTGACCGGTTTCCGGGACACGGGAGCCGATGTCAACCTGGTGCGTCCGCACCTTGTGCCCACAAAGGACATCATCCCAGACAAGTATCTCACCCTCACTGGGGTGGGGGGCACTCTTTCTTACATTCCCCAAGCCCGGGTTTTCATCGACTGGGGGGTGGGTGTTCAAGAAAAGGTAGTTGGTATCCTAGACCAGCTACCAGTCCCTGTTTTGTTGGGGTCCGATCTAGGCAAGCTGGTATCCTATTATGAACCCGCCACAAACCCCTCGGGATCCCAGGAAGGGGGTCCACCCTCTGCCCCCACCCAGGTGCTTGGCACCCGGGGGCAAAAGTCTGGGGGAGGGGGGTTGAATGTATCCAATATTAATGTTGATGATATGCATGACGTACCTGCTAATGTGATTTCTACATGTGATATTGAAAATGCTAATCTGCCTTGCTCCGAAGTCATACCTGTCCTAGCTGTGACTCGGAGTCGGGCCACCCAAAACTTGAACTCAGAACAGGGGGAAGAGGCTCCGGTCTCCTTCCACTCCTCTGACCCCAGGGAGGGTGACTGTCAGCCACAGGCCTCGTACGCCACGGGCCAGCTGGCTGAAACGGATCAGGTGGCCTTCGAGAACGCACTTCAAACCGATCCTAGCATCGAGGGTCTCAGAAGACAGGCTGTTGAGCCCCTCGCAGATCGGGCCGGGTTCAAAGTGTACTGGGAAGGTGGGAAGTTGTATAGTGAGGCGATACAACCCACCGAAGGCGAAATGACCGTGAGTACCAAGTCGCTTGTGGTACCTAGTGCCTTCCGGGGGCATGTGCTGAAATCCGCACATGACATCCCCTTGGCAGGGCACCTAGGAATTCGCAGGACACTTGACCGTATTCAGGGGCAATTATTGTCGCTCCTGTACGGTTTGTCAGAAGGTTAAACGAGCTGGGAATCCGCGCAGGGCTCCCCTGTGTCCACTGCCAATCATAAGTGAGCCATTTCACCGAGTGGCAGTCGACATAATTGGACCTCTGCCCATTCCCAGCCGCAGCGGCAAAAGGTACATCTTGACGCTGGTGGATTACGCGACTCGCTACCCAGATGCGGTCGCCCTCTCCTCCCTGAGGGCAGACAAGGTAGCAGACGCGCTAATTTCCATATTTTCCTGTGTAGGGTTCCCTGCGGAGATGCTCACAGATCAGGGACCCCAGTTTATGTCTGAACTGATGGACGCCCTGGCGGCAAAGATCCAGATGACGCACCTCGTCTCCAGTCCATACCACCCGCAAACCAACGGCCTCTGCGAGCGCTTTAACGCGTCATTAAAGCAGATGCTGGCCACATTCGTTGAGTCGCAGGGTGGGGACTGGGAACGGTACCTGCCTCATCTGCTGTTTGCCTACAGGGAAGTACCGCAAGAGTCCACCGGGTTCTCCCCGTTTGAACTCCTGTATGGCAGGAACGTCCGAGGGCCACTACAGCTGATGCGAGAGACGTGGGAAGGCAAAGGTGATCCCACGGATGTCTCTGTAGTGGATTACGTCCTGAAGTTCAGAGACAAAATGGAGTCATTCTCTGCCATGGTAACGGAGAATCTGGCCCAGGCCCAGGCCAAACAGAAACTATGGTACGACCGCACCGCGGGAGACCGGGCATTTGAAACTGGAGACAAGGTCTATGCCCTTCTCCCCATACGGCACAATAAGTTACAGGTGGCATGGGAGGGGCCATACACCATAGAGAAGCGTTTAAACCCCCTGACATACATGGTGAACATGGGGGGTAGAAAACAGAAGGCCTTTCACATTAACATGCTGAAGGCACACCACGATAGAACCCAGTATGTACTCCCAGTGTGCAGCCGGTTAGAACAGGGCGAGACAGACCCTCTGGTAGATCTGCTGGCTGACACCCGGGAGATGGACGGGGACATAAATGTCAACCCGCAGCTCTCCCCGTCCCAGAGAGAGCAGTTACAGGAGGTGTTAGGTCGGTACCACCGGACCTTCTCAGATATCCCGGGACGGACCAATCTGGTCGCTCACCGGTTAGATACCGGAGCACATCCCCCCATCATGCAATCCGCCTATCGCGTCTCTCCGGAGGTGCAGGCGGACATGCAGCGTGAGGTGGGGGAAATGCTAGAACTGGGGGTCGTTCAGCGGTCCTGTAGTCCATGGGCGGCACCCGTCGTCTTGGTACCCAAGAAAGACAAGACGACGCGGTTCTGCGTGGACTACCGGAAGTTGAACGCTGTAACCACTACGGACGCCTACCCCATGCCTCGCATCGATGAGATGCTAGATAAGCTGGCGGCTGCCAGCTATCTATCAATCATGGATCTGAGCCGGGGGTACTGGCAGATCCCTCTTGCCCCGGACGCGCGGCAGAAGTCGGCCTTTATCACTCCCTTCGGGCTCTTCGAATTTACGACGATGCCCTTTGGAATGAAAAATGCGCCTGCCACATTCCAGCGGGCTATGAACGACCTGCTGGAGGAAATGCAACCGTTTGCTGCAGCATATTTGGACGATATTGCGGTGTTTAGCCCCACCTGGGAAGAACACCTCAAACATCTGTCCCAGGTACTGCAACGGCTGGCTGCAGCCAATTTGACAGTTAAGCCAAGTAAGTGTCAGATCGGCATGACGGAAGTCCAGTATTTAGGGCACCGAGTGGGAGGGAACACCCTGAAACCGGACACGGGAAAGGTTGACGCCATCTTAGCGTGGCCTCGGCCTATCACCAAGCGACAGGTTCAGGCATTCCTGGGGACCGCGGGCTACTATAGGAAGTTTGTACCGGCCTATAGTGCCATCGCGAAGCCCCTGACGGATGCCACTGGTAAGAAGCACCCGAAAGTGGTTACGTGGACCCCTGAGTGTGAGAACTTCCAGGCCTTGAAGCAGGCGTTAGCTAGCGCCCCTGTGCTTCAAGCCCCAGATTTCAGCCGTCGGTTCATAGTGCAAACCGACGCATCAGATTACGGTCTCGGCGCTGTCTTAAGCCAGGTGGATGGAAAAGGGGACGAGCATCCTCTTCTGTACCTGAGCCGGAAACTTCTTCCCCGAGAAGTCTCCTACTCAACTACAGAAAAGGAGTGTCTGGCGATTGTGTGGGCCCTGCAGAAGCTTCAATCCTATCTGTACGGCCGCTCCTTCACAATACGGACCATAATCCTCTCAGTTGGCTGAACCGTACTGCGGGGTCCAACGGAAAGCTCCTACGTTGGAGCTTGTCACTGCAGCAGTACGATTTTACCATCCAGCACAGGGCAGGCAGCAGACATCAAAATGCGGATGGCTTATCCCGGTGCAACGGCGATCCAGACCGATCAGCGCAGGTTAGCGGCGACGCCACCCGTCTTGCGGACGGATGTCTAGCCACAGACGCGGGGGGAGGTGTCACGGATGATCCGCGAGAATATTGAACTGTCCTCCCAATATTATCAATATTACTCTGCCTTATTGATCAGTAGGTCTATTACACAGTAATTATTTCCCTAGGCCCCAGAACCTACAATTTGATTATTCAGAGCGTCTCCTTCTGTCCTTCTGTTGTACCCAGAGAACAACATAGTCCTTTTGTTCAAGTCAGTCAATAGATGCCCAGCAGATAACGCAATTACAGCTGGCTTCCTCAGGTTGACAAAAGAACTTCCCTTTCTGAAGAGATATCACAGCTAGGTGTGAAGACTGCACCTGGGGGGAGCCGATTGGTGTCGCTGCCATAAGGGTTTGTAAGATAACTTGATTCAGACAGGCCGGCACCAAGGTTCCCAGATTGACACATGAATCTGAGATATGATTTTTACCTTTTTTAAGAGAGACCATGCATCTTACGGACGTAAAAATTACATCATTGTGTCACTCAGAATTCACTGGACGTTTACATAGGACAAACATAACTCTAAGATGTGCCCAGGTAAAGTTATGGTGTTACCCCATCATATAACCAGTGATAATAGTAATATTTGGTATCCCTGAACTCCATATTTTGTGGGAATGTGAATATGTGCTTGTTACTTGTGTACAGCGGAGACATCCCGCGATATGGCACATGCCATATTTCAGAACTGACATTCACCTCAGGAATACAGCCTGCCCAGCAGGCGGACTCTCAATTCCCCGCCTTGATTCTGGGACCCTTTATAACAAAGACCTAGAATCTGCTAAAGGAGTTCTCCACTTTAACAACACCTGAAAAGGGCCTCAGCCAGAGAACCTGTGGGCTGAAGGCATATTACACTGGACAAAGGCTTCTTGGACTTTATCCCTGCAACGGACTATTTCACCAACGAACATCTTTTCTGCGGAAACTAAGTATTTTCTTTCTTTTCTCCCTTTTGTTTATTGGACTATACTTTCCTTGATTATTGTTTTAATAATTACTGTACATCTTGATAATTTGTATTGTATATATATAATAAATGACCTCCAAGTCATTTCTCTAGCCATATGCCTGTTTTCAAACACTGCAAAAACTTACCGTAGCCTCTCCGAAGGGAAAGCTACTCGGTTGTGTTATCTAGATAGTGGGTTTCTTGCTCCCATAAATTGCAAGGTGGTGGCAGTTAAACTACCCTGTGTGTGGTTCCGGTCCAGTTCGTCACACGCTTACTTGCGGTCGGTCGGCTGTCCACTCCCTGCGCTTTCAGCCTATCGACTGTACGGACTCAAGTTAGACTGTCGGTGTGCTGAAAGTGGCTGGGAGGCCTGTTTGCGGATTGACCACTAGGGGCGCTGTGACGGTTTTGTGACGTATTGTGGCCGCGGCGGTCGCAGTTCGTCACACTCCCCCTCTATCAGCCTCTCTTGAAAGGGATTTTGCAAGAAGGGTTTTCTTTGGGAATTCTGGATCAGAAGGCTATGGATTATATTTTTGTGGAACAACCTATCATTTCCATATTTAATGCGCTACCGAAGGTACATAAAGCAGAGTTTCCACCCCCTATGAGACCAATAGTAGCTTGCATTGGCTCATACTCGAAACGGTTGTCAGAGTGGGTGGATTCCCTCCTTCAAGCTTTAGTATCCCAGATGCCTGTTTTTTTAAAGGACACATGCTCTGTTCAACATGAAAAATTTGCATGAATGAAAGATTATGTTTGGATCACAGCAGATTTAGTCTCCCTGTACACTAACATTCCCCAACATTTGGCTGTTGATTCTTTGCACTGATTTCCATTAGGAACTACAAATTGGAGTTACAGGATTTTCTTTGCATGTCCCTGGATTTCCTGTTGAAACATATTTTTTTTTATGTTCAATGGGAAATCTTTGCTCCAGATTTGCGGAGTTTCCATGGGTGCAAAATTTTCACTATCGGTTGCCAACATTTTTATGGCATGGTGGGAAAAAATTTTTTTGTTTGCAGATAACAATCCTTTTTTTACCTCCATAAAATGGTATGGACGCTACATCGATGATATGTTGTTGGTGTGGAGGGGCAATGTGGTGAACATACCATTTTTTGGAGATTTTTTTAATCAGGGTTTAGATTCCCTCAAGTTTTGCCTGTCATATAACACACAGTCCATTTCTTTTTTGGATCTTTGCCTCAAGGGCGATTCTGCCAAACAGGTTGTCTCATCTGCAACTTTCAGGAAAGACACTGCGGGCAATACCACTCTTTTGGCAACATCCTGTCATTCTCCCCATGTTGTAAAAAATATACCATGGGGAGAACTGATCAGGGCGAGACAAAATTGTTCGGATGATTCCAGATTTTTGGAGGAGGCACAAATAATTGAAATGAGATTACAAGCTAGACAGTATAATACTAAGGATATAAAGAAGGCAACTAGAACAGCTTTGTCCCTTGATAGACAGAACCTTGTATTTCCAAACTGTCAGCTAACAGGCAACAAAAATAATAAAAATAAAAAAATAAAAAAAATAAAAATGTATGAAAACTCCCAGAGATGGAAAGAAAAAAGACGAACCCACCACTTTTGTCACCAATCACAGCCAGAAATACATGTAAGTCTGTAAAATCATTAGAAGCCACTTCCCCGTGCTTAATGGTGACCAAGGATGGGACAATATACTGTCCTCGGGAGTACAATGTGTGGTGCACAAAGCCCCTACACTGGAACAGAAAATTAGCCTGTTTGTTTTTAGACCATCAAAAATCGCAGCAGACCTGGCTTTTCTATGATGATAATTATAGATGTGGTAGTAATAGATGCAATTTTTGCAAATATTTGGAAACCAGTAAAGGCGTCATATCAACAGCTAATGGAAAAACGCATACAGCTTATAAACTGTAATACTGAATTTGCAATTAATGTCATAACATGCAAAGAATGTCACCTACAATATGTAGGATGTACCACAAAACAGATCAAAACAAGGATATGTAAGCACTTATCTGATATTCCCTATTTTAGGACACAAAATAGATCTGCCACAAGTTTGCATTTTGCGATAGTTCACAAGGAAAACACTGCACCTTTTTCTGTCCAGGGAATTTAAAAAGTATCACGCCCCAATGTTAAGTGAATGGAGAATAGGAGAAGGAACAAAAATGCCCTTCATTGAGATGTGGTAAAGAGTAAACTGCGAGTGAGCAGAGTAATAAGTAATACCTCCCGTGTACAGTGATAAAAAGCTGTAAAAAAAGAAAAGCAAGTGCATGCAGGTGAATAAGTGACTATGACACTAAAAAACTGTGTAATGTAATAGTTAATAAAATGTGGCCTCCTGATTATCATAGAATATTTTATAAGCTATCTATAAAACTATATATGATACATTATGACCCCTTAATGATCATTCTAATAATAAATTAAAATATCTATGCCTATATACCCTCTCATCTTTAACGCTATATAATGCTACACATTGACTATCTATATTCAGCATTGCTCAAACACAGGTATAGATTTAGTAGAGTTAACACTCATGGTTTATGAGACTTGTTATCTAAACTAAATGAGTTAAACAAACACCTTCAATTGCTTTTCAATGGCTTTTGTCTCAAGATAATGCAATGAGTTAAGAAATTTGAGTTAAGAGCTTGAGTGCCAACCCTGCTACATCTGTAGTATATTTTGAATATGTCCCAGAAGCTTGGTATTTCTCCCAACGTCAGTAGATTCAGATGTACCATAGGAATTGTCAAAGACACTCACCACAGTTCAACATCGGAAAATGATTGCACCATACAAAAAAAATTAAAATGAAGACAAGGACAAAATTAAAATCAATACAAACAAATAGTCGATGGACAGAAGAACAGACCATATATGTGGACCTAGTGCTTATAGAAAGGGAGCAAACAATATATCCTCATTAAGGCCTCTCGGGGTCATTGAGCCCAAGGTATAGCCTCTGACTCAGAAAACAGAACTAACTATCACATCAGTGACATTCTTTAAAATGTCTAGGAATGATTTTTAATTTTGATAGGTCTTTCTGCTCGTAGGCTGCCGTTATACCAAGGACATGTTTGCATACTCGTTTCTTGAGATTCCTCGAGGTCATCCCAACATATACCTGTTGGCAAGGGCATGATGCCAGATATATGACACCTGTTGTGTTACAAGTAATCATGAATTGTCTCCCATTTTCTATCAAATTGGAGAAATGAGAGGCCTTGTCCACATTTACACATGCAACACATTTTCCACAAGGTCAGCATCCCCATTTCAGTCCTAGTGACCCAAACCTCAATGATGGATGCTCGTCAGGGTAGTAACTCTTTACTAGAATATCCCTGAGTTTGTTAGCCCATCTGTATGTAATCGATGGAGTCTGAGGGAGGGCTCAACTTAAAGCGGGATCTAATCGCAAAATTTCCAAATATTTTATTAAGGCATTTCTCATCTCTTTCCACTCAGGGTTATATGTAGAGATAAAGCGTACCTGCCCATCTTGGTCTCCCTTCTGTCTCTGGCGATTTATGAGAAGATCATCCAGTTTCTTTCCTTTGGCTTTCTTATACACCTGTGAGATGGTCCTCCTCGGATATCCCCTCGTTTGAAATCTGTTTCGCAGATCAGCTGATTGGGTTTCAAAACGTTTCTCGGTGGAACAGATGTGTCTTGCACGTAAAAATTGACTATATGGAATGCTGTGGATTTGATTACTTGGGTGGCTGGAATTGGCGTGCAAAAGCGTATAGGTAGACACCGAAGCGTCACCGAACATGAAAAATTTGTGAGTTAAAACAAATTCCGAAAGCTCCAAAATGAACTCACCCATGGATTCATCAATGTCTGACATTGTGAGTAGGGATGAGCGAACCCGAACTGTATAGTTCGGGTTCGTACCGAATTTTGGGGTGTCCGTGACACAGACCCGAACATTTTCGTAAAAAAAAGGGTTCGGGTTCAGTGTTCGTCGCTTTCTTGGCGCTTTTTGAAAGGCTGCAAAGCAGTCAATCAACAAGCGTGATAGTACTTGCCCCAAGAGGCCGTCACAGCCATGCCTACTATTGGCATGGCTGTGATTGGCCAGTGCAGCATGTGACCCAGCCTCTATTTAAGCTGGAGTCACGTAGCGCCGCACGTCACTCTGCTCTGATCATTGTAGGGAGAGGTTGCAGCTGCGACGTTAGGACGAGATTAGGCAGTGATTAACTCCTCCAAAAGACTTCATTCAGTGATCGATCTGCAGCTGCGGATCGTTGAACTGCTGCTATTCAATTGCTCACTGTTTTTAGGCTGCCCAGAGCGTTTTTCATTCACTTTTTTCTGGGGTGATCGGAGGCCATTTAGTGCCTTGTGGTGCGCCAGCACAAGCTGCCACCAAGTACATTTAACTGTCAATAGTGCGGTTATTTTTTGGCTATATCCTACATCAGGGTCAAGCTGTCACACCAAGTGCATTTAACCATCAATAATGTGGTGTTTTTTTTGGGGCCATATACTACATCAGGGGCAAGCTGTCACCAAGTGCATTTAACCCTCAATATAGTGGTTGTTTTTTAGCTATATCCTACATCGGTCAAGCTGTCACACCAAGTGCATTTAACCATCAATAGTGTGGTTATTTTTTGGCCATATACTACATCAGGGGCAAGCTGAGCCTGTCACCAAGTGCATTTAACCCTCAATAGTGTGGTTGTTTTTTGGCTATATCCTACATCAGGGTCAAGCTGTCACACCAAGTGCATTTAACCATCAATAGTGTGGTTATTTTTTGGCCATATACTACATCAGGGGCAAGCTGAGCCTGTCACCAAGTGCATTTAACCCTCAATAGTGTGGTTGTTTTTTGGCTATATCCTACATCAGGGTCAAGCTGTCACACCAAGTGCATTTAACCATCAATAGTGTGGTTATTTTTTGGCCATATCCCAGTCTAATTCTGTCTGTAAACGTATACCTGTCACCCAGCGCCTAAATAATAGGCCTCAAATTTATAGTCAGCTAAATCTGTGGTTATTGCTGTGGCTGGGCAAGTTATGTAGTGTCCGTCAAAGCACAGTTTTTGTTCTGGGTTGAAATACAATTCCCAATTTAGCAATTCTCTAAATTAGTGGTTTCTGCTGTATCAGGCCTACTTTAAATCTATCCCTAAAAGGGTATATTAGATTCAAGGTGCTGATAGGGTCATTCTCAATAACTTCACACACACGCTACTGTGCATATCCCAGTCTAATTCTGTCCGTAAACGTATACCTGTCATCCAGCGCCTAAATAACAGGCCTCAAATTTATAGTCAGCTAAATCTGTGGTTATTGCTGTAGCTGGTCAAGTTATTTAGTGTCCGTCAAAGCACAGTTTTTGTTCTGGGTTGAACTACAATTCCCAATTTAGCAATTCTCTAAATTAGTGGTTTCTGCTGTATCAGGCCTACTTTCAATCTATCCCTAAAAGGGTATATTAGATTCAAGGTGCTGATAGGGTCATTCTCAATAACTTCACACGCACGCTACTGTGCATATCCCAGTCTAATTCTGTCTGTAAACGTATACCTGTCACCCAGCGCCTAAATGATAGGCCTCAAATTTATAGTCAGCTAAATCTGTGGTTATTGCTGTGGCTGGGCAAGTTATTTAGTGTCCGTCAAAGCACTGTTTTTGTTCTGGGTTGAAATACAATTCCCAATTTAGCAATTCTCTAAATTAGTGGTTTCTGCTGTATCAGGCCTACTTTAAATCTATCCCTAAAAGGGTATATTAGATTCAAGGTGCTGATAGGGTCATTCTCAATAACTTCACACACACGCTACTGTGCATATCCAAGTCTAATTCTGTCCGTAAACGTATACCTGTCACCCAGCGCCTAAATAATAGGCCTCAAATTTATATTCATCCAAATCTGTCATTATTGCTGTAGCTGGTCAAGTTATTTAGTGTCCGTCAAAGCACAGTTTTTGTTCTGGGTTGAAATACAATTCCCAATTTTGCAATTTCCTAATTTAGTGGTTTCTGCTGTATCAGACCTACTTTAAATCTATCCCTAAACGGGTATATAAGATTCAAGGTGCAGATAGGGTCATTCTCAATAACTTCACACATACGCTTTTGTGCATTTCCAAGTCTAATTCTGTCTGTAAACGTATACCTTTCACCCATCGCCTAAATACTAGGCCTCAAATTTACATCCATCTAAATCTGTGGTTATTGCTGTGGCTGGTCAAGTTATTTAGTGTGCGTCAAAGCACAGTTTTTGTTCTGGGTTGAAATACAATTCCCAATTTAGCAATTTCCGAATTTAGTGGTTTCTACTGTATCAGACCTACTTTAAATCTATTCCTAAAATGGTATATTAGATTCCAGGTGCTGATAGGGTCATCCACAATAACTTCACACGCTACCGTGCATTTCCAAGTCTAATTCTGTCCGTAAACGTATACCTGTCATCCAGCGCCTAAATACTAGGCCTCAAATTTATATTCAGCTAAATCTGACGTTACTGCTGTGCCTTTATTAGTGTAATACGGTACCTAAATAGATAGCGAGATAGTGTTAGGTGTCTGTAAAAAAAGGCCTGAATTTGAATTCAATACAGTGGGCCAAATAATATTTTTCTTATTGTGGTGAATGGTAACAATGAGGAAAACATCTAGTAAGGGACACGGACGCGGACATGGTCGTGGTGGTGTTAGTGTACCCTCTGGTGCTGCGAGAGGACGTGGCCGTTCTGCCACAGCCACACGTCCTAGTGTACCAACTACCTCAGGTCCCAGTAGCCGCCAGAATTTACAGCGATATTTGGTGGGGCCCAATGCCGTTCTAAGGATGGTAAGGCCTGAGCAGGTACAGGCATTAGTCAATTGGGTGGCCGACAGTGGATCCAGCACGTTCACATTATCTCCCACCCAGTCTTCTGCAGAAAGCGCACAGATGGCGCCTGAAAACCAAGCCCATCAGTCTGTCACATCACCCCCATGCATACCAGGGAAACTGTCTGAACCTCAAGTTATGCAGCAGTCTCTTATGCTGTTTGAAGACTCCGCTGGCAGGGTTTCCCAAGGGCATCCACCTAGCCCTTCCCCAGCGGTGGAAGACATAGACTGCACTGACGCACAACCACTTATGTTTCCTGATGATGAGGACATGGGAATACCACCTCAGCACGTCTCTGATGATGACGAAACACAGGTGCCAACTGCTGCATCTTTCTGCAGTGTGCAGACTGAACAGGAGGTCAGGGATCAAGACTGGGTGGAAGACGATGCAGGGGACGATGAGGTCCTAGACCCCACATGGAATGAAGGTCGTGACACTGACTTTCACAGTTCGGAGGAAGAGGCAGTGGTGAGACCGAGCCAACAGCGTAGCAAAAGAGGGAGCAGTGGGCAAAAGCAGAACACCCGCCGCCAAGAGACTCCGCCTGCTACTGACCGCCGCCATCTGGGACCGAGCACCCCAAAGGCAGCTTCAAGGAGTTCCCTGGCATGGCACTTCTTCAAACAATGTGCTGACGACAAGACCCGAGTGGGTTGCACGCTGTGCCATCAGAGCCTGAAGCGAGGCATTAACGTTCTGAACCTTAGCACAACCTGCATGACCAGGCACCTGCATGCAAAGCATGAACTGCAGTGGAGTAAACACCTTAAAACCAAGGAAGTCACTCAGGCTCCCCCTGCTACCTCTTCTGCTGCTGCCGCCTCGGCCTCTTCTGCTGCTGCCGCCTCGGCCTCTTCCTCCGCCTCTGGAGGAACGTTGGCACCTGCCGCCCAGCAAACTGGGGATGTACCACCAACACCACCACCTCCGTCACCAAGCATCTCAACCATGTCACATGGCAGCGTTCAGCTTTCCATCTCACAAACATTTGAGAGAAAGCGTAAATTCCCACCTAGCCACCCTCGATCCCTGGCCCTGAATGCCAGCATTTCTAAACTACTGGCCTATGAAATGCTGTCATTTAGGCTGGTGGACATAGACAGCTTCAAACAGCTCATGTTGCTTGCTGTCCCACAGTATGTTGTTCCTAGCCGGCACTACTTCTCCAAGAGAGCCGTGCCCTCCCTGCACAACCAAGTATCCGATAAAATCAAGTATGCACTGCGCAACGCCATCTGTGGCAAGGTCCACCTGACCACAGATACGTGGACCAGTAAGCACGGCCAGGGACGCTATATCTCCCTAACTGCACACTGGGTAAATGTAGTGGCGGCTGGGCCCCAGGCGGAGAGCTGTTTAGCGCACGTCCTTCCGCCACCAAGGATCGCAGGGCAACATTCTTTGCCTCCTCCTCCTACTCGGCTTCCTCTTCCTCTTCTTCCACCTGCTCATCCAGTCAGCCACACACCTTCACCACCAACTTCAGCACAGCCCGGGGTAAACGTCAGCAGGCCATTCTGAAACTCATATGTTTGGGGGACAGGTCCAACACCGCACAGCAGTTGTGGTGGGGTATAGAACAACAGACCGATGAGTGGTTGCTGCCGGTGAGCCTCAAGCCCAGCCTGGTGGTATGCGATAATAGGCAAAATCTCGTTGCAGCTCTGGGACTTGCCGGTTTGACGCACATCCCTTGCCTGGCGTATGTGCTGAATTTGGTGGTGCAGAAGTTCATTCACAACTACCCCGACATGTTAGAGCTGCTGCATAAAGTGCGGGCCGTCTGTTCGCGCTTCCGGCATTCACATCCTGCCGCTGCTCGCCTGTCTGCGCTACAGCGTAACTTCAGCCTTCCCGCTCACTGCCTCATATGCGACGTGCCCACCAGGTGGAACTCCACCTTGCACATGCTGGACAGACTGTGCGAGCAGCAGCAGGCCATGGTGGAGTTTCAGCTGCAGCACGCACGGGTCAGTCGCACTGCGGAACAGCACCACTTCACCACCAATTACTGGGCCTCCATGCGAGACCTGTGTGCCCTGTTGCGCTGTTTCGAGTACGCCACCAACATGGCCAGTGGCGATGACGCCGTTATCAGTGTTACAATACCATTTCTATGTCTCCTTGAGAAAACACTTAGGGTGATGATGGAAGAGGAGGTGGCCCAGGAGGAGGAGGAGGAGGAGGAGGAAGAGGGGTCATTTTTATCACTTTCAGGCCAGTCTCTTCGAAGTGACTCAGAGGGAGGTTTTTTGCAACAGCAGAGGCCAGGTACAAATGTGGCCAGCCAGGGCCCACTACTGGAGGACAAGGAGGATGAGGATGAGGAGGAGGTGGAGGAGGATGAGGATGAAGCATGGTCACAGCGGGGTTGCACCCAATGCAGCTCGGGCCCATCACTGGTGCGTGGCTGGGGGGAAACGCAGGACGATACGCCTCCCACATAGGACAGCTTGTCCTTACCTCTGGGCAGCCTGGCACACATGAGCGACTACATGCTGCAGTGCCTGCGCAACGACAGCAGAGTTGCCCACATTTTAACGTGTGTGGACTACTGGGTTGCCACCCTGCTGGATCCACGGTACAAAGACAATGTGCCCACCTTACTTCCTGCACTGGAGCGTGATAGATAGATGCGCGAGTACAAGCACACGTTGGTAGACGCGCTACTGAGAGCATTCCCAAATGTCACAGGGGAACAAGTGGAAGCCCAAGGCCAAGGTAGAGGAGGAGCAGGAGGTCGCCAAGGCAGCTGTGTCACGGCCAGCTCCTCTGAGGGCAGGGTTAGCATGGCAGAGATGTGGAAAAGTTTTGTCAACACGCCTCAGCTAACTGCACCACCACCTGATACGCAACGTGTTAGCAGGAGGCAACATTTCACTAACATGGTGGAACAGTACGTGTGCACACCCCTCCACGTACTGACTGAAGGTTCGGCCCCATTCAACTTCTGGGTCTCTAAATTGTCCACGTGGCCAGAGCTAGCCTTTTATGCCTTGCAGGTGCTGGCCTGCCCGGCGGCCAGCGTTTTGTCTGAACGTGTATTCAGCACGGCAGGGGGCGTCATTACAGACAAACGCAGCCGCTTGTCTACAGCCAATGTGGACAAGCTGACGTTCATAAAAATGAACCAGGCATGGATCCCACAGGACCTGTCCATCCCTTGTGCAGATTAGACATTAACTACCTCCCCTTAACCATATATTATTGTACTCCAGGGCACTTCCTCATTCAATCCTATTTTTATTTTCATTTTACCATTATATTGCGGGGCAACCCAAAGTTGAATGAACCTCTCCTCTGTCTGGGTGCCTGGGCCTAAATATCTGACAATGGACTGTTACAGTGGTGGGTGACGTGAAGCCTGATTCTCTGCTATGACATGAAGACTGATTCTCTGCTGACATGAAGCCAGATTCTCTGTTACGGGACCTCTCTCCTCTGCCTGGGTGCCTGGGCCTAAATTACTGACAATGGACTGTACCAGTGTTGGGTGACGTGAAGCATGATTCTCTGCTATGATATGAAGACTGATTCTCTGCTGACATAAAGCCAGATTCTCTGTTACGGGACCTCTCTCCTCTGCCTGGGTGCCGGGGCCTAAATTTATGACAATGGACTGTTACAGTGGTGGGTCACGTGAAGCATGATTCTCTGCTATGATATGAAGACTGATTCTCTGTTACGGGACCTCTCTCCTCTGCCTGGTTGCCGGGGCCTAAATTTATGACAATGGACTGTTACAGTGGTGGGTGACTTGAAGCATGATTCTCTGCTATGATATGAAGACTGATTCTCTGCTGACATGAAGCCAGATTCTCTGTTACGGGACCTCTCTCCTCTGCCTGGGTGCCTGGGCCTAAATATCTGACAATGGACTGTAAGTCCATAAATCAAGACATCTATTTGAGCTTTAGAAAATAGTTTGTCTGCTAAGTTTACTACCTTAGGTCTGGTTTCATCGCGTCGACCATCTATTTTCCGTTTTGCATTTCCTTTTAAGCCTCCTGGCCACGTCTCTAGTGTGGGGTCTGGTGGAACCAGTGGACTCCCCTCCTTTAGATATACTGGACAAAACAAAATTAGACCTTGATCTCATTTCATATGATGTTGAGTGCCATTTATAGACCCGGTTATTTTTAAGATCCTGCTTATCCCTCAAGAATTTCTTAGTTTTAGTGTTTTTCAACTTTTGTTCCCAAATATCATATAATTCACACAGATGTGACAGAAAATGCATAGCTTGCAGCATATAGTAAAATACATATGCCACACTGCCTCCTCCTTATCTTCCTGTTACATTTCCTGTCAACATATATACTGTCTGCTGTTCTGCAATAAATGAGAGATATGTGTTGACTCCCACCTGCGTGTGTCATTGTCATTTATCTCCTGCCTGTAAACCTACTTCTATAATTTGGACCAGCACATCAACTTTACTGACCATTGATCAGATCCAAAACAGTTGGCACCCAATGTGGGGCTCGAGGATAGGATCCCCTGATCCAGTACCCCCAGAGAACAGACAAGGAGGACCTCACTAATGGACACCAGAACTTCAGGCCCTTGATAAGAGGTAAGAAAACTGTCTTATATTACCTCCATGTGTCCTTTGGTGGAGTCCATCCGTGCCTGTCTGAGGGAGGGATGCCCTGTCAGCTTGGGACGTCCTCAAGGACATGAAAGTAAGAACCCCATGTATTTGATAATAACTTGATGTGTTGTAAATATTGTCATCTCGTTATGTGGAAACAGGGAGAACCTTGAGCATCTGTGTTGAACGTTAGATATCCAAAGTCTACCTCAATTGCCTGTATCACGGGACAGCCAGATGCGTCTGCCCAGATCACAGATGGGGAGGAGGCGGTCAGACTTAGCCAGTGAGTCGAAGGTATGACTAGAGAGATATCTGAGCACTTGATACAAGTATAGGTTACAAAGGCTTCAACAGAGAGAGGCAAGATGGGAAATGCATATGTTTTAGAGTCATGATGTACTGTGTTGCATTTATCAGTTGTGAAGACTCTGTTGACAAGTATTACTGACTGAGACACCGAGTTCTCCTATTAGCCTGTATCGGAATGCAGCCCGGCGACTGACTCAAATCTCCCAAAAAGGGGTGATCACAGGGCGGAGAGCGGTCCACGGTAGCCCAGAGTGTGCTTGACTGGCACTCAAAGGTCATCAAGTCTAGTGATGACTCTATACAGAGGTCTTTAGATGGCTCCAGTAGGTGCGAGAGACGATGAGAAATCAGGGGAGTGTCCCAAAGGGTTACTGTTCCCCTGAGCAGTATGTGGTGGACAAACGAGGAAAACGATTTGTTAAATGTTTAAGCAAGTTAGAAAAATGTATAACATACCAAAAGGTGGCATACTGCCCTGTTACGTTAACTACCTCCCCTTAACCATATATTATTGTACTCCAGGGCACTTCCTCATTCAATCCTATTTTTATTTTCATTTTACCATTATATTGCGGGGCAACCCAAAGTTGAATGAACCTCTCCTCTGTCTGGGTGCCTGGGCCTAAATATCTGACAATGGACTGTTACAGTGGTGGGTGACGTGAAGCCTGATTCTCTGCTATGACATGAAGACTGATTCTCTGCTGACATGAAGCCAGATTCTCTGTTACGGGACCTCTCTCCTCTGCCTGGGTGCCTGGGCCTAAATTACTGACAATGGACTGTACCAGTGTTGGGTGACGTGAAGCATGATTCTCTGCTATGATATGAAGACTGATTCTCTGCTGACATAAAGCCAGATTCTCTGTTACGGGACCTCTCTCCTCTGCCTGGGTGCCGGGGCCTAAATTTATGACAATGGACTGTTACAGTGGTGGGTGACTTGAAGCATGATTCTCTGCTATGATATGAAGACTGATTCTCTGCTGACATGAAGCCAGATTCTCTGTTACGGGACCTCTCTCCTCTGCCTGGGTGCCTGGGCCTAAATATCTGACAATGGACTGTAAGTCCATAAATCAAGACATCTATTTGAGCTTTAGAAAATAGTTTGTCTGCTAAGTTTATTACCTTAGGTCTGGTTTCATCGCGTCGACCATCTATTTTCCGTTTTGCATTTCCTTTTAAGCCTCCTGGCCACGTCTCTAGTGTGGGGTCTGGTGGAACCAGTGGACTCCCCTCCTTTAGATATACTGGACAAAACAAAATTAGACCTTGATCTCATTTCATATGATGTTGAGTGCCATTTATAGACCCGGTTATTTTTAAGATCCTGCTTATCCCTCAAGAATTTCTTAGTTTTAGTGTTTTTCAACTTTTGTTCCCAAATATCATATAATTCTTGGATCTCCTTATCCCATTCTTCCTTATCACGCACTGAAAATCTACACACTATGTCACCTTGCCACTTTGTGGTCTCCTCATGCTGCTACCATCTCCACACTGTGGTCTCCTGATGCTGCTGCTGCCATCTCCAAACTATGTCACCTTGCCACTCTGTGGTATTCTGCAGCTGCTGCTGCCATCCCGACATTATGTCACCTTGCCACTCTGTGGTCTCCTCATGCTGATGCTGCTGCCATATCCGCATTATGTCACCTTGCCACACTGTCATCTCCTGATACTGCTGCTGCCACTCCACACAATGTCACCTTGCCACTCTGTGGTATCCTGCTGTTGCCATCTCTACAGTATGTCACATTGCCACTCTGTGGCCTCCTAATGCTGTCTCCACCTTTAAACTCTGTGACCTTGCTATTCTGTGGTCTCCTCATGCTGCTGACATCTCCTCAAGCTGTCATTTTGCAACTCTGTGGTCTCCTCATGCTGCTGCCATCTCCACATTGTCACCTTGCCACTCTGTGGTATCCTGCTACTGCTGATGCCATCTCCACATATGTCACATTGCCACTCTGTGGTCTCCTCATGCTGCTTCGATCTCCACATTTTCACCTTGCCACTTTGTGGTATCCTGCTATTGGTGCTGCCATACCTACATTATGTAACCTTGCCACTCTGTGGGCTCCTCATGCTTTTGCTATTTCCAC
This sequence comes from Bufo gargarizans, assembly GCF_014858855.1. Taxonomy (NCBI): domain Eukaryota; kingdom Metazoa; phylum Chordata; class Amphibia; order Anura; family Bufonidae; genus Bufo; species Bufo gargarizans. The sequence continues at coordinate 157,505,767 of NC_058084.1, forward strand.
AATATGTCACCTTGCCACGCTTTGGTATCCTGCTACTGCTGCCATATACACACTATGTCACATTGCCACTCAGTGGTCTCCTGCTGCTGCTGCCATCTCCAAACTTTGTCACCTTTACACTCTGCGGTGTCATCATGCTGCTACCATCTCCACACTATGTCACCTTGCCACTCTGTGGTCTCCTGATGCTGCCATCTCCACATTATGTTACCTTGCCACTCTGTGGTGTTCTGTAGCTGTTGCTGCCATCCCCACATTATGTCACCTTGCCACTCTGTGGTCTCCTCATGCTGCTGCCCTCTCCACACTATGTCACCTTGCCACTCTGTGGTATCCTGCTGCTGCTGCTGCTACCAACTCCACATTATATCACATTGCCAATCTGGGGCCCCCTCATGCTTCTGCCATATCCACACTATGTCACCTTGCCAATCTGTGGTATCCTGCTGCTGCTATCTCCACATTATGTCACGTTGCCACTCTGAGACAAAATGTATACTTTCTTGTTGAAAACTATACTATAGTTAAATTGCCTATAACAATATTTTTTTTCTTTGCTTTATCATGTGTCACAAGACAGTTTCCATTCAGCTCAAGCAAGCAGCCTCAAAGAGACATAAAGTAACAGCTTCACCCACCTGGGAGGGATGAACTTCCTTTTGCACACAGATGTGACAGAAAATGCATAGCTTGCAGCATATAGTAAAATACATATGCCACACTGCCTCCTCCTTATCTTCCTGTTACATTTCCTGTCAACATATATACTGTCTGCTGTTCTGCAATAAATGAGAGATATGTGTTGACTCCCACCTGCGTGTGTCATTGTCATTTATCTCCTGCCTGTAAACCTACTTCTATAATTTGGACCAGCACATCAACTTTACTGACCATTGATCAGATCCAAAACAGTTGGCACCCAATGTGGGGCTCGAGGATAGGATCCCCTGATCCAGTACCCCCAGAGAACAGACAAGGAGGACCTCACTAATGGACACCAGAACTTCAGGCCCATGATAAGAGGTAAGAAAACTGTCTTATATTACCTCCATGTGTCCTTTGGTGGAGTCCATCCGTGCCTGTCTGAGGGAGGGATGCCCTGTCAGCTTGGGACGTCCTCAAGGACATGAAAGTAAGAACCCCATGTATTTGATAATAACTTGATGTGTTGTAAATATTGTCATCTCGTTATGTGGAAACAGGGAGAACCTTGAGCATCTGTGTTGAACGTTAGATATCCAAAGTCTACCTCAATTGCCTGTATCACGGGACAGCCAGATGTGTCTGCCCAGATCACAGATGGGGAGGAGGCGGTCAGACTTAGCCAGTGAGTCGAAGGTATGACTAGAGAGATATCTGAGCACTTGATACAAGTATAGGTTACAAAGGCTTCAACAGAGAGAGGCAAGATGGGAAATGCATATGTTTTAGAGTCATGATGTACTGTGTTGCATTTATCAGTTGTGAAGACTCTGTTGACAAGTATTACTGACTGAGACACCGAGTTCTCCTATTAGCCTGTATCGGAATGCAGCCCGGCGACTGACTCAAATCTCCCAAAAAGGGGTGATCACAGGGCGGAGAGCGGTCCACGGTAGCCCAGAGTGTGCTTGACTGGCACTCAAAGGTCATCAAGTCTAGTGATGACTCTATACAGAGGTCTTTAGATGGCTCCAGTAGGTGCGAGAGACGATGAGAAATCAGGGGAGTGTCCCAAAGGGTTACTGTTCCCCTGAGCAGTATGTGGTGGACAAACGAGGAAAACGATTTGTTAAATGTTTAAGCAAGTTAGAAAAATGTATAACATACCAAAAGGTGGCATACTGCCCTGTTACGTGGCAGATGTTGTTGAATGAGAAAAGAGGGAAGTTGGAGGATGAAAAGTTAATAGATACCATTCGTGTTGGACTGTAGTAAGGAATTTGAAAAGACGGGGGGAGAACAAAGTTATGATAAAAGCAGCCGGAGATACTACTGTAAACCCGGTATATTAACTGGGCGAGAGCAGCCACCACCCTTTAAAATGGCACCGTCAGACAGGAAAAAGGCTGGACTTGTAAAGTGTGCCGTCAACAGAATTCCGCCTCCAATAATACGTGCCTAGCTTGTGGTGCGTTACACCCACATAACCACACCTCTGTAGTTCCCCAGCATGTCTCATCAGTCCCCGCTATGGTGCCATATTTTCCACAGCCAATGCCCATGGCTGGACCTTTTAATCTCCTTTGGCCCAATACTGCAGCTCCCTCATCTTATGGAACAAAAAAAAAAAGGTTAGTGATATCTCAGGATATAAAATTAACTGGGCAAAATCAGTATTGCTTCCATTAGATCAGGAAAACCTACCAAATTCCCTAGGAATTAGGGTACTAAAAACCACGGAATCTATGGAATATCTGGGTATAAAGTTAAGTGCAAGCATATTAAACTTTGTGAGACTGATTGTCACTTCCCTGTGGACTAGATGTAAAAGTAAAATTGGTGTTTGGCAGAAGCTACCAATTGGACAGGCGGATAGAATTGCATTAATAAAGATGGTTTTGCTTCCAGATTCTGTGTATTTTGGCGGCCTGTCCTGTTTGGATAGAGGATCGTTTTTTCAACCATTTGGAACGACTGCTGAATGATTTAATCTGTGGAAGAAAAAGGGTAAAAATTAAGCAAAAATATCTCTGGTTAGCGGAAGAGGATGGAGGACTATGAGACCCTTTCTTTTTAGGGATATTATCTGGCCTCTCAGGTTCAGTGGATAAAGTCAGATGGAAATAATATAAAGCAATTTCTAGAGCGAGGCTTCACCGGCCCTAAATACGGCATATTTAGCATATTGGAGACAGATTTATTAAAAACAAAGGGAAAAAATGCCCAATATGTTGAATGGTGGACTTGTCTTGGGTAAAGATAAAAAAAAAAAAATCTGGGAACCTATTGTGGTGTAATAGCAACATCGCAGAATTTTTGTTAATCACTGATTATAAATACTGGGTAAAAGTATGGTATTATTTATATATCACTGTTAATAAAAAATGGAACATTTAGAGCACTAAAAGAATTATGCCCTGGAATAAATATAGACTTAATGAGCCAATACTGATATCATGAATTAAAACATGCATTTGAAGCTACACAAAATAGGGAATATTTTATAATAACAAATCATGAATTCATTGATTTTTGTCACAAACACACGACAACAAGGGTGACCATCTCTCAGGTGTATAGGATAATAAGGAAGCGATTGGGGAAAACACTAAAGTTTAACAGTGAGGAAAAATGGGCAAAGGATAAAGGAGTAAACTCAATAGAATGGGGTAACATATAAAAATATAAAAAAGACAACGATATCTAGCAATTTCAGGATCATTTATTTTAATATTATTCATAGAATATACCTGACTCCAATGTTGCTTAGTAAGATCTACAAAGAACGAGAATCAAAATGTTGGAAATGTTGTGAGGAGTCCGCCGATTATATTCATGTTATATGGACTTGCCCAAGTATGACCAAGATTTTTTAAGTGCAGAGTCCTTAATATTCCTTCCATATAAACCGGAAGTTGCCGTCCTGGGGTGTTTTCCACCATCAATTAGGGAAAAAGAGAAAAAAAGTATCTGGATAAGAGTCCTTATGGCGGCAAGAGTTAGTATTGCAAGAGAGTGGGGAGCAAATAGAGCACCCAGAATCAGGGAATGGAAAAGCATTCTGGCAAAGATTAAGAGATACGAGGTGTATACAGCGGGCGCTATATGAGCGCTGTTGCCGCCCGTGGGGGAGGCGGAGCAAGGGAGGGGGGAAGGGATTGGGGCGATCATTGGCGACGTCCACCGAGATGACCTCATGGGGGGGGGGTGCAGTATGGTTGATAAGTCCGGACAGACAGTGGGATATCTGAGTCCAATGCAATATGGAAATGAACAGGGAGTGAGTTCACTTTTTTATAATACTACAGACTATGTACTATGTATTGGATTTGTTTTTCTCTTTCTGCTCAAAGTGACATATAATTCATTATATCTGCTATGTCAGCAGAATATGTATGGATGGTCGTATTCGGATCTGGTATTGTATTTGATATCAACTTGGTGTTGTAAAAGGTAAAATTGAATAAATAAACTTAATTAAAAAAACCAGAACAAACAAACACAACCTAGGCATCTGACTAATTAACGTCACCTACGGTAACAAGGTAGCCTGCTCCTACCTGATAATGTAACTATTCAAAGATGTCACATCCTCAATCCTACTGCTCTTCTCCCTCTTCCAAGGGGGAATTATACTGGAGAATCTGAAGATTTTATTGATCTACAGGCTAAAGAGGATCTTCAAGAATAAGAACTCTTCTGACTCAATTTATGCTGAACCGGAACAGGACTGCCTCACAATTATGGAGGCTGAAGTAGGAACACCACCATCAATTCAGGACACTCCATTACTGAATCCACACTGGACTCTCTTTGTGGACGGCTCAAGGTATGCCGATGAGAAGGGGAAGTTCCATACAGGCATGGCAGTCACTAGTGAGGATGAGGTGCTGTGTGCAAGACAATTGGACCCAGACCAGTCAGCACAGGAGGTTGAACTAATTGCTCTCACTGAAGCCTGCCTCATGGCAAAAGACTCAACTGCCAACATTTACACTGACTTTGAAGTAATATGAAAGGCCCGGGATTACATCACGGCCGCAGGAACCCCAATCGAGAATGCTTCAGCAGTAGCGGCTATAATGGCAGCAGTACTCCTGCCCACCCAAGTGGCAGTGGTTAAGGTAAAGGTTCACACTCGAGCTGACACTTCTGAATCCAGAGGAAATGCCCTAGCTGATCAAGCAGCAAAGAAAGCAGCAGTGAAAGAGGAAGAAGACCAGACCTCACAAGTCTTGATGGCAACAGAATGCACAGAAGACCTAACACAGAAACCAAAAGAGGTCTCCTGGGACCTGCTAGTCCAGTTACAGAAGCAGGCCATGCCAAAGGAAAAATTGTATTGGCTGAAAGAGTCAGCCCAAGAAGAGAAATATTCTGGACTGTGGACCCAATGAAAGAGAGTATGTTTGCCCAAAGCTCTCTATCCTCTGATAGCTTCAATAGCTCATGGGCCCACCCACCAATCTAAGACCATCATGAAAGAAATAATTGATAACCCCTGTCCTGGTGAGGCATACTCAGTCTTGCCTCATCTGTGTGCAGTGCAACCCGGGAAGAACTGAGCCTAAACCAACCAAATGTCTCCCCAAAGCCCGGTACCCGTTTCAACGGATTCAAATTGACCACATCCAGATGCCAATGTGCCAAGAGTTTCAATATGTGCTAGTAGTGGTAGACTTGTTCTCTGGGTGGCCAGAAGCTTACCCCATCCAAAATCAGACAGCTACAACAACTGCTAAGAAACTAATGCAGGAAACTGTTTGTAGGTTCGGAGTACTTGAGGTCATTGAAAGTGATCAGGGCCTAGCAATCACTGCTAGCTTAACCCAAGAAGACTGGAAGATGGTAGGGTCACACTTAGCCTATCACATGCCCTACAGACCCCAAATCAGCGACAAAGTCGAACGACTGAACGGGGTACTGAAGTCCAAGTTGCTGAAAATGACTAGGGAGACAGGGCTCAGTTGGGTACAATGCCTGCCAATAGCACTATTTTCAGTTAGACACACCCCTAGGCCTCCACACAAACTGACTCCATTTGAAATTTTGTTTGGGACAGGGCCTAGGATGGGACAGTACTTCTCATAGCAATTGCAAATGCATTATGAATCTGTTGCAAAATATGTGATAGCCTTTGAGCAAGTTTTCTCTTCCATTCCAGATCCTGACTCCCTACAGGAAAGCCATACTCTCAAACCTGGAGAGTGGGTGGTGGTCAAGAAACACGCCAGAAACACCCTCAAACCACAATATGAGGGACCTTACCAGGTGTTGCTGACTACCCCGACCTCTGTGAGACCTACCTGGACTTTGACTGTAGCCATATCAGCAGTGTTCACACCACTGGGTGATGAATGGGACAATTCACTGATACGGCACCATCAAATTCTAGTCCAGGGGTTGAATGAGACTGAAACTCTGAGAGATTGTTGGATCTGTACCCACAGTCCGTGAGCTCAGCCAGTATGCCTTATTTTGCAATACCCCTGGACCTTTCTGAACTGATTGACTTGTTTAACTCTACTATCTTTCTGACTAGCATATACCGAGTTAAATCCAGAAAAGATGAGGACAGGGAAGTGTCCTTACCTGTCGCAGGGTGGGCAGATGCCCCATGGCTCATGATAAACAGATCAGGACCCTCGATAGATTATAGCTCTACCCCCTGGCAAGAGGGAAACTGGGCTAGTGTCACATGTTTTCCTAGCTGGACACACTGTTTTTTGTCTTCAAGTACAAACCAAAGGTATGACATTCATTCCACACATACACTCAGGTGGCAATGACTCTTAAACAGACAGCCACGTGCAGTATATTGGTGTAGATGCTGTGAACGGAAAAGACCTACCCTGTAACAACCATACTATACAGGACCTTATCACAGGTATATTAGCTAACAACATCAAAGGTCAGTTAAAAGGATATGAGCTGGCGATAGGGATAAAATTAGGCACATTAATTGCCCAATTGTTCAATAGCACAGCAGTGTCAGTTCCAGAAGACATATACTTAGTTTGTGGATACAAAGCATACAAATAGTTATCCAAGAATGTCATAGGACTGTGCACTATCACCAGGCTTACTCCTACCAGCATTATAGTACCACACTCTGAAATTGACATAAACACACCCTGTACCGCAGGGCCAAAGATAACACACACAGACCAAACGGTAAGCCACATGTTGTAGAAATAAGCATTTCCAATAAAATTCTTAGTAGCCTTTTCATATATCCCATGATAGTGCAGATGTGGGATAATTTGGTGGTGGCAACTGATTATCTAGATGATCAAATATGGGAAATGGTGAGCAGGGGCGTAGCTAAAAGCTCATGGGTCCTGTTGCAAGAGTTCAGCTTGGGCCCCCGTCCCTCAGTTCTGGTTGGCAAGGGGCACATATCCTTCCTGCTGCCTGAGGCAAACATTGAGGGCACGCCCATGCCAAATTCTTGACCTAACCCCTTCCCTCTAGCCAGAGGTGTAAATTGACCAGTATGCACTTTCTATAATGCCAGTGTCTTATGTGGCACAAGGGTCGTTGGGCCCCTCAGGCTCCTGGGCCCGATAGCGACTGCTACCTCTGCACCCCCTATAGCTACACCCCTAGTGGTGAGACTTATGAATACCTCGAACATTGTGCAAAACCAGTTGATTATTGTCACCAACCAACACACATTAGTTCTAGACAATGTTACAGCCAAATATGGAAGTATGTGCCAGATTGTGGGACCTGCTTGTTGCCATTAAATAGACCCGCAGGGTATTTTGCAAGTTAAGGTGGGTCTAGAGAAAATGGCGGATCTAAGGGATAAATGGTTGGACGCACATAAAGCTGATAAAGATACAAGGTGGTCTGATACCTTCTCCTTCTTTAACCCCTCCTACTAGCTTAAATGTATTAGGGGTTGGCTCATGGGAATTGTCCAAGACATATTACAGGTAGCCCTAATACTATTGGTGATATATATAGTAATTAAGCTTGTTCTTACTTGTGTGACCCGCCTTTTAAAAAATAATGGAGAAAACTGATTAACAACCCATCATGCTCATGTATGGTGATGAGGAAAAACAGAAGGAAATATCGTTCAACAAAGCTCCCCCTCCTCACTATGATGCCTGGCTGAGATAGGGTGAGATGAAACCCAAGGTATTACCACAAGTCAGAGCAACCGGGAGCCTACCTAGAAAGGGTAGGTTGTCGCCACTGTGGGTGAAGAGTATACGAATGGTATGCCCAGGGGATTAGCTAGGCAAGGGAAAGTCTACAATCAAGTCTATAAGGGGAGACTGTTATGTAATATTGAGACAAAATAGATACTTGCTTGCTGAGAACTAGATTATAGTTAAAAGGGCGGTCAGGTACCCAGCCAATGCCTATAACAGGAATCTTGCTCTTTGCTTTATCATGTGCCACAAGATGGATTCCATTAAGGTCAAGCAAGCAGCCTCAAAGAGACATAAAGTAACGGCTTCACCCATCTGGGAGAGGGGAGGAATGAAGTTCCTTTTGCACACAGATGTGACAGAAAATACAGTCATGTGAAAAAATTAGGACACCCTTTGAAAGCATGTGGTTTTTTGTAACATTTTTAATAAAAGGTTATTTCATCTCCGTTTCAACAATACAGAGAGATTAAAGTAATCCAACTAAACAAAGAAAACTGAAGAAAAGTCTTTTCAAGATCTTCTGTAAATGTCATTCTACAAAAATGCCTATTCTAACTGAGGAAAAAGATAGGACACCCTCACATGTATTCCCTCTTAAATTGGCTCAGATCTCACACAGGTATATCACACCAGGTGCACATAATTAGTAGATCATTACTCTGCATGTTGAATGAGGCTTGCCCTATTTAAACCTCAGACATTTAGTTTGGTGTGCTCCTGACTGTTGAAGTGAGAGTGAGCACCATGGTGAGAGCAAAAGAGCTGTCAGAGGACTTCAGAAAAAAGATTGTAGCAGCCTATGAGTCTGGGAAGGGATTTAAAAAGATCTCAAAAGATTTTGAAATCAGCCATTCCACTGTCCGGAAGATAGTCTACAAGTGGAGGGCTTTCAAAACAACTGCCAACATGCCCAGGACTGGTCGCCCCAGCAAGTTCACCCCAAGAGCAGACCGCAAGATGCTAAAAGAGGTCTCCAAAAACCCTAAAGTGTCATCTCGAGAACTACAGCAGGCTCTGGCTACTGTTGATGTAGAAGTACATGCCTCTACAATCAGAAAGAGACTGTACAAGTTTAACTTGCATGGGAGGTGTGCAAGGAGGAAACCTTTGCTTTCCAAGAGAAACATCGAGGCCAGACTGACATTTGCCAGAGATAAAGTTGACAAAGACCAGGACTTCTGGAATAATGTTCTTTGGACAGATGAGTCCAAAATTGAATTATTTGGACACAACAGCAGAGGACATGTTTGGCGTAAACCAAACACAGCATTCCAAGAAAAGAACCTCATACCAACTGTGAAGCATGGAGGTGGAAGTGTCATGGTTTGGGGCTGCTTTGCTGCAGCAGGACCTGGTCAGCTCACCATCATAGAATCCACAATGAATTCTACTGTGTATCAGAAGGTGCTTGAAGAACATGTGAGACCATCAGTTAGAAAATTAAAGCTGAAGCGGAACTGGACCATGCAACATGACAATGACCCAAAACATACTAGTAAATCAACCAAAGATTGGCTGAAAAAGAAGAAATGGAGAGTCCTGGAATGGCCAAGTCAAAGTCCAGATTTGAATCCCATTGAGATGCTGTGGGGTGACTTGAAAAGGGCTGTACGTGCAAGAAACCCCTCAAACATCTCACAGCTGAAAAAGTTCTGCATTGAGGAGTGGGGTAAAATTTCCTCAGACCGATGTCGAAGACTGGTAGATGGCTACAAGAACCGTCTCACTGCAGTTATTTCAGCCAAAGGAGGTAACACTCGCTATTAGGGGCAAGGGTGTCCTATCTTTTTCCTCAGTTAGAATAGGCATTTTTGTAGAATGACATTTACAGAAGATCTTGAAAAGACTTTTCTTCAGTTTTCTTTGTTTAGTCGGATTACTTTAATCTCTCTGTATTGTTGAAACGGAGATGAAATAACCTTTTATTAAAAATGTTACAAAAAACCACATGCTTTCAAAGGGTGTCCTAATTTTTTCACATGACTGTACATAGCTTGCAGCATATAGTAAAATACATATGCCACACTGCCTCCTCCTTATCTTCCTGTTACATTTCCTGTTAACATATACACTCACCTAAAGAATTATTAGGAAAACCATACTAATACGGTGTTGGACCCCCTTTTGCCTTCAGAACTGCCTTAATTCTACGTGGCATTGATTCAACAAGGTGCTGATAGCATTCTTTAGAAATGTTGGCCCATATTGATAGGATAGCATCTTGCAGTTGATGGAGATTTGAGGGATGCACATCCAGGGCACGAAGCTCCCGTTCCACCACATCCCAAAGATGCTCTATTAGGTTGAGATCTGGTGACTGTGGGGGCCATTTTAGTACAGTGAACTCATTGTCATGTTCAAGAAACCAATTTGAAATGTTTCGAGCTTTGTGACATGGTGCATTATCCTGCTGGAAGTAGCCATCAGAGGATGGGTACATGGTGGTCATGAAGGGATGACATGGTCAGAAACAATGCTCAGGTAGCCCGTGGCATTTAAACAATGGCCAATTGGCACTAAGAGGCCTAAAGTGTGCCCAGAAAACATCCCCCACACCATTACACCACCACTACCAGCCTGCACAGTGGTAACAAGGCATGATGGATACGTGTTCTCCTTCTGTTTACGTCAAATTTGGACTCTACCATTTGAAGTCTCTACCATCGAGACTCATCAGACCAGGCAACATTTTTCCAGTCTTCAACAGTCCAATTTTGGTGAGCTCGTGCAAATTGTAGCCTCTTTTTCCTATTTGTAGTGGAGATGAGTGGTACCAGGTTGGGTCTTCTGCTGATGTAGCCCATCCGCCTCAAGGTTGTGCGTGTTGTGGCTTCACAAATGCTTTGCTGCATACCTCGGTTGTAACGAGTGGTTATTTCAGTCAACGTTGCTCTTCTATCAGCTTGAATCAGTCGGCCCATTCTCCTCTGACCTCTAGCATCAACAAGGCATTTTCGCCCACAGGACTGCCGCATACTGGATGTTTCGCCCTTTTCAGACCATTCTTTGTAAACCCTAGAAATGGTTGTGCGTGAAAATCCCAGTAACTGAGCAGATTGTGAAATACTCAGACCGGCCCGTCTGGCACCAACAACCATGCCACGCTCAAAATTGCTTAAATCACCTTTCTTTCCCATTCTGACATTCAGTTTGGAGTTCAGGAGATTGTCTTGACCCGGACCACAACCCTACATGCATTGAAGCAACTGCCATGTGATTGGTTGACTAGATAATCGCATTAATGAGAAATAGAACAGGTGTTCCTAATAGTTCTTTAGTTGAGTGTATACTGTCTGCTGTTCTGCATTAAACCAGAGATATGCATTTTCCCACCTGCGTGTGTCAGTGTCATTTCTCTCCAGGCCTGTAAACCTACTTCTATAATTTGGACCAGCACATCAACTTTACTGACCATTGATCAGATCCAAAACAGTCTCTTCATGCTGCTGCCTTCTCCACACTATGTATCCTTGCCACAATGTGATATTCTTCTGCTGCTACTGCCATCTCCACATTATGTCATCTTGCCACTCTGTGGCCTCCTCATGCTGCTGCCATCTCCACACTATGTCACCTTGCCACTCTGGTATCCTGCTTAGGCTGCCATCTCCACACTATGCCACCTTGCCACTCTGTGATATTGTTCTGCTGCTACTGCCATCACCACATTATGTCATCTTGCCAATCTGTGGCCTCCTCATGCTGCTGCCATATTCACATTATCTCACCTTGCCACTCTGTGGTCTCCAGATGCTGCTGCAGCCATCTCCACACTATGTCACTTTGCCACTCTGTTGTCTCCTCATGCTGTAGCCATCTCAAAACTATGTCATCTTGCCATCCTGTGGTATTCTGCTGCTACTGCTGCCATCTCCAGATTATGTCACCTTGCCATGTTGTGGTTTCCTAATGCTGCTGTAAACTCCACACTATGTCACCTTGCAACTCTGTGTTATACTGTTGCTGCAGCTGCCATATCCACACTATGTCACCTTGTCACTCTGTTGTCTCCTGTTGCTGCTCCTGCCATCTCCAAACTATGTCACCTTGCCACTCTGTGGCCTCCTCCTGCTGCTGCCATATCAACACTATGCCACCTTTCCACTGTGTGGTATCCTGATGCTGCTGCCATCTACACATTATGCCACCTTGCCACTCTGTGACCTCCTCATGGTGCTGCCATCTCCACACTATGTCATCTTGACATTCTGTTGTGTCCTCGTGCTGCTGCTATCTTCACACTATGTCACCTTGCCATTCTGTGGTATCCCGCTGTTGCTGCCATCTCCACATTATGTCACCTTGCCACTCTGGTTTCCTCATGCTGCTGCCATCTACATACTATGTCAGCTTTGCACACTGTGGTCTCCTGATGCTGCTACAGCCATCTCCACACAATGTCAACTTGCCACTCTGTGGTCTCCTCATGGTGCTGCCATCTCCACATTATGTTACCTTGCCACTCTGCGGCCTCTTCATGCTGCTGCCATATTCACAATATGTCACCTTGCCATTTTGTGGTCTCCTCATGCTGCTGCTGCCATCTCCACAGTATGTCACCTTGCCACTCTGTGGTATTGTCACTGCCTCTCCTGTGAGAGATCTGAGAAGATTGGATAGACTTGCGGCAAGTGAGTCCATCTAGCAGGTCTTTCTGTGTTTCCTTTCTGTTTGTTGTTGCTAGCAGGATCTCACCTCTCCACAGGTTCTGCTCTTTATCTGTGAAGAGGCTCTATTTAAGTTTGCTTCTTACTGCTGACTTTGCAGTTAATATTTTCCTTCTGGAATTCTATGCTAGTTATTTGTGGATCATCTGCTTCCCTCTTGTCTCAAGCTAAGTTCTCCTGTTTCGCCTTGGTATGTGTGTTACTTTTATGTCTCAGGAAGACGCTGGTCCCTTCACGGTGAAAGGTACCGGCTATCTCATTCCCCGCTCCTAAAGTTTGCGACAATATCAGCAGTGAATAGGTTCCAGCGTATGAGTTCATTCACCACCAGGACTTGCTCATACTATCATCAGTCAGGGTGAGGCTCAGGGATTGTTAGGAGGTCATCATTCCCTCTTCCATAGCTTTGAGGCCTAGTCTGCTTTCATGTTGCTGTTTGTTTATTTGGTTTTCCTCTCATCCGCACTTACCATGACTGGTATCCTTGTGCTGCTGCCATCTCCTCAGTATGTCACCTTGCAACTCTGTGGTATCCTGCTGCTGCCATATCCACACTATGTGACCTTTCCTTCCTGTGGTCTCCTCACGCTGCTGCCATCTACACAATTTGTCATCTTGCCACACTTTGGTCTCATCATGATGCTGCCATGTCCACACTATGTCACCTTGCTCCTCTGTGGTACCTGCTGCTGCTTCTGCCATATCCACTTTATATCACCTTGACACTTTGTGGACTCCTCATGCTTCTGCCATATCCACGCTATGTCACCTTGCAACTCTGTGGTAGCCTGCTGCTGCTGCCATCTCCAAATTAGGTCACCTTGCCACTCTGTGGCCTCGTCATGCTGTTGACACCTCCACACTATGTCACCTTGCCACTCTGTGGTAGCCTGTTGCTGCTGCTATCTCCATTTTAAGTCACCTTGCCACTCTGTGGCCTCCTCATGCTGCTGCTATATCCACACTATGTTACCTTGCCACTCTGTGGTCTCCTGATGCTGCTGCTGATGCTGCCATCTCCACACTATGTCACCTTGCCACACTGGTCTCCTCATGCTGCTGCCAACTCCAAACTATGTCACCTTGCCACTCTGTGGTTTCCACACTGTCACCTTGCCACTCTGTGGCCTCCTCATGCTTTTACCATATCCACACTATGTCATCATGCCACACTGTGGTCTCTTCATGCAGATGCCATCTCCACACTATGTTACCTTGCCACTCTGTGGTATCCTGCTGCTGCCTTCTCCACACAATGTCACCTTGCCACTCTGTGGTCTCCTGATGCTGCTGCCATTTCCACACTATGTCACCTTGCCACTCTGTGGTATTGTGCTGCTGTTGCTATATTTTCACTATGTCACCTTGCCCTTCTGCGGTATCAAGTGGCTGATTCTGCCAGCTCCACACTAAGTCACCTTGCCACTCTGTGGTATCCTGCTGCTGCCATCTCCAAATTATCAGAGAGAGAGAAAGAAAGTGTGAGGGTCAGACCGATCTGTTGGAAAGGGTTCCACTAGATCTGAAAGACTTGAGGCACCTCGGGTTTATAGGAGTGGAGTGGAGAGAAGGTTGGGTGTTGAATACTAGAGGCTGCTCCGGGTATAGTCAGGTCGACAAGGTGTCTGCCTGTAGAGGATATAGTAGTGAGCCAAATTAGGGGGACTGGTAGGTAGAAATACCCTCCAGGTCTCGCCTATTTGAAATATACCCTTTTGGGCGCCAATAGTGGTTGATCGTTACTGGTTGATATTTGGGCTTTGTGTTGGTATAAGGAGCAAGTTTTGGGATGTATATATACGCACATAAAAACGCATATAAAAACCTGCACAAAAGATCAAAAGATTGTACACATATAAAAGTCTAAAACATTTTCTACATGGGTAGGATTACTGCAAACTGTCTCAAGTGCCTAAGAGATCGTGTTCTGCAGCATCGTGCACTGTATAGTATGGTACAGTATGTAAATCAATGGGTTAAAAATCTGTATAAAAGGATACCATTATACATATATTTAAAATAATATATTTAAAATAATGTGGTATCGTGGGTTCAATTACTCACTACACGAGGGAGGCGGTTTACCAGGATAAGCATAAAACACCTGTAAACCGAGTACCCCCCCAGCCTGGATCGCTTCTAGAGTTTTAACGGATGAAGGCAGCAAATCACACGGGTGCTTCTCTTCAAAGGTCTTTATTTGCATATATATATAAATCCGGCTCAACGCGTTTCGGGACAGGCACGTCCCTTCATCAGGAAGAGAAGCACCCGTGTGATTTGCTGCCTTCATCCGTTAAAACTCTAGAAGCGATCCAGGCTGGGGGGTACTAGGTTTACAGGTGTTTTATGCTTATCCTGGTAAACCGCCCCCCTCGTGAAGTGAGTAACTGAACCCACGATACCACATTATTTTAAATATATTATTTAAAATATATGTATAATGGTATCCTTTTATACAGATTTTTAACCCATTGATTTACATACTGTACCATACTATACAGTGCACGATGCTGCAGAACACGATCTCTTAGGCACTTGAGACAGTTTGCAGTAATCCTACCCATGTAGAAAATGTTTTAGACTTTTATATGTGTACAATCTTTTGATCTTTTGTGCAGGTTTTTATACGCGTTTTTATGTGCGTATATATATATATATATATGTGCTTTTATCTCACAGTTCGCGACTTTTATACACACCCCTACATCCTAAAACTTGCTCCTTATACCAACACAAAGCCCAAATATCAACCAGTAACGATCAACCACTATTGGCGCACAAAAGGGTATATTTCAAATAGGCGAGACCTGGAGGGTATTTCTACCTACCAGTCCCCCTAATTTGGCTCACTACTATCTCCAAATTATGTCACCTTGCCACTCTGTGGCCTCCTTATGCTGCCGCCACCTTCAAACTATGTAAACTTGCCACTCTGTGGTCTCCTCATGCTGCTGCCATATCCACGCTATTTCACCTTGCCACTCTGTGGTATCCTGCTGCTCTCATATCCACACTATGTCACCTTGCCACCATGTGGCTTCCTCATGATGCTGCCATATTCACACTATGTCACCTTACCACTCTGCGGTCTCCTGGTGCTGCTGCTGCCGCCATCTCCGCACTATGTCACCTTGCCACCCTGTGGTATCCTGCTGCTGCTGCCTTCTTCACACAATGTCACCTTGCCACTCTGTGGCCTTCTCATGCTGCGGCCATTTCCACACTATGTCACCTTACCACTCTGTGGTATCCTGAAGCTGCTGCCATCTACACATTATGTTACCTTGCATCTCTGTGGCCTCCTCATACTGCTGCCATATCCACACTATGTCACCTTGCCAATCTGTGGTCTCCTAATACTACTGCTGCTGCCATCTTTGCACTACGTCACCTTGCCACTCTATGGTATCCTCATGCTGCTGATATTTCCACACTATGCCACCTTGCCTCTCTGTGGTATCCTGCTACTGATGCCATCTCCCCATTATGTCACCTTGCCACTTTGTAGCCTCATTATGCTGCTGCCATATCCACATTATGCCGCCTTGCCACTCTGTGGTCTCCTGATTCGGCTGCTGCCATCTCCACAGTATGTCACCTTGCCACTCTGTTGTTTTCTGCTGCTGCCATCTTTAGATTATGCCACTTTCTGGTCTCCTCATGCTGCTGTCATCTCCACACTATGTCACCTTGCCACTCTTTGGTATCCTGCTGCTGCTGCCATATCCAGACTATCTCACCTTGTCACTCTGTGGTTTCCTGCTGCTGCTGCCATCTCCACACTATGTCACTTTGCCACTTTTTGGCTTCATGCTGCTGCCATCTCCACACTATGTCACCTTGCCACTCTGTGGTATCCTGCTGCTGCCACCTCCTCACTATGTCACCTTGACATTCTGTGGTATCCTGCTGCTGCTGCCATCTCCAGATAATTTCACCTTACCACTCTGTGATCATCTCCTGCTGCTGCTATCTCCACACTATTTCACCTTGCCACACTGTGTTCTCCTTATGCTGATGCCATCTCAACACTATAATTTTACTCCTCAGTAGTGCTCCCCTGGACAACAACATGGACATCTGGAACTGTATAGATAGAAAATGTAAAAAGGATCTAAAGCTATGTATTTGAAAATGATGTTGGAGCAACCCCACTAGAAATACCAATCAGATCTATGAGAGATACATTGAGAGATCTAGAGAATTTATTACTCAAACCACCAAGATAGAACTGGGAGATCAAATCGCTAAACCAATATTTGGAGAAACATTTGATCCCCAAAGGTCTCTTATTAATAAAAAATCCCGCTTTAGACCTTATCAGCATTGATTTCAATAAGATATGTAACATCTTTATACACAAGCAATCCACTGTTCTGATCCATATGATCATTAAAATGAGATTAGAGATTCTACAATAGACTATAGATAAAATAAATAATATTAGGACAACAATTGACACTTTTACCCAGAATGGCGAGTACAATGAAGGGCAATCTCGAATCTTTAAAGGCCTAGATACCCTGGAGTTAGAAATAATCACTACAAAAACAAAAATAATTAGACATAGGAAGACCGATCAGAAACATGACACAAAAGGTACAGACAATCCACAGAGAGAACACAATGATGATCACAGCTGATATAGACACAAGCAAAAACAAACATTCAACTAAATCTCACTATGATATACCTGTAACTAATAGATTTGAAGCACTTAATGATCCACATTTTTTAGACAATAGCCCACCACATCACCAGGCACAAAGTTGAACAACACGACATCAACCAAGAGAAATGAGGAGCGAAATGCACAATTCCCCTACACACGGATACAATTTAAGACACAGATACAACCGAGACAATCATATGAAAATTGCCTCACCAACACATTCACACAAGGCAAACCAATCACTGAACATGCACTACCATTGGAAACAAACTCATCTATGAGACACGGAACAACTTTACAGGCCACTGTATCCACATATCAATGAAAGAAGATACGCAGAGGCGGACAAAGGAAACACACCCAGGAGACATTGGACACGTCATTAACAGATAATATAGTGATTAACTGGAGTAAAACCATATTAACAGATGCACAAAAACAATTATTAAACAAAGGACTACAATTTTCCCCTAAGGTAGGCCTAGATAAATTCAGCACATATATTGGCATAGAAAAATGTATTAGAAAAATTTGCCTGAAAAAATACTATATGAAAAACTTGATTCTTAAGACTAACAGTGACTCTTCTGAATATCTACTACAAACTTGAGATTGAAATCTAAGAAGTACCCGAGACAAAAAGTAAGCCAGGAAATGGTGACATTCCGTAAAGCCATAGAATCAGACCTTAGGAAACTAGATAATAGAATAACAAGAAATAATCTTTCCAACATCAGTTACAGAAATCAGAAAATATTGTAATTAGGCCAGCTGACAAAGGGGGAGCCATCGTTGTTCAGGATAATTATAACTGGGAGTGTGTGAGGCAATTGTCTGACACTACCACCTATAAAAATTTTAAGAAGGACCCCACGCAAGACTTTTTGAGAGAACTTGCTAAATATTGCAAGAAAGGTTTAGACAAAGGGATTCTCAATGAACAAGAACATACATTCATTATGAAAACTCAACAAAGAATACCCATTTTTTTTACTGTCTCCCCAAAATTCACAAAGACTCAACTAATCCTCCAGGCAGGCCTATAATCTCGGGAATTGGATCTATTTCTTTAAATCTGTCCCAATACGTGGATAGAATTTTACAGCTGTTTGTAACTCATACACCGTCCTACATGAAAGACACCACCGATATAATAGCAACATTGGAAAGGATACATTGGGAAGACGATTGGCTGTTGGGAACAATGGATATTAGCTTTATATGATAATAGATCACAAACAAAGAGTTAATGCCCTGAGAAATAGACTATCGCTGAGCGGCAATTTACATGAAAACCAAATAGAGTTAGTAATAGAGGGTATAAAATAAATATTAGCACACAACAGTTTTTTTTACTAAGATTAAGATTATTTTTTACAGATCAGAGGTACCACCATGGGCACCAGGTTCACCCCTAGCTACGCCAATTTGTTTATGGCCCATTGAGAGGAAGAGGTTATCCACCCTAGGCTGGGGGCGGGCCTGGTGCTCTGGCGGAGATATATTGATGGCATCATATTTAATTGGAACAGACCAAAAAAAGCTAAACAAATTTATACAAGAAATTAACACCAATGATAGGAATTTACATTTCACTACCAACATCAGTAGAGATACAGTTAACTTCCTAGACATCACAATAAGTAGACAAGACCAACCATAGTTTAATTTGCAACACATATCAGAAAACAACTTCTAAGAACAGCTATATACGTTTTTCCAGTTGCCACCTACCAAGGTGGTTAACAAATATACCCACCAGTCAATTCAGTGAACAATTACAAAATAAACTACCCATCTGAAATAATTAATACATCTCTCCAAAAGGTCAAAGCTATGGAAATAGAATACTTATTTTCCGGAAAGAAAGTTAGTCCAGATGTTGAAGACACATTAAAGATCATTCATTCTCTCCTTTAGTAGCCATTTCAAAAAAGTAAAAAAAAAATATATATATTGACATCACCTACTAGATGATAAAAATACTGAGAATAACATACACCAAAGCACCCAATCTGTTTCTTAAAATTTCCCCCAATTTTCAGACAACAAAAATGAGAGTGACAAAAAGCTGGTTACACCTGAAAGTTTTTTTTTTTTTAATGTGAAATGTGCAATAACTGTAGAATAACGAAATTTCTGAAAAAAACAACTAATGTGCAATCTACAAAAATACATTTAGCTTGGATATAAAGGAGCATCTTACATGCAACTCAACAGATGTTATATATATATATATATATATATATATATGAATATCCGAACATTAATAATATCAGAAATGGCTTTGACCAACACTCTTTGTCCAAACCCATAACCAAGACCCTTCATCACTCACTTTTGTGTCCATAAAGTAAAGAAATCCTGGAGAAGGGAATGCGGAATTGGAGTTATTCGGGTTTCTGTGATCCTGGGCTGGGTGCCTTCCCTTGACGAGACATAGAGTGTCTGGCTGTCTATGAGCACCTCTATATCACCTCCGGGGGAGGCCCCCATCCCTTCTCACCTGAAGACTCCATCCCTTCTTTCATCGCACAATGTGTAATTGCAGGACTGATAACCCAGTATAAGGCTCCATTCACACGTCTGCAATTTCGTTCCACATTTTGCGGACTCATTCATTCCTATAGGCCAGCACAATGTGCTGCCCGAACTCGGAATTGCGAATCTGCACTTCCGGGTCCGCACTTCTGTTCCGCAAAAAAATAAAACACGTCCTATTCTTGTCCGCAATTGCGGAACGCACATTGCCGCTTTCCGTGTTTTGCGGATCCGCGGCTCCATGGACCTGCAAAACACGTTGCGGACGTGTGAAAGGAGCCTTATCGTTTGTACCTATTTTTAAATGTATTGATTGTATTTTCTGATTCTTTGTTTACAGGACTTCATCTCCCACATAAACAGCCCCAAAAGGGAGGTGTCTGTTGAAATACATCCAGCTTGCAATGTCCTATGTATAGGAGTTTTTTATATATGCTTTTATATATATTTTAAGATTTTTTTATTGTGGATCCAATTGTGAGAAATAAAATATTTATATATCTCCAGTTCTGGGTGATATAGTGCCTGTTCCATCAGAAGTTACATCTCCACATTATGTCACCTTGCCACTCTGTGGTATTCTGCTGCCACCTCCAAACTTTGTTACCTTCCCACTCGGTGGCCTCATCAAACTGCTGCTGGTCAACTATTTTGCCTTTAGACCTGGCTGACATCATCATTTATTTGACCTTTCTTCTGATCTGTCAGAAGTAAGGAAAAATGAAACGCACAACGGATCCTGTCTGTGCAGCATCTATAAGGCCTGTATGGTCCTATCAGAATTGGCTTATGATTTGATAGCCAAAAGCAGGAGTGGGTAGAAAACACAGAAGACATACAAATATTCCATTCATGTGTCATCTCTGTTTTATATCCACTCCTGTTTTTTTTGGCATTAGCAATACTGATGGATTATTAAGGAAATGCTGACTGAGTGAAGGCGTATGCTCCACAGACAGGATCCGTTTTATGTGGCTTGTTGTTCTGATGGATCAGAGGAAGGGCAAATTAATTAGTGACTCTGTCCGGGGGGCTCTACTTGTATACGCGTTTAATAGAACAGGTTCTGAAAACATCTATGTGGAATCAGCTGGCGATGGTGTAAAAGGAGTGCGCTTCTTCTTGGCGCTAACATCGACCTGTAAGGCTGAGTTCATACTTGAGTAATTTTGTCGGTTTTGGACTCGTGACTGTCCTAATAAGTGGAAGTGTGCAGTGATTCTAAGAGAGACGCCTGTCATCTACATGTCATACAGACTCACAGTATTATTACACTACCAAAACAGAATCTACATCATTATAAAGGCTCTCAGCCACCAGGAAATAGCCTTTTTTATGTGATTTGCCGCAAATAAATTCTATGCAAATTTTTCCCAAAAATACGGCAAGTTGGCCGAATCGAATTTTTTTTAAAATTTGCTCATCTCTAATTTTATATATATATATATATATATATATATATATATATATATATTTATATATACAGGTGAAACTCGAAACATTAGAATATTGTGCAAAGTTAATTTATTTCAGTATTGCAACTTAAAAGGTGAAACTAACATATGAGATAATAGCATGAGAAAGAAAGCACAGCGGCACTCACCACTGGTCACAAAGTTGCTGTTTGCAGTTTATTTCTCAATACACATCGTGGACGCAGACAGAACACAGGTGAATGAATAGGCTACAGCTGTTTTGCGCTGTGTTGTGCTTTGTCAAGCCTCCTGTGACGTGGAGGAGGTGGGGGTAAGAAATACCCCCATCTCATGCACGTCACTGGTTACAATTAAAGTGATATAAAAAACACATGTTAAAACCAATCAGATGAAAACAGCTAAGTCATTCTTGTCATTTAACCCTAGAGGGCCCATGGCTTGCGTTTTGATTATCTATGCAGCTTCTCGCTGCAGGAGAATGCGTTTTCTGTCCCCCCCCCCTCTCATGGGGGTGTGGACCACTTCAGTACCCGCACATTTCAAAATTTCACTGTTCCCTGCATGTTCATTATGTATATGCTCAATTAATCTAGTTGCTCCATTTCTGGTGATAATAGATGTTTTATGTTCCTAAAGCGTACATACAGGTCCTTTTAAAAAAATTTGCATATTGTGATAAAGTTCATTATTTTCTGTAATGTACTGATAAACATTAGACTTTCATATATTTTAGATTCATTACACAACAACTGAAGTAGTTCACGCCTTTTATTGTTTTAATATTGATGATTTTGGAATACAGCTCATGAAAACCCCAAATTCCTATCTAAAAAAATTAGCATATCATGAAAAGGTTCTCTAAACGAGCTATTAACCTAATCATCTGAATCAACTAATTAACTCTAAACACCTGCAAAAGATTCCTGAGGCTTTTAAAAACTCCCAGCCTGGTTCATTACTCAAAACCGCAATCATGGGTAAGACTGCCGACCTGACTGCTGTCCAGAAGGCCATCATTGACACCCTCAAGCAAGAGGGTAAGACACAGAAAGAAATTTCTGAACGAATAGGCTGTTCCCAGAGTGCTGTATCAAGGCACCTCAGTGGGAAGTCTGTGGGAAGGAAGAAGTGTGGCAGAAAAAGCTGCACAACAAGAAGAGGTGACCGGACCCTGAGGAAGATTGTGGAGAAGGACCGATTCCAGACCTTGGGGGACCTGCGGAAGCAGTGGACTGAGTCTGGAGTAGAAACATCTAGAGCCACCGTGTACCGGCGTGTGCAGGAAATGGGCTACAGGTGCCGCATTCCCCAGGTCAAGCCACTTTTGAACCAGAAACAGCGGCAGAAGCGCCTGACCTGGGCTACAGAGAAGCAGCACTGGACTGTTGCATGTCATTCGGAAATCAAGATGCCAGAGTCTGGAGGAAGACTGGGGAGAGGGAAATGCCAAAATGCCTGAAGTCCAGTGTCAAGTACCCACAGTCAGTGACGGTCTGGGGTGCCATGTCAGCTGCTGGTGTTGGTCCACTGTGTTTTATCAAGGGCAGGGTCAATGCAGCTAGCTATCAGGAGATTTTGGAGCACTTCATGCTTCCATCTGCTGAAAAGCTTTATGGAGATGAAGATTTCATTTTTCAGCACGACCTGGCACCTGCTCACAGTGCCAAAACCACTGGTAAATGGTTTACTGACCATGGTATTACTGTGCTCAATTGGCCTGCCAACTCTCCTGACCTGAACCCCATAGAGAATCTGTGGGATATTGGGAAGAGAAAGTTGAGAGACGCAAGACCCAACACTCTGGATGAGTTTAAGGCCGCTATCGAAGCATCCTGGGCCTCCATAACACCTCAGCAGTGCCACAGGCTGATTGCCTCCATGCCACGCCACATTGAAGCAGTCATTTCTGCAAAAGGATTCCTGACCAAGTATTGAGTGCAGAACTGAACATAATTATTTGAAGGTTGACTTTTTTTGTATTAAAAACACTTTTCTTTTATTGGTCGGATGAAATATGCTAATTGTTTTAGATAAGAAATTTGGGTTTTCATGAGCTGTATGCCAAAATCATCAATATTAAAACAATAAAAGGCTTGAACTACTTCAGTTGGTGTGTAATGAATCTAAAATATATGAAAGTCTAATGTTTATCAGTACATTACAGAAAATAATGAACTTTATCACAATATGCTATTTTTTTTAGAAGGACCTGTATAGGCACCTGTGCGTCTTTTCAATGTAAAATCTCCCGCATGGGCACAAAATCACATATACAACATATTGGGTCTTACAGTGTATAAATTGTTTGACCACATGTCCAACATGTCCCAGTTGCAAGGAATTTCTGCATTTGGAAATGTTTATGCAAATTTCATTTCATTATAGCTTTGAACATGTCCACTTCAAAATTCACCACATTAAACTTAGAAACCAGTCCATAATTAAGACCTTTGGACAATAATGAGAGGCAGTCACTGTCCAGAATAATGTCTGTGAGATTAACCACATTATGACCTGCTGAAAGATGGTTTACCTCACCCACATCTAGTATCTTCTCCACACCACTTGCTTCCTCTTGTATTCGCCCCTGTATGATCTTGCGTCTTGGCCTCCCCCTTCGTGTACCTCTCCTAAAGGGGGTTGTTGTGTTGCTGCTTCTTGGCTCACTTGTTCCTCGTGTAAATTTGTTCCTCAGAGGTACTCGAGTCGGATTCTGAGGTCCAGTAGTCGCGTGATCGCCTATTCCTCCTGCGCCGGCCTCTATCATTGTATTGCTGTTTAGTAGGTTTCCAGTCAAAGATGCGGTTATTATCAAAGTCATTCTTATCCTGTAAAAACGTATCTTTCTTGCGTTCCTTTATTGCAGCTATAGTAGACAATCCCCCAATTGTCAGTTTCCGCAGAAGAAAGACTATAGGTGATGCCGTTGTCAGGAACAACCTCCCCCGTCCAGTTGACAACTGGATGGGCAGGAATGCTCCCAGAGGAAACTTCGCATGTGGACACTGCTCTATGTGCGCATATGTACATAAGCAGAAATACCTGCAGCTGGGACATGTAAGACATGTAGTCAAACAATTTATACACCGTAAGACCCAATATGTTGTATATGCGATTTTGTGCCCATGCGGGAGATTTTACATTGGTGAGACACACAGGTGCGTATATGTACGTTTTAGGGAACATAAAAAATGTATTATTACCAGAAATGGAGCAACTAGTTTAATTGAGCATATACATAATGAACATGCGGGGAACAGTGAAATTTTTAAATGTGCGGGTACTGAAGTGGTCCACACCCCCATGAGAGGGAAGGACAGAAAACGCATTCTCCTGCGGCGAGAAGCTGCATGGATAATCAAAACGCAAGCCATGGGCCCTCTAGGGTTAAATTACAAGAATGACTTAGCTGTTTTCATCTGATTGGTTTTAACACACATGTTTTTTTTAATATCACTTTAATTGTAACCAGTGATGTGCATGAGATGGGGGTATTTCTTGCCCCCTCCTCCTCCACGTCACAGGAGGCTTGACAAAGCGCAACACAGCGCAAAACAGCTGTAGCCTGTCCATTCACCTGTGTCCTGTCTGCGTCCACGATGTGTATTGAGAAATAAACTGCAAACAGCAACTTTGTGACCAGTGGTGAGTGCCGCTGTGCTTTCTTTCTCATGCTATCATCATAATCACTATATCACCGATAGAGCACCACCGTGAAGGTTCGGGATCCAAATGTTGAAAGCGCTCCAGTGTAGCAGTGTACAAGTAGCAGTGCCGGTTGCGCTCTTTCTCTCATTCCTTGTAACATATGAGATAGACTCATTATATGCAAAGCGAGATATTTCAATCCTTTATTTGTTATCATTTGGATGATTATGGCTTATAGCTTATGAAACCCCAAAGTCACAATTTTGAGGTACCCTTTGCTCAGGGGGTATGGATTAATTAGCTGACTAGAGTGTGACACTTTGAGCCTAGAATATTGAACCTTATCACAAAATTTTAAGCTGCATTAATGCAATTCCTTTTAATTTGCATTACTGAAATAAATGGACTTTTGTACGATATTCTAATTTTTCGAGTGTATGTCCGCTCAATGCTGCTGTCTGAGAGTGAGCTGTTCATAAGGACATCCCTTTGTCCCTCCAGGCCCTGAAAGCCGGACTGTCTGGCCTAAAACCGAACCTCTGGCCACCCTAGGGGCAGGCTGCTGTTGAAGTCACTTAAGGGGACGGTCCGCTATGGAGGTCAGTGTTAAGGGGCAAATTTCTCTAGAGGCCACTGTTGGGGGGGGGGGGGGGTTAGGTGTTGTGGAAATTACTGTTAAGGAAACAGGATACTGTGGAGGTCACTAATAAAGTGGTGGCTGCTGTGGAGGTCACTGTTAAAGGGGTGGGCCACTGTGGAGGTCAGTGTTAAGGGGGTGGGGTGCTGTGTAGGTCACTGTTAAAGGGGCAGGTACTGTGGAGGTCTCTGTTAAGGGGGCTGGGAATGGTGGAGGTCACAGTTTAGGGGACAGTCCGCTATTGAGGTCAGTGTTAAGGGGCTGGGTGCTGTATAGGCCACTGTTAAGGGGGAAGTGTGTTGTGAAGGTCACATTTTAAGGGAACAGAGCTCTGTGGAGGTCACTGTTAAGGGGGCGGGTTATTGTGGGAATCACTGTTAAGGAGACTGGGTACTGTGGAGGTCACTAATAAAGAGGAGGGCGCTGTGGAGGTCACTGTTAAAGCAGTGGACACTGTGGAGGTCACTGTTAAGGGAGGATGGGACTGTGTAGGACACTATTAAAGGGGCATTGGGGTACAGTGGAGGTCAATGTTAAAGGAGCAAGGTACTCTGGCAGTCACTGTTAAAGGGGCAGTCGCTGTGGAGGTCTCTGTTAAGGGGCTGGGAATGGTGAAGGGCAGTTAGGGGGACTGTAACCTATGGTCAGTTTAAGGGGTGGGTGCTGTAGAGGTCACTATTAAGGGGACAGTGCACTGTGGAGGCCACTGTCAAGGGGGTGGGGTGCCGTGAAACTCATTTTTAAAGGGGCAGTATGATGTGAAGGTCAAAGTTAAGAGGTGGGCTGCTGCAGAGGTCCCATTTTAAGGAGATGGGGCACTGTGGGTCGGTCAGTGTTAAGGGGTGGGGGGCTGTGGGTGTCAATGTTAAGATGGCAGGGTACTGTAGATGTCACTATTATAAAGGATACTGTCAATATCTTTCGACGCCACACACAAACATTAAATGAAATAGATAAAATATACTTGTGCGAAGCTGGGTCCTTCAGCTAGTATATATCGAAGCAGTCGTTTGAAAAGGAAAACAAAATGCTTTCAAATAAACAGGATGGACAGTTTGCATTGTGCTAAACTGTTACAATATAATGGGAAGTCTGAGGGAGAATCAGTTCACTTGTTGTATTATTGATAGGTACTAAGAAAATCAGCAGAGCTTACTTTGTTGAAGTCTAAGAAAGCAATTTAGTAGCAAATTTAGTCAGAAGGACAATTCTGTAGAATAGTAATGGCAGATGTGCTTTCTTGAATGAGAAAATTGTGTTCAATGTGGTCTGAACTTCCATATCCTCAATACACTTCACAATCAAAGCTATTTTTTTTCTAAAACCCTATTATAAGCTTAGCGGCAGGTATGGTATGTATAAATCTCAGGATGTGTGCAGTTAATAGGGGCACCTTAAAATCCATACCATTTCTTAATATGTACATATATTTTAATAAAAGCTGGAATGTTTCACAAAATAATTTGGGCAAAAATTATATATCATAGGTGTTGAAAAATGTGGATGCTGTTAGAAGCTTGAAGATCTATGTTTCTATGTTTCTAATACATGCACAGAATTCCAATTTTGCAAACACAATTAGTACTACTGTAACACACATATACATAATATTAATAATATTAATATACACACATACACATAATGCCCACACAATTAAACATGTTACATGCATATAGTCACACCCATTAAACATACTCTTCTGCAGATAAACAGAGCTACTGACTGTATCAATTTATAGCAGAAAGAATATCTGACTGATGTAACTTACTGCAGCAAAAGGATAAATCCTGGAATAATCCCTCGCCGCTCATGTAAAACTTCTTGTCTTTATTTATATTGTAAAACACTACAACCACCTCATATTATCCAAGTTGTCCCTAGATCAAAACGCAACATAGATCCTAACCAATAGAGAGATCAATGAGACTATGACTATAAAATGTATAACAATCTTTATTAGTCAAAATATATAATTTAAATGCAATAATAAGGAGAAAGAGGTATGATGGAAAGTGATCCAGAAAATATATGCATGGGGTACATAGATCAGATACAGCACTTATGTCACAGATGTAATAATGGGAAGCAAAACCCTAACTCTTATATCTAGCTAAATAGTAAAGCCAAAAATATACCATAGAGTCCTAATAGTTGTACTCCACCAGTGGGGGCGAAAAAATACACACCCCCAAAAAAGTTTTGTTGACCAAGCTAGATAATTCAGGCTCTCCACCAGGGCAAGTCATAGATTAGACTAAAACTATAAGGCTGAGTACACATAGGAACTTAATAATTCCAATGGCTTAGGTGCATAGATATTGCACAAAGTTGTAAATGCTCCACTTGGCTACTAGCTGAATATATAGTTCTGAATACATAGAAAATCCAGTTAGCCCAAAAGCTGAATACATATAAAGGCTTTAGAATACCTGAAGCTGATTACATAAATATTGCACAGATCTGCAGATACTATACTAGACTCTAGCTAAATATATATTTGCTGAATACATAAAAAGTACACAGAGTCCTAGGTGCTATGTTTCACAGGAGCAGTAATACTGGTGCCGTGCTGAGTACATATAACTAATGACATATAGTAATCAAATCAATAGTTGCACACAGCACACATATGTACATACAAAAAGATAACAACCTACTTAGGGGAACAGCCCATATGCAGCTATAGCAACCTACCCACAGACATGATGTGCAATATGCTGAGGTATCACCCCACGCACAAACCCCTCAACACGTGTTTTGCCCCTCAGGTTTCATCAGGAGGGGAGTATACAATAAAAAAGGGGGCATATAAAGCGAAAGGAGGTGGGCACTAGATGAATAATTAGAGAAATCACCTGAACAACATCATGTGTAGCGCGGCTCCATCATGATGGATCAACATCATCTTTCAGGGCATCCCCACGCCACCAACGCTCATGTGCGGCGTGCACGGCAGCATGTGACAGAGCAAATCCAGATGAGGTCATCCAGAGCATGTATCGGGCTGTGTCCTGATGTGATCATGTGACCACAGGCTCATGTGATCGGCAACGGAGCACATTCCCCACACCAGAATAATCTGAAATAGCTGTTGTACATAAGTAAGATAGAATGTGAATTAGGCACAACATGCACAATAATCTCAAATGACTGTTGCATATAAATAAGATAGAATAAATCAAATAGCTGGTATAAAAATTAGGCACTCCATACAAAATGAAGGCCTATCATTAATACAGATAAACCAAATAATCGTAAATAAACTACATCAATCAACAAAATACAGTCAATATGAACGCCATGATTTAGCTAATTGTGATGAAAAAACATGTTTAGCATATGTAAAAACTCAATAAGAGCAATTCTTCCCCATATACAAAAATAAAAAGTGACAATAAATGTCATAAAAAGGTATATATAATTCATATAATATGTGATGCCATGTAAAGCTAGTGCACATAAAAAAACGTGAACGTGATACATGAAGACTAGTTGTTAAAAAATATGTATATGTTGTATGTGCTATATAAGACATATTGCCATCTAGAACACACACAAATAAAGTGACATATGTACTCTGACATAAAGTGAAGGATAAAAAAATAAGAATATAAATACCCCCAAAAATAGTAAAAACTACAAACATGAGAAAAAATGTGAACCAAAAAAAAAGTGCAAAACTACTATAAAAAGTGACAATATATGGGAGTGAAGTCCACCAGTCCGGATACCAGACAGGTGTAACGCAGTCCCACATATTATTAAAGTGCATTGTCAGGAGTGGAGTCCACCCATCCGGAAACAAGATGGATGCAGTGCAGCCTTACATACTTTATGCTCTATAGTGAGGAGAATAACAGAGTAATAATATATGGGAGTGAAGTCCACCTGTCCGAAACACCAAATAGGTGTAACACACTCCCACACATTAATAAAGTCTATTGTCAGGAGTGGAGTCCCTCCATCCGGAAACCAGACGGACGCAGTTCACCCCCACATACTTCATGCTCCATAGTCAGGAGAATCACCCCGTTGTTGTCTATTGATCTCACATGCCATATCACAGATGCACATTTTCTTTATTTATTTTTTTTTCTTTCTCTAATGTTTTGTTATTCTTCTTTTTCTTTCAATACTTGAGATCTTCATCTATAAGGCCCACACACCTCATCCACCATAGACATACAAAAAACATAAGGAGATCTATATAGAATCAAAAATAAAATAAATTAATCAAAAATAAAACACAAATTCCACAAGATAAAAACATATATATATACCCCACATGTTAAAATTCACACTTCTACAAAAAATATATGAAGCTACTAAATTCATTAAGGCCCTTTGGAATTACCATATCCAACAGTACCATAA
This sequence comes from Bufo gargarizans, assembly GCF_014858855.1. Taxonomy (NCBI): domain Eukaryota; kingdom Metazoa; phylum Chordata; class Amphibia; order Anura; family Bufonidae; genus Bufo; species Bufo gargarizans. Next base: position 157,535,556 of record NC_058084.1, read on the forward strand.
ATATAGTTTCTGCGTAACATAAAAATTACATGCGAGGACCTGCTGGTGAGTTGACCCTGTAAAAAATAATATGCGAGAGCCTGCAAGGTGAGATGACCCTGTAAAAATTTTTAGGTGCGGGCCTGCTGCTGATCTGACCCTGAAAAAGAATTTTGGTGTGGGCCTGCTTGTGAGCTGACCCTCTAATAGGTTGTAGGTGAGGGCCTGCAGGTGAGCTGACCCTGTAAAAGACTTGACGTGTGGGCCTGCTGGTGAGCTGACCCTGTAAAAGATTTTAGGTGAGGGCCTGCTGGTGAGCAGACCCTGTCAAAGATTTTAGGTGCAGGCCTGCCTGTGAGCTGACCCTCTAAAAGGCTGTAGATGAGGGCCTGCTGGTGGGCTGACCCTGTAAAACATTATATGCGAGGGCTTGCTGGTGAGCTGACCCTCTAAAAATATATGCTTAGACCTGCTGGTAAGCTGACCCTCTAAAACATTATATGCGAGGGCCTTCAGGTGAGCTGACCCTGTAAAAGATTGTAGGTGAAGGCCTTCTGGTGGGCTGACCCTGTAAAACATTATATGTGAGGGCCTGCTAGTGAGATGACCCTCTAAAAAATTATATGTAAGGGCCTGCTAGTGAGCTGACCCTCTAAAACATTATATGCGAGAGCCTACTGGTGAGCAGACCCTCTAAAAAATTATATGATTATATGCAAAGGCCTGCTGGTGAACTGACCCTGTAAAACATTATATGTGAGGGCCTGCTGGTGAGCTGACCCTTTAAAAAATTATATCCGAGGGCCTGCAGCTGAGCTGACCCTGTAAAACATTATATGCGAAGGGCATATATGTGAGGGCATTATATGCAACGAATAAGCATGTTTTGATATGATGGAAGAGGAGAAGGAGGATGAGAAAAGGAAGATTCAACCATATACCCTTGTTTGTGGTGGAAGGGGTGCATGGGAATAAGAAGTATTCAGTACATTATAAACAACACATTTAAAGTACCTTTATGTTCAGCCGCTTTACTGTAAACCTCTCAGCATTTTCAGTTGACTGGCGGATACGCTTATCTGTTATAATACCAGCAGCAGCACTGAATACCCGCTCAGACAAAACTCTGGTGGCAGGGCAGGCGTTCGTGCCACATGTCCAGCTTGGACATCCAGTAGTTGTAAGGCACTAAGGGATCATTGAGGACACTGACACAGTCTGCTATGTACTCCTTCACCATCTTCCAAAATGTTTCCCTCCTTGTGACACTAGGTTGCGCATAGGGGTGAGGGTGCTGGCGGGGTGTCATGAAACTGTCCCAGGCTTTGGAGAGTGTTGCCCTGCCTCTGTTGGAACTGCTGTGTGTTCCCATTGTCTCCCCTCCTCGGTTGGCCAAGGAACTACGGACTCTGCAGCCAGCGTTGTCAAATGGAAATTTTTAGAGTAATTTTTCAACAAGGATCTTCTGGTATTGAACCGTTTTGCTTGTCCTCTCCACCAGAGGAATGAGAGATGAGAAGTTCTCTTTGTAGCGTGGGGTAGAGAAGGGTGAACAACCAGTAATCCGTGTTGTCTAAAATGTGTATAACTCACGGGTTGCGGGAAAGGCAGCCTAACATGAGGTCAGCCATGTGTGTCAGAATACCAACAGGCAAGACTTCGCTGTCATCGGGAGGATCAGTCTCAATCTCCTCCTCCTCTTCTGCCCCCCCATGCTGAACAGATGGAATTTAACTTCCATAGGTACTACCCTCTGTAGCAGAGGCAACCGTCTCCTGCTCCCCCAACTCCTCTTCATCGTCCAATTTGCGCTGAGCTGTTGAGCTGGCAATTTCAAGCGCTGCTGCAGCGTTGACAGACCGTCTGAAACTGTCGATGACTTATGGAAATGTGCACAGACGCGGCGCACCGTTACCAGTAGCCCAGGCAAATTGGGGTAGATTTTGAGAAACCGCTGAACCACAAGGTTTAACACGTGGGCTAGGCATGGAATGTGTCTGAGCTTGCTGAGCTCCAAAGTCGCCATCAAAACCGCCATGCCTGGTTGTAGGTTGAGTGGCGAGAGCCACAGCTCAGTCAGGTCTCTTATCCCCTGCCACAGCTCTGCGGCAGTGTGCTGTTTGTCACTAAGTATATCAGCTTCAGCACAGCCTGTTGCCGCTTCCCCAATGCAGTGCTACACTGCTTCCAGCTACAGACTGATGACTGACTGGTGCTGCACGCGGATAAATCGGAGGTGGAAGTGGAGGAAGAGGAGGAGGAGGAGAAGTGGGGCTTGGAGCCACTAACTTAGGTGCTGGCAGAAACTCTGATCGCTGTAGGGCCCGCAATCCTTGGCATTGGTAGCCCCCGTGCCATTCCAGCGTATGACTCGCTCCCGGCCTCCAATAACATTCACCCAGTGTGCCGTCAGGGAAATGTTGTGTCCCTGGCCGAATGCACTTGTCCATGTGTCCGTGGTTAATGGACCTTCCCAGTAACTGCGTTGGTCAGGGCACATGTGATGTTACGGCACACATGTTGGTGTAAGGCGGGCACGGCACACCTTGAAAAATAGTGTCGGCTGGGGACTGTGTAACGCAGAACGGCAGCCGACATCAGGCTGCCGAAGGCCTCAGTGGCCACAAGCCTAAATGGCAAAATTTCCAGAGCCAGTAATTTGAAAAGCTGCTCATTTAGTGCTATAGCCTGTGGGTGAGTGGCTAATATTTTTGCTTGCGTTTAAAGACCTGGAGTAAGGAATCACAGTTAAGATAATAACCCGTCAGAGGGTAGATATACACAGGTGGTGTGAATCCAAATAGACTATTCACAGAGTACAACCCTAATTTAAGTTGTAGCCTTTATTATAAGTACTAAAATTACCCAAATCAAAACATTTTATACGAAAACAAAAAAAGAAATAATATATCAAAATAAATAAGAAAAAATAGATATAGTGATAAATATTCTACAAAATGGGATATGATAGTACTGTAGACAAGGTTGCAGTGATAGAGATAGGGGTCTTTCCCTGATTCTCACCATACGCTATGTAGCCCTGCCTACAGAACGGAATAGCTGCCCCGATAGGGGCGATCCCGCGTTCAGGAACCTCGTACAAGCCTTTGGATGGCCCTAAAAAATTGATTTTAGGGGGCAAACCTGGATAGGGTGCCCAAAAGCGGGTCTATTCAATGACCTACTATAAATGTGAAAAATAATAAATGCTGAGTATATAAAAATAAATAAATGCTGATTACATCAAGATGGATACATTCTGAATAAATCACAATAAATATGAGCTCAGTGCAATTACTGTCATGTTGAATTCAATAGTTATATGCCAAAAGACACCTTCTGCTTCCAATGATCATAACATTTAAAGTGTAGGTCCCTTCATCCCAAAGCGTTTCGCCCAATACATTACATGGGCTCATCAGGGGACACACATGCAGCATTTAAATAAACATGCAAACAGTTTTTATATAAGTAATCCAACCTAGTGTCTAGCGATTTCTTTGCAACACCAGTTAGTCATGAAACACTGATTCAACAAATAGACAACAATGATGAAGTTGGGCCAGTCAACCAGATATCCTTCTCCCACTCAAGTGCGGATAAATGATATACGTCCTCACATGAGGTGCAAAATATGCCAGAGTAGAAGATACTTGCGTGCCCCATATGTTTAACCAGAAGTGCTGGGAAAAATAACCAGCCAGTATGGTTATTCTTTAGTAGCATCAGTGGACCACTGTTGCATACTGTCTGCGTCACATGGTGGGTCTGTATAATAAAGTAGTCGAAGTCCTGGAATGAGGACATTTGGACGCTGCGCTGGGACACAGAAGTGGATGTGGTCACTGATGGTGCTTTCGAAGGTCCAGGTGCAGGGTGGGAGGCTTCCGGGCCTGCACCTTCGACAGGGGATTGGCCAGCATGTAACATAGGGGAAGAGGAGACAGTGGTGTGACCCGCAGACACAGATTGTGGACCCAGGCATTCGTCCCTCTTATTACGGTGCTTGATTGCCATGTTGCGGATCATTCTGGTGGTGGTGAGGTTTCTAGTTTTCACGCCCTGGCTCATTTTCGTATGACACGGGTTGCAAACTACTATTATTTTGCCATCCGCACTTTCCAGAAAAAAGCACCATACTGCAGAACATCTACCCCTTGGCAAGGGAGATTTCTACAAGGGGGTGCTCTGTGGAACAGTTGCGGGCCTGTTTGGTGTGGCCCGTCTTTTCCCTATTGACACCACACTGCCTCTTCCAGCCTGCTGCAGTAATGAAGATCCCTCCCCCTCTGTACTGATGTCCTTGCTTGGCTTTCCACCTTCCCAGGTTGGGTCAGTGACCTCATCGTCCACCACCTCCTCTTCCACTTCCTCACTTGGATCATCCTCCTGATTTGTTGACCTAACCACAATCTCAGTGATTGACAACTGTGTCTCATCCTCTTCATCAATGTCTTGAGACAATAATTGCGGTTGACTCTTTGTCAACTGTGTCTCATCATCATCCACCTCATTAAACACTAATTGCCGTTTCCCACTGTCATGTTCTTGTGACTGTGGATGCTCAAGAGGTTGCAAATCAGTGCACAAGATCTCATGTCCCTCTTCAAGCGTGCTTGGCGAGACTGCCAAATCAAGTAATGGCGATGAAAAGAGGTCCTCGGAATATCCGAGTGTGGGATCACTTGTTTGGCCAGACTGTATGTATATGGTGAGAGGAAGGAGGATCAGGGTGAGGATTGTGTTGATCAGACTCCTGGCTACTGAGACTGGACTTGGTGGAAGACAGGGCGGTGCTTAACTGACTAGAAGCATTTTCTGCTACAATCCAACCAACCACCTGGTCTGACTTCAAGAGTGATGTCCTGCGCCGCCATGCAAACTGGGACATGAAGCTAGGTATCGTGGCTGATTGTTTTTCTTGATCTGGCAGCAGGCACAGTTTCTCTGCGCCCAGGGCCATGGTCTCTGTGTGCACCATCAGCATCAAGGCCACTTCTACGTCCCTTACTGCTCGCCTTCTTCATTTTAAATGTGATATATGCTTGAAAGTATGGGACATGTACAGTAGCGTAGGATTTGGAAGTATATGTGCACAAAAATTTACCAAGGTATTTGTGCTTAGGAAATGTCATACATGTCAGGTACCACAGGTAATGTCATTGTTCGCAGTGTCTACGGAAAAAAGTGCACTAGATGTCACTGATATTTTAGGGATGTGCACACTTTAAGCAGGAGATGTGACGTGGATAATTTAACTGTCCGCAGCGGACACCATCTATGGAAGAAGTGCACTGGATATCACTGATATTTTAAGGATGTGCACACTTTAAACAGATGTGGCACAGATAATTTAACTGTCCTCAGCAGACACCATCTACATACTTTCCAGAAAAAAGCACCATACTGCAGAACATCTACCCCTTGGCAAGGGATGTCACTAATATTTTAGGGATGCACACACTTTAAACAGGAGATGGGAGGTGAAGGTGGTCTGGGTATTGTTGTCAGACCGCATGCCCAAACTCTGATGCCCCCACCACCATACTTTACAGTTGGGATGAGGTTTTGATAGTTTGCTGTGCCTCTTTTTCTCTACACATCGTGTTGTGTGTTTCTTCCAAACAACTCAACTTTGGTTTCATCTGTCCACAGAATATTTTGTTATTACTGCCAGGTGCGCTTGTGCAAACTGTAAACGTGCAGCAATGTATTTTTTGGACAGCAATGGCTTCCTCTGTGGTATCATCCCATGAAATCCATTTTTGTTTAGTGTCTTACGTATCATAACAGGGATGTTAGCATATGCCAGAGACTTTTGTAAGTCTTTAGCTGACACTCTAGGATTCTTCTTCACCTCATTGAGCAGTCTGCGCTGTACTCTTTTTTTTTTTTATAATTAACAATTGTATTATTTTGTCATAAAGAGCAGATTGTACATATCATTGTATCACAAAACGCCTAACATAAGCGTATAGACAATAATCATAGAAGCAATTTTTAGATATTATTCTTGAATGATGACAATCATAAAGTGTAAATCAAAACACTGATGGGGTAAAACAGTGTAACCATACCAACAATTAGATGTGGGTTAGTATATTAATATTGCTCTATGTTAAGTAGCATATGTGGCAAGTCATAATTTTTGCATGGAAGTAGGAGGAGATCGGTATATCAGGACTGATCAAGAAAAATACCTGTAGTTCTTCCAGGGCGACCATATTTGAAGGAAGGTAGGTCTCGACCTTGTTTCCCAATGAGAGATTTCCTCGCATCTATAGATTTGATCAACTTTGTTGATCCAATGGTCTCTCTTTGGGATCTCGGTGGAGAGGCAATGGGTAGATGGAAGCATTCTGGCGGCCGCCAGCAGGAAAGAGAAGAGAGAAGCCTTATGTTCTTTAGATCCAGTTACTCCCAGGGAGAGTAGAACTAACTCTGGGGTACATGGGTATGTGGTATTACAAATTTGATTGCCGAGCCTAACTATTTCAAGCCACCATAATTTGATAGGGTCACAGGACCACCAAATGTGGAGGTACGTCCCTTTATCTTTAAGGCACCTCCAACAAGTATCTGGAGACCCCGGTTTAAAGCGACAAGTTTTGTCAGGAGTATTATACCAGCGGAGGAGAATTTCATAGCTATTCTCCTGTATGCGGATGCATCTGGAAATTTTGTGCGGCGCTAGCAGAATCTTTGCAATTTCAGGTGGTGAGAAGGTCTTCTCCAAGTCTTGTTCCCAAAGGCCTAGAGTCGCTAATTTGGGGCAGGGGGGAGAAGTCTTCAGAGATTTATATATGGTAGAGATTGTTTTAAGGGGGGGCAGTAGTTGGCTAGACAACTTCTCAAACCAGCTAACCTGTCTTGTGGGGGGTATCTTTTTAATAAGGGGAGGTATTTTTGTTTTCAGATAACGGATAAGCATATAATGTTGGGCCGAGAGTCCTAGTTTCCTTATAAGATCAACTTCAGTAGGAAAACAACCCTCTGAATCCAGTAAGCTAGGTAAAGTGAGTTTTGAGCACCTTAAAGCAGAGGGGCAGCTTTGTCTTAGTTCCTTAGGGGCGAGGGCTACAATATCTTCAACAAGCAGCAGAGGGGAGGGAAGCATCAAGATCCCCCTGTCAGCCGAGACCAACTTCCAGACCTTTAGAGTGTTGCGGATCATGGAGTTAGGGATGGAGCTAGGAGCTGGAAGAGGGCTGTCAGCCAACAAGAGGGCTCGAGCTGGGGCGTTAAGAAAGGAGTGCTCTAACTTAAGCCATGTTTTATGAGGGGGGCTTCTAAGCCAGTCCACTGCTCTAGACAATTGGATGGCCTTCATATAAACTTCAGGATCTGGCAAACCTATTCCTCCATGGGTCCGGGGTTTGGTTAGCGTGCTAAAGGAGATGCGTGGGCTTTTCCCTTGCCAGATGTAAGTGCAAATTTTTTTATTCAGAGAATGAAAAAATGTCTGGGGAATCTCAATAGGGAGTACCTGCATTAAGTAGGTCAATCTGGGGATAACTAAGGACATGAGGATATTTTTCCTCCCAAACCAGGTCAGATAAGGGAGATCCAGAGAGTCGAGCTGAGCAACCATGGATGCAAGAAGTGGTTTGTAGTTTAGGTTAAACAAGTCAGGTAGGTGGGGAGTGAGCTTAATATCCAAATACGTTAATTGTTGCGTATGCCAATTAAATGGAGAGTTTTTCTGGAGCCAGGAGAGGGTTAGGGGTGAAAGTCCAGTGTGGAGAACCTGCGACTTGGTGGGATTTACTTTAAAATTGGACAAAGACTTACTTTTACAATCATGGATAATTACATGAAATTATTGTCAACTACTTTTACAAATTAGAAATCGACGGACTTATGGATTTTATAATATTATAAATGTAATATGGATATGAATCTTTTGTATTATAATAAATAAAATATATGAAAAATAAAATAAAAAATTGGACAAAGAGCCAAAGTGGTTAAGGATCGACAAGATAGTGTTCATGGCTTTAGAGGGATTTGTAGTGATTATTAGCAGGTCATCTGCAAAAGCAGCAAGTTTGAACTCACAGCCATCTACTAAGAGACCTCTAATTTTCTCCTCTTGCCTGAGGGTTTGCAAGAGAGTCTCCATTACCAGAACAAAGAGTAGGGGGGAGAGTGGGCATCCCTGTCTAGTTCCGATCCTGATTGGGAAAGGGGATGATAAGATTCCATTCACTGACACGGACGCCGAAGAGCAAGTATACATAGAAAAAATTGCATTCACAAAGGGTTCCGAGACCCCAAACTTAGTTAGGGTCAGCCTAATATACAACCAGTCCACTCTATCAAATGCTTTTTCGGCGTCCGTGCCAATCAGGACCAGAGGAATGGATTTGTGGGTGGCATAATAAAGGGTGTTTAGGACCTTCATAGTATTATCCTTCCCTTCTCGGCCTTTGACAAAACCCAACTGATCAGGATGGATCAGTGTAGGTAATAAACCCTGGAGTCTAGAGGCAAGAATTTTGGCTAACAATTTGAGGTCAACATTGAGTAGCGAGATGGGGCGATAATTGGGGCACAGGGAAGGGTCCTTGCCCTCTTTTGGGATGATAGTGATCATGGCCCTAGTCATATCCATGGAAATTGGGTGGTTCTCCAAGGAGAGATTACATACGGAACGCAGGAAAGGGAGGAGGGGTTTCTTAAATGCTGAATAATATGTTATGGGAAGACCGTCAGGGCCTGGGCACTTGCCCTTGGGGGTGGAGTTGATGGTTAGTGACAGTTTGTTTATTGTAAACGGTCTAGCTAATAAGTCTCGTTGAGACTTAGAGAGGGTTGGGAGATGCAGTCGTTTCAGGAACTCATTAATATTGTCCTCTCTCCCCCTAGTGGGATCAGGCGGCGTAGGGGTGGGTAGATTATACAGGGCCATATAAAAAAAGTTTGAATTGTTCAGCAATTTCTTCAGCCCTAAATAGGAGATTCCCCTGGGGAGATCTGATGCTCTAGACAAGGCGGGAGCTTCTCCTCTGCTTAATTCTCTGCATCATAAATTTTGATGCCTTGTCTTGTTGCCATGAACATAAAACTTTGGTTGGGCAGACAGAAAGTATTTGGCTGAGCGCTCATTCAGGAGGTTCTTTAGTTCAGTCCTAAGGGAAGAAAGATCTTCCAACTGTTGAGCTAGTAATGACTGCTTGTGAGCTTTTTCCAGAGCATGGATCTTTGCCAGTATAGTTGTGTATTTTTTTTGTCATATTCTCTTTTAAGGAAATAGCAAAGGCTAATCAGTCTACCTCTAATATAGGCCTTATGGGTGTCCCATAGGACCTGGGGGGATACATCTGGGGTGTAGTTGATGGAGACAAATTCCTCTAAAAAGGAAGTAATTTGGGATCTGCGACTCAAGTTGCTCAGCAGAGACTCGTTGAACCTCCAGTTAGGTTTCTTACCTGACCCACGCGTAATACAAAGGTAGCAATATACCGGGGAGTGATCCGAGAGGGTCATGTCACCTATTTCTGCGGAGGAGCAGTGCTGTAAGTGTTCTCTTGAAATAAAGATGTAGTCTATCCTGCTATACGAGTCGTTAGCTGAGGAATAGAAAGAATAGTCACGTACATCAGGATTAAGACAGCGCCAGGTATCTAACATACTCATATCAAATAATCTGGTTTGTATTAATTTGAGAGCCCTTATGGGGATGGAGGATCTCTTTGAAGAGGTATCTACTAAAGGGTGGAGTGCTATGTTAAAATCACCCGCTACAATCAATATTCCCTCCCTGTGGGTCTCTATAAGAGAAAGGAGAGAGGAGAGCCAGGTGATTTGGTCCTTGTTAGGGGCATATACATTAACTAGGGTGAATAGAGTCTGCCCTATTAGTCCTATCAGAATCATGAATCTTCCCTCTGGATCTTGGATATGCATTTTGTATTGGAATGACAGATCTTTATGGAATCCGATACTAACTCCCCTTGAAGCTGCGCCCCCGGCCCCACAGTGATGCCAAGTGGGAAATTTAGAGTAGGAGAGGTTCGGATAGTTACCATGCTTAAAATGAGTCTCCTGTAAGAAGACTATTGAGCAGTTCTCTCTATTAAGTTGCGAGAGGATTTGACATCTCTTTGGTGGAGACCTCAACCCCTTGACATTATATGATGCTATTTATTTTTTTATTTTATTTTCTTTTATTATTTTATTTTCATAATCAATAAAATGACAGCATGAACATGACACCAACAGTGGTGTAAATCGGTACAAGATACATCCTTCTGAGAATACATCCTTTTAAAGACATAATGGTGATGAACAGCAGCAAGATATTTATATATGATAAACAAAAGTACATTTTGAGTATACCAGGTCCCACGGGGAACAAAAGGGAGACAATATAGCGGTCATGACCTTCATATCAAGCCTACACATCATTAACAGAAGCCTACGAGATATCAGAGAATCGCTAGCATGTCTCTCAGCATATTCATCTGAGCCATTTGTAGGCAATAATTGACCTCTACTCTGGCCAGTAGTGGGGTATCAGAGTGAGAGTCATGGAGGACCAGCTGAGGGCAATTTAAAATTGTTATTAGGTCTTGAGGAACCTGTAATCTGTCCACGGTGCCCAACGTTTAATAAAGGCCGGATGGGTTCTAGACTCCCATGAGGCGAGTTCCTCAAACCGGTATAGCTGATCTGCCTTGAGCCTCCACTGCTCAACCGAGGGAAGGTGGGTCTGTAGCCAAAATTTAGGAATCAGAAGACGCACTGCAATCAGAAGTTGCTTAAGGCCTCGTGCACACGACCGTTGTGTGCATCCGTTGCCGTTGTGCCGTTTTCCGTTTTTTTTTCGCGGACCCATTGACTTTCAATGGGTCCGTGGAAAAATCGGAAAATGCACCGTTTTGCAGCCGAAACCGTGATCCGTGTATCCTGTCCGTCAAAAAAATATGACCTGTCCTATTTTTTTGACGGACAACGGTTCACGGACCCATTCAAGTCAATGGGTCCGTGAAAGAACACGGATGCACACAATATTGGCATCCGTGTCCGTGATCCGTGGCCGTAGGTTACTTTCATACAGATGGATCCGAAGATCCGTCTGCATAAAAGCTTTTTCATAGCTGAGTTTTCACTTCGTGAAAACTCATATCCGACAGTATATTCTAACACAGAGGCGTTCCCATGGTGCTGGGGACGCTTCTAGTTAGAATATACAACTAACTGTGTACATGACTGCCCCCTGCTGTCTGGCAGCACCCGATCTCTTACAGGGGGCCGTGATCCGTACAATTAACCCCTCAGGTGCTGCACCTGAAGGGGTTAATTGTGCTATCATAGCCCCCTGTAAGAGATCCGGGCTGCCAGGCAGCAGGGGGCAGACCCCCCTCCCTCCCCAGTTTAAATTTCATTGGTGGCACAGTGTGCGGCCCCCCTCCCTCCCTCTATTGCATTAACATTGGTAGCAGTGTGCGCCCCCCCGCCCCCCCTCCTCCCTCTATTGTTTTAATACATTGGTGGCAGTGTGCGCCCCCCGCCCCCCCCTCCTCCCTCTATTGTTTTAATACATTGGTGGCAGTGTGCGCCCCCCCCTTCCTCCCTCTATTGTTTTAATACATTGGTGGCAGTGTGCGCCCCTTCCTCCCTCTATTCTTTTAATACATTGGTGGCAGTGTGTGGCCTCCCCCCCCCCCCCAGATCATTGGTGGCAGCGGAGTTCCGATCGGAGTCCCAGTTTAATCGCTGGGGCTCCGATCGGTAACCATGGCAATGAGGACGCTACTGCAGTCCTGGTTGCCATGGTTACTTAGCCTTAGCAATAGTAGAAGATTCATACTTACCTGCTGGCTGCTGCGATGTCTGCGTCCGGCCGGGAGCTCCTCCTACTGGTAAGTGACAGCAATGCGCCGCAAAGACCTGTCACTTACCAGTAGGAGGAGCTCCCGGCCGGACACAGAGATTGCAGCAGCCAGCAGCCAGGTAAGTATGATGCTTCTACTCCGCTGCCACCAATGCTATTATTACAATAGAGGGAGGGAGGGGGGGGCGGGGGCGAACACTGTTACCAATGCTATTATTACAATAGAGGGAGGTGGGGGGGCGCACACTGCCACCAATGCTATTATTACAATAGAGGGAGGGAGGGGGTGCACACTGGCCACCAACGAGTTAACTACAGGGGAGGGAGGGGGGGCCCACTGGCCACCAATGAGTTAAAAACAGGGGGGGGGTCTGCCCCCTGCTGCCTGGCAGCACCTGCCAGGCAGCAGGGGGCAGTCATGTACCCAGTTTTTTTGTATATTCTAACCTGAAGCATCCCCATCACCATGGGAACGCCTCTGTGTTAGAATATACTGTCGGATCTGAGTTTCACGATGTAGCTCATATCCGACAGTATATTCTAACATAGAGGCATTCCCATGGTGATGGGGACGCTTCAAGTTAAAATATACCATCGGATTGGAGAAAACTCCAATCCGATGGTATAAAAGAACTCCAGACTTTACATTGAAAGTCAATGGGGACGGATCCGTTTGAAATGGCACCATATTGTGTCAACGTCAAACGGATCCGTCCCCATTGACTTGCATTGTAATTCAGGACGGATCAAAACTCCGTAGGGGGACACTTTAACAGAGGAAGAGCAGATCCTGATAATGTCCTCCCACCACTTACTGATAGGGGGGCATTGCCACCAGATATGGAGGAAAGTACCCTTCTCCCTAAGGCATCTCCAGCATTTATTTGATGAGGATCCTGAGTAGTGTGAGGATTTAATTGGGGTGATATACCAGTGTGTCAGGATTTTGTAACCGTTTTCCTGGACACGCACACATCTTGATGACTTATGTGGTATTTCGAATAGTGTGGGTAAAATTGAGAGTGGCAGGTCAATCCCAGTGTCCTTTTCCCATGTGCCAATGAACGCTGGTTTAACAATTAGAGGGGGGATTGAAGTTTATTATATATCTGCGAGATGAGTTTTTTCGGAGGATTGGGATTGATTATAAGGGCTTCATACCATGTAAGAGGATGTAGAAGCTCTCCCTTTTTGTTATTTTTAGAGACAAATGATTTAATAAGTGATAGTATGGTGAAGTCGCAAGGTTGTGGCTTAATCAGTGACTTGAGGGAGTCCATAGAAGCTAGCATTCCTTGGTTTTCAAGGAGGTGAGAAATAGGCAAGGAAGAGCACCTAACTGATTTGGAAATTGAGAGGCGTGGACCCATGGTAGATGAACCAAGGATATCACTAATTGTGATGAGGGGGGAGGGAAAAGGTACTGAGCAATGGGAAGAGTTCAGCCATCTCCATGCTTCCAGAGTAGCTTTAATGATTGGAAATGCTGACAGATTGGTTCGGGACGGATTACTGAAACCTAGGCATAGGGCGCGAGATGGTTGGCCTATGATGCTCTATTCCAGTGATACCCAGGATTTGTCCCTCGTGTTTCTAAACCAGAGAACAATTCTGGATAAGAGTATAGCTTTCCCATAAAGTTCTGGATCTGGGAGTCCAATACCACCTACCAAACGGGATCGAGAAAGGAGAGAGTAAGAAAGTCTAGCTTTCTTCCCGTTCCATATGATAGCTCTGAATTTCTGTTTAAGAGAGGAGTAAAAGGACTTAGCTACTGGGATTGGGAGGACCTGTTGCATGTACGTGAGGCGTGGAATAATAAGAGAGGCAAGAAGGTTTTTCCTGCCGAACCAGGAGAGAGTCTGGGCAGATTTGGCAATTTTGTCTAATGCTTTGAAAATAACTGTTTTTAAAGGGACATAATTAAGAGCAAAGAGGTCTGAGGTGTTAGGGCTGAGTTTGACTCCCAAATATGTGATGGTCGGAGAAGACCAGTTAAATGGGGAATTATCAATTAAAGAAAGTTTGAGTCGTTGAGAGATTCCTGTACTGATTATGATGGATTTGCTCTCATTTATCTTAAAGTTGGAAAGTACACTATATTTCTTTAAGTGCTCCTGAATTTTAGGTAGAGAGATTATAGGATTGGTTGTCATTATCATAACATCATAGGCAAATGCCGCTATTTTATGATCATGACCTCCGAGGCTCAAACCCCTGATATCAGTGTCTGCCCGAAGTGTAGATAGAAGGGGTTCCATTGCCAAAATGAAGAGGAGGGGGGATAGGGGACAACCTTGGCGAGTTCCATTGTGGATTTGGAAAGGAGAGGATAGGTCCCCGTTTACCATGACTCGAGCTGTGGCCTTTTTGTACATAGCGAATACCGCTTTGACATATGGACCAGGCAGACCAAAATCCTCTAAAGTATGGGATAAGTAATTCCAGTTAATGCGATCAAACGCTTTTTCAGCGTCAGTACTGAGAAGAATAAGAGGAGAGGAGGTCTGTTTAGCATGACAGAGCACATTAATGACCCTAGTCGAGTTATCTCTACCTTCTCTATTGCGAACAAAACCCACCTGGTCCATATGAATCAAAAGAGGAAGGAGATTCGCTAGGAAGTTTGCAAGTAATTTGGCTAACAGTTTTAGGTCTATGTTTAAAAGCGAGATGGGCCTGTAGTTTGAGCACAATTTAGGATCCTTTCCCTCTTTAGGTATTAATGCTATGTGAGCAATCATCATGTCAATGGATAGGGGGATACCCAGGAGGGATTGGTTACAAACGTTAAAGAGATGCGGTAACAGTTGCTTCTTGAATGTTTTATAGTATGGTGCAGGAAGGCCATAGGGGTCAGGGCTTTTCCCCACAGGCATCTGAGAAAGGGCTAAAGAGAGTTCGTTCATGGTAAATGGGGCCTCAAGTGATTGTTTTTGATCATCAGAAAGTGTCGGGTGAGATGATGAACCTAAGAACTTAGTAATGAGCGATGAGTGAGAGGCAGGTGATGGAGGGGGAGGGAGATTATAGAGCGCTTCGTAGAAGTCCCTAAATTGCTTTGCGATTTTCGCTGAAGCAAAGATGGGGGTATTTTTTGAGGAAGATAGTTGGTGGATGTAATTATCTGTTCTTCTGGTTTTGACTCTATTCATAAGGAATTTGGTGGCTTTGTCCCCGTGAGCAAAGTATTTGTATTGGGAATTAAGATAGTATTTAGCTGATTTAGTTTGTAAGAGGGCTTTTAATTCAGCTCTAGTGTTGAGCGCGAATATTCAAATATCAATTTTTTTTCGCGAATATCGGCACTTCGCTAATTCGCGAATATTTCGAATATAGTGATACAAATTCGATATTTCAAATGTTTTTTTTTTTTGTTTTGTTTTTTTTTAATATTTTTTTCTTTCCCACTTCCCTAAAGTTGTTCTTACCTGTCCTTTGGATTCCTGGCTTCCTGGCTGCTCCAGTCAGTGCCCGTTGCCGCTTCTGCCGACTTGCGTGCTCATGGAGCGTCCCCATCACCATGGGAACGTCTCCATATACTAGAATGTACTGTCGGATTTGAGAATTACGTTGAAATCGCAATTAGATTATTTCAAGTTATAATAATCGAATTTCGATTTTAACTTAAAGGCTACTCTCCTATTGAAATAGCAATGCGATTATTTCAAGTTATAATAATCGAATTTCGATTTTAACTTAGCACTGCTATATTCCATATTCGTTAATTCTAGCCTAATATGGAATATAGCAGTGCTAAGTTAAAATCGAAATTCGATTATTATAACTTGAATTAATCGAATTGCGATTTCAACTTGGACCTGGTTTACTATGGTTGGCTTGGTAGAATTAGCGAATATGACGAATATATTCGTTATATTCCACAAAACGAATATGGCGAATGTATTCGTTATATTCCACAAAACGAAGATAACGAAATATTCTCCATCTTCGTTTTAGCTACCTATTCATCAACTTCGCTAATTCTAGCAATCATATAGGAAAGTTTACTATAGAGACAGCTAAGTTTAATTCGCTATGCGATTATATGACTGCTTTTTAAAAAAAAAACAAATGGAATAATTATAATACCTGATAATTATTATAATTATTCTATTTATAAAAAAAAAGCAAAGTAATATAATCACATAGCGAATTAAACTTAGCAGTCTCTATAGTAAACTTTCCTATATGATTGCTAGAATTAGCGAAGTTGATGAATAGGTAGCTAAAACGAAGATGCAGAATACTTCGTTATCTTCGTTTTGTGGAATATGACGAATACATTCGTTATCTTCGTTTTGTGGAATATAACGAATATATTCGTCATATTCGCTAATTCTACCAAGCCATTGAAACCAACCATAGTAAACCAGGTCCAAGTTGAAATCGCCATGCGATTAATATAACTCGAAGTAATCGCATGGCGATTTCAACTAGGTAATTACATTCCTCCGCTCTCACACTCCTTCATCCAGCATAGGGCTGCTTCCCCAGGCTGTCAATCCAAGTCACCTCCCCCTCCTAACCCTACTATCCACAGCAAAGACAAAGACTTATATACTACCGGCACATACTGCAGCGCAGTGTCCAGCTCCACGTCTCACTCTGCCGATTCGGCTGTGTGCAGAGCAGTAGTTATGATTGCGATATTATGTCCCAGTTGTATATTCAGATTGTTACACCAGGGTGGAGGGGGGGGGGGAGAGCTTGGACATAATATCGCTATCATAACTACTGCTCTGCACGCAGCCAAATCGGTAGAGTGAGACAAAAATTTGCAAAGAAAGATAGCCTAATCCCTAATTAAATAAATAAAAATACATACAGTACAAATATATATTACTGCATATGGTGTTACTTTACTTTATGAATAAAAATGAATAATTTATATACATGTATATGTGCGTGTATATAAATATATATTATAATTATTATTATTTATATTATAATATAACTTGTAATATATTTTTATATTTGTAAAAAATGCATTGCTAGTTATCAATAATATCAGTACTTACATTTCTATGCAGTCATGCATTGCGATTGGTAGTGGAGCTATGTATATACACAATATACTGCTGCACTGGATATAAATATAACATAAAAAACTTCTGGGGACTTAAACTTATATTAGCAAATGTATATCAAATGAACTTTACTGAGACTCTGAATAAGGTTGCACCCCATCCCCCCTCCCCTACAGGCAGTCTGTGAATGAGATCGCACGCTATCTCTCTACACACTGATGCCCTGCCCTCCCATTCACTGAAAGCCGGTAGACAAAAGGGACTCCCTGTTTGGGGGAAGGGGGGTATTGTCTGCAGGCTGAAAGTGCAGGTTATTTTCTGTCTGGAGACCCTTTCACTGCGCTTCTGGTGGAGTACGTGTTTATTAACTAAAATCAGGACAATATCTAAAATAATGACCAGCAATAAAAAATAGCAATACATATAAATAAGTGATAGATCCAGGAGCATACACAAACAAAAAAATTAATATCCCATAAATACTGTAGGTCCTTCACTAACTGCCTGCTGTCTCTGTTATATGGCAAATTCCATTAAAAGATCGAAGCGCTGACATTGATAGTTACTTACCAACTTACTGACACCTTGTCTATACTGCAACAAATTGCTGTGAACTTTTATATATATATATATATATATATATATATATATATATATATATAGAGAGAGAAAAGTGTGGGCAGCACCACTATCTGTAAGGTATATGCGGAGTGCCAGCGGCTGGGTAGGCGATCCACCTCCAAATGTATAAAAATAAGAAATTCCGCAGCACATCCAGGTTGTAAGAAAGTAAAAAAAGACTTTATTCACCAAGCATGCGACGTTTCAATCCTCTCAATGGGATTTTCCTCAGGCAGTGACATAGTAAGCAGTGCAATGTGCGTATTTAAACACTTTCACATCATTAAACAATCAAATAATCAAAGTACATCCATTTAAAGAAAATACATTTAAAAATAGTGATACAAACAGTATTATCAACATCCTGATACATTCACATTGTATCCCCGAATTCAATTCAATGATGCAGTGTTAATCATTCCCATAACCAATTCGGCATATCATGTACAGCATAAAATATTTTAATTATGACAATTATCAATCCAGGTGCATATCTTCTATGAAAATTAAATGTGCAGGTGTACCTTCAGCAGAGTGATGAGTCCGCTCATAGGAGTGTGCGATGGGGCCGATACACATGGGTCCCGGCGTCCCGGGTATACTACTGCGCATGTCGCAGGACCTTCCTAGGGGTTCCGATCACATGACCATCACAATGTGCTGATGGTTGAAGTGCGCATGTCCAAGGACCTTCCGACATGTGACCGCAGTCCGCACTAAACCCTCCGGTCACGTGATTAGATATATCACATGCTCTGGGCTAGATGATGTTGCTTGAGTGTATCACGTGATCGGAACTCCATGGTAAGGCAATAGAAAAGTATGATAATGTTCAGGACACGCAATGTAAATGTAAATGTGTCATTGAAAAATCTACATCTCGAGGATATGGCTATATCTACATCATCATTTAAGTCCTAAAAGGCAATAACTCATCAAACAATATAAAATAGACATACAGATATAGACCTAAGCATGCGGCTGATCCACTACACGTACTGTCACTGGTCCTAGTGGAGTCTTACTGTGTATCGCATGCTCACCTTCCACACATGTCAGTATCGATGGGTCAGAGGTCAATCAGAGGGGATAAAGGTGATTGTATATCGATGGAAGTACCATCATTATACAAAGAGAAATAATGAGTGTTATGCGTAAATACCGCCATTTCTCTTTTAAAGTACTGAAATCAGTATATTTCGTTACAAGATCGTCCCCTAGTCTACTCGAGGAGTTCAGTACAAGTGGCCCATGTTGTCACCATAAAGCCCCAAGCTGAGATGTCCCGCCTGTCAGATGGATACCATCCCTGGAAATCCAGCATGTCAGGTTCGGGATCATCCTCTATATTCCGGGGATAAACCTGTACAATTCCATTATAATGTCACCAGTCCCCAATGAGATCGATGGCTCCAAAGATTCCCTCCATATGTTGGATCCGAGCATGCGGATAAGACAATCAAGACATCCCAAGTGTCCAATAGCTTTATCGTGTGTGGTCATATTCATGCATAACAAGAAGTATTTAATGAGTATAGTTATTCATGTGTCCATGAGAAAATAGTGAAAAAAAGTTTTTTGCGTTCCGTCATAATTTGGTGGATCGACCTCCCATCGCTCACTCCTAATATGAACAGTGTTCACCACAATCCTGAGGATAATAAAAACAAAACAAAATATAAGATCGCCTTGTTATATAAACAAGGGGCACTTACTACTTAAAACTCAACTAAAGAACAGGCGAGCAGAATCCCAGGCGCAACAATCAGGACAATAACCAGGGTCTGTAATCCACATTTAGTCCCAGTGGTTTCAATGTATTTAATTTAGCAATCCATTGCATCTCAGATTTTTTCAGTAAAGTGTGTCTATTACCACCCCTGCGTGGAGTGGGAATATGATCAACCAGCATACATTTAAGGTCCCTCTCCTTGTGGCCCATGTCAGTAAAATGTTTTGGGACTGGGAGGTCCATGCGTTTTTTGCGAATCGTATATCGATGTTGATTAATTCGACTTTTGAAATCACATGTAGTCTCACCAATATATAATAACTGACATGGGCACCAAAGGATGTATATGACGTATGACGATTCACACTGTCAAAAAATGCTTGATGTAATATTTTTTCTGTGTCAAGGGATGTAAGAAAAAGCTACCCTTTTGCATATATCGGCAATTGATGCAGTTTAAGCATGGAAAACTTCCTAATTTAGGAGTATGCAAAAAAGTCTGGCCAGACTCCTTTTGTGTACCTATGTCCGTGTGGACTAATTTATCTTTGAGGTTTCTGGCTCTCTTGTATGACATGAGGGGAGGAAGAGAAAACTCTTCAATCCCCCCATGTCCACTTTTCAAGACTGACCAGTGTTTCAAAACAATTTGTCGAATGTATGAGCTATCCTCTGTGTACACAGTGACTAAAGGAATTCTCTTCATTTCTTTATTAGTATTCTCCTTCTTCTTAGTAAGGAGGTCTCTTCGTGATTTTTCTTGAATAGTAGTAAGATGTTGATCCAATAGGGCTATGGGGTAATCCCTGTCTATAAAGGACTGTGTCATACGCTTAGAGTCCCCTCCAATTCATCGTTATTGCTAACTATGCGTTTAGGCACGATAAAATTGGCTCAGGGGGAGGGATTTCACCATAGCCCTAGGATGTGCACTGTGATAACTTAACAACGTGTTGCGATCGGTGGGCTTGGAGTATAGGCCCGTCGATAGCTTATGATTGTCCAAAGTCACCACAGTGTCCAAAAAATGTATTTGGTTACGTGAGTGTTCCAACGTGAATTTAATATCAGAGTCAATGGTGTTCAAGAATTGGAAGAACTCCATGAGCGTGTCCTCTGAGTCCACCCAAATCAAAAAAATATCATCTATGTATCGCCACCACCTCAGAACATGTCGGAAGTGGGGCGATACATAGATGTAGGTCTCCTCGAGGAAGGAGACCGCCATGTTGGCATAAGTGGGGGCCACATTGGACCCCATGGCGGTCCCCTTCCTCTGGAGATAAAAATGATCTCCAAACTAAAAATAATTGCATGTCAATACCAGATGTAACAGCTGCAATATGAAGTCCTGACATTCAGCTGTATAAGTGGATTGAGACAAGGCCTTAGTTACCACCTCTATCCCAAAATCATGTCTGATTGAGGTGTATAGGCTAGCAATATCTAGCGATGCTAGGAATTACATCACCTGATAAAGTAACTTCTTCTAAGTTTATTTAAAAAATCTGAAGTATCCTGAATGTAGGACTGAGCTGACAATGCATACTGTCGTAATACTCTATCAAGGAAAATATAAATATTAGACAGAAGGGATCCACGACCGGACACTATCGGTCTGCCAGGAGGGTTATTAAGGCTCTTGTGGATTTTAGGCAACAAGTATAAAAAAGGTGTCATAGGATGTGAAATAGAAAGGAAAATCTTAAGCTTGTCATCAATGATGCCAGCATTGCTGGCCTCTTGTAGCAAGCTCTGTATCCTCCGTTCAATGTCCCATCTAGGATCCGTATTTAATTTCTGATAGACCTCACAGTCCTCCAACTGTCTGTTGGCCTCTGCAATGTATTGATGAGTGTCCATGACCACAATCGCACCACCCTTGTCAGCAGACTTGATGGTGAGACTGTGGTCATGGACCAACTCATCAATTGCGTGCCACTCAATCTGTGTTATATTAGGATGTGTGAATTTTTTCTTTTCATTCAATTTCAACGTATTCACATCCTTCATTACCGCATCAATGAACAAATCAATTGCAGGGGATGACACAGGTGGACTAAATTCACTTTTGTTAAACAAATTATAATCACTCAGTTTCAATTCAGTATTAGTACATATTTTGTCTGCAGTTGGATGTGTTGAAAACCAGGTCCTAAGCTTCAGTCTACGGAAGAATTGATGTAAATCGGCTTCAAGTTGAAGCCAATCCGTCTTGTTGTTTGGACAGAAGCCTAGGCCCTTGGCCAACACATCCAACTGTACTTGTGATAGAACATGTGAAGAGATATTTACCACAATGTTGGTATCATTTAATTGCGTTTTTTGGCTAGTGGTTTCTTGCTCCTCGTTTTTGTGTCGGTGGCGGTGACGTTTTCGTCCTCCACGCCGCGTTCGTTTCTTCCTATTGAGTTCATTGTGTACTCTAAAAAAGGTTCCGTGGTGATGTTATTCTGTTGAACTTGCGTCAAATCCCTAGTGGGATTTTTCTTTCCAATTTTCTGAGCACGTTGTTGTGGTTGGTGATTAATTGTCCAGTTATATATATTCCCAGTGTTGTAATCCAACGCGTCGCGTTGCCACTTGCTGCGTTTTGTGTCATGGATTTCAGATTTCAATTTATCCAAATGAGGTTGTAATTTGGACAAATAATCCTGGTATTCCTCTGTAGATAATAAGGAATGCTTTTAAGGATTCATATTTTTCTGTGGTCTCAGCCAAATCTTTTTGCAGAAATTCCATGTTTAATAGTATGAGATCCAGAGAGAATTTGTTTGCAATGGATTCATACTTAATGCGGAATTCATTTTCATGCATGTACATTGTTGGTTGTGAATGTGTCCGTAAGCCACGGGGTACCCTGCTGGTTTTAAAGTATTCACCCAATGTAGTAAGATGTAGATCAAGACTCACCAACTTTATAGACAGGGATTACCCCATAGCCCTATTGGATCAACATCTTACTACTATTCAAGAAAAATCACGAAGAGACCTCCTTACTAAGAAGAAGGAGAATACCAATAAAGAAATGAAGAGAATTCCTTTAGTCACTGTGTATACAGAGGATAGCTCATACATTCGACAAATTGTTTTGAAACACTGGTCAGTCTTGAAAAGTGGACATGGGGGGATTGAAGAGTTTTTTCTTCCTCCCCTCATGTCATACAAGAGAGCCAGGAATCTCAAAGATAAATTCGTCCACACGGACATAGGTACACAAAAGGAGTCTGGCCAGACTTTTTTGCATACTCCTAAATTAGGAAGTTTTCCATGCTTAAACTGCATTAATTGCCGATATATGCAAAAGGGTAGTTTTTTCTTACATCCTTTGACACAGAAAAAATATTACATCAAGCATTTTTTGACATGTGAATCGTCATACGTCATATATATCCTTTGGTGCCCATGTCAGTTATTATATATTGGTGAGACTACATGTGATTTCAAAAGTCGAATTAATCAACATCGATATACGATTCGCAAAAAATGCATGGACCTCCCAGTCCCAAAACATTTTACTGACATGGGCCACAAGGAGAGGGACCTTAAATGTATGCTGGTTGATCATATTCCCACTCCACGCAGGGGTGGTAATAGACACACTTTACTGAAAAAATGTGAGATGCAATGGATTGCTAAATTAAATACATTGAAACCACTGGGACTAAATGTGGATAACAGACCCTGGTTATTGTCCTGATTGTTGCGCCTGGGATTTTGCTCGCCTGTTCTTTAGTTGAGTTTTAAGTAGTAGTGCCCCTTGTTTATATAACAAGGCGATCTTATATTTTGTTTTGTTTTTATTATCCTCAGGATTGTGGTGAACACTGTTCATATTAGGAGTGAGCGATGGGAGGTCGATCCACCAAATTATGACGGAACGCAAAAAACTTTTTTTCACTATTTTCTCATGGACACATGAATAACTATACTCATTAAATACTTTTTTCTATGCATGAATATGACCACACACGATAAAGCTATTGGACACTTGGGATGTCTTGATTGTCTTATCCGCATGCTCGGATCCAACATATGGAGGAATCTTTGGAGCCATCGATCTCATTGGGGACTGGTGACATTACAATGGAATTGTACAGGTTTATCCCCGGAATCTAGAGGATGATCCCGAACCTGACATGCTGGATTTCCAGGGATGGTATCCATCTGACAGGCGGGACATCTCAGCTTGGGGCTCTATGGTGACAACATGGGCCACTTGTACTGAACTCCTCGAGTAGACTAGGGGACGATCTTGTAACGAAATATACTGATTTCAGTACTTTAAAAGAGAAATGGCGGTATTTACGCATAACACTCATTATTTCTCTTTGTATAATGATGGTACTCCCATCGATATACAATCACCCTTATCCCCTCTGATTGATCTCTGACCCATCGATACTGACATGTGTGGAAGGTGATCATGCGATACACAGTAAGACTCCACTAGGACCAGTGACAGTACGTGCAGTGGATCAGCCGCATGCTTAGGTCTATATCTGTATGTCTATTTTATATTGTTTGATGATTTAATGCCTTTTAGGACTTAAATGATGATGTAGATATAGCCATATCCTCGAGATGTAGATGTTTCAAGACACATTTACATTGCGTGTCCTGAACATTATCATACTTTTCTATTGCCTTACCATGGAGTTCCGATCACGTGATACACTTAAGCAACATCATCTAGCCCAGAGCATGTGATATATCTAATCACGTGACCGGAGGGTTTAGTGCGGACTGCGGTCACATGTCGGAAGGTCCTTGGACATGCGCACTTCAACCATCAGCACATTGTGATGGTCACGCGATCGGAACCCCTAGGAAGGTCCTGCGACATGCGCAGTAGTATACCCGGGACGCCGGGACCCATGTGCATCGGCCCCATCGCACACTCCTATGAGCGGACTCATCACTCTGCTGAAGGTACACCTGCACATTTAATTTTCATAGA
Source organism: Bufo gargarizans (assembly GCF_014858855.1). NCBI lineage: Eukaryota > Metazoa > Chordata > Amphibia > Anura > Bufonidae > Bufo > Bufo gargarizans. Next base: position 157,559,717 of record NC_058084.1, read on the forward strand.
AGATATGCACCTGGATTGATAATTGTCATAATTAAAATATTTTATGCTGTACATGATATGCCGAATTGGTTATGGGAATGATTAACACTGCGTCATTGAATTGAATTCGGGGATACAATGTGAATGTATCAGGATGTTGATAATACTGTTTGTATCACTATTTTTAAATGTATTTTCTTTAAATGGATGTACTTTGATTATTTGATTGTTTAATGATGTGAAAGCGTTTAAATACGCACATTGCACTGCTTACTATGTCACTGCCTGAGGAAAATCCCATTGAGAGGATTGAAACGTCGCATGCTTGGTGAATAAAGTCTTTTTTTACTTTCTTACAACCTGGATGTGCTGCGGAATTTCTTATTTTTATATATATATATATATATATATATATATATATATATATATATATTTTCTCTATTCTCCTATTCTATGCTGCTACAATTATATTAGAATATGGAAGTGTCTTATTCCCCTCTGTGAATTGGATCACTATCTAACTCTGCTACATAAACTATGATATTTAAATTCATTGCTATTTTTTATTCATTGCTATGTTTTATTGCTGGTCATTATTTTAGCTGCTATATTGATTTATTATATGTAAATATAGTTTATATATTTATATTATATATAAATTTACATATAGTATAATTAGTGTAATATTGTATAATTATATATATGTCCATTATACTGTACAATACATTATATCTAAATCACCATACCTCATATGGATCATGGAATAAATAATTATACAATATTACACTAATTATACTATATGTAAATTTACATATAATATAAATACTGTATTAACATTCAGCCACTATAGGAACATAGTTATTAAATACACTGTATCCACTACTTCAGAGAAAAACAAATAAATAAAAATAAATATGGAAAACTCCATCAAGATACAAAACAATATACACTTGAAGGATAAAAAAAACCAGATGAATGCAATAATATTGATTGTGTATCTGACATACTTGAAGCAAACTATCTTATTACTTGAAATTGGGACATTCTCTAATAACTTTCTTATTCCCTAAACACTGAAGGTATTTACATGCAAATCGCCATTCATATGCTAATGCCGCCCTTCATTAAGGTTGCAAGTACATACAAAAGGATCGACTAATGGTGTACATTGCAGTATTATACCTCAGTATCGCTGACTACACTGCCTGCGCCTGACTGGAAGCAAACTACCGTATTTTTCGCCCTATAGGACGCACCGGCCCATAAGACGCACCTAGGTTTTTGGGGAGGAAAATTGGGTGGCACTATTACTGGGGATCTGTGGCTGACGGACACTGTTATGGGGGGATCTGTGGATGACGGACACTGTTATGGGGGGGATCTGTGGATGACGGACACTGTTATGGGGGATCTGTGGATGACGGACACTGTTATGGGGGGATCTGTGGATGACGGACACTGTTATGGGGGGATCTGTGGATGACGGACACTGTTATGGGGGGATCTGTAGATGACGGATATTGTTATGGGGGGATCTGTGGATGACGGACACTGTTATGGGGGGATCTGTGGATGACGGACACTGTTATGGGGGGATCTGTGGATGACGGACACTGTTATGGGGGGGGATCTGTGGATGACGGACACTGTTATGGGGGGGATCTGTGGATGACTGACACACTGTTACAGGGGGGATCTGTGGATGGCACTGTTACAGGGGGGGGGGAATCTGTGGATAGCACTGTTACAGGGGGGATCTGTGGATGGCACTGTTACAGGGGGGATCTGTGGGTGGCACTGTTACATATGTGCCATCCACAGACCCCCCCACCCCATAACAGTGCCATCCACAGCCCCCCACCCCATAACAGTGCCATCCACAGCCCCCCAGCCCATAACAGTGGCATCCACAGACCCCCCCCCCTTAACTGTGCCATCAGCTCGATCATCCAATAGAGCCCACTATCCCCCGACCCCCCCCCCCCCCGCCGCCGCCGCATGTATACTTATATTAATTGTCTTATTCAATTAAATTGCATTAGATATGCCCCCTCACTCCTATATTGCTAATCGAACCTTAAATCCTCATCCTAGGTGCTGTAATGCAGGCCGGGCGGCCGGCGCGTCACTCGCTGACGTCACTTGCCTGCGCCGCCTGCTTCATTCATAAAGTAGGCGGCGCAGGCACGTGACATCGGAGTTACGCTGCCGCCCGCCCAGCCTGCATTACAGCACCTAGGAATAGGATTTAAGGTACGATTATCAATATAGGAGTGAGGGGGCATATATAATACATTTTAATCGACTAAGACATTTAATATTAGTATACTGGAGTGGCGGGGCGGTGCTATACTACACTGATTGCACCGCCCCGCCGCTATTCCCGGCCCCCAGCTCCTCCTCCCAGTCCCTCCCCCGGCCCCAGCTCACGCTACATCGCATCCAGCGATGTTAAATTGTCAGCATTCGCCCCATAAGACGCAGGGCCATTTCCCCCCGATTTTTTGGGGGGGAAAAGTGCGTCTTATGGAAAAATACGGTATCTTATTACTTGAAATTGTGACATTCTCTAATAACTTTCCTACCCCCCACTCTCAGTATGGCTACAATAGGATCTAAGGCCCCTTTCACACGGGCGAGGAGGGGCTGGAAGGGTTAAAAATAGGGCTCATGGGGTTAAGAATTAATAAAAAATAATAAACTACTGTACAATGGACTAACTATACATTCATATATTTATGTACTGAATCACAATTATGATTCAGTACATCTAGAATATTAGACTATATATTTGCATATGCAGCTCTATAATATATCTGTATACACCGCTCCATTATGTCTTTACATCTGTGATACAAGTGGATTAGATTTGGATAACACCTGGTGATACATTGTACCGGATTTTGTGCGGTCTACTGCATACAGATATATAACAGAGCAGTGTGTACAGATATATTATAGAGCTGCATATGCAAATATATAAGTGTTGTATACAGATATGTAATGGAGCAGTGAACAGTATACAGATATATAATGTAGTGGATACAGAGTGTATTTATTAGCTATGTTCCTATAGTGGCTGAATGTTATTACAGTATCGAAAAACAACATGTACAGTATGGATACATTTGTATTTAGCAAAGCCTTTTGAACATTTCCTCCTTGACGGCAGCCCCCCCCCCCCCCCCCCCCCTTCTGCCAGGACAATTCCCACACCTATTCTTGCTATTCTTAATGTTGGATCTCTTTCTCCACAATTGCGCAATGGAAACCTAATATGAATTATGATGTTAACACTGACACCATTAAAACAAATAATATTGTTACATGAAAAACAAAAATAAATAAATTAATACAGCTCCAGCGCTGGGTGAGTTTTAAAATACACCAAAAGTTTACAGGCAAAAATAGACCAATATATACAGCGTTGCTGCTATATTGATTTATTATATATAAATATATTTTATATATTTATATTATATATAAATTTACATATAGTATAATTAGTGTAATATTGTATAATTATTTTTTAATACAGAGGTTATCTATCTTACTATCTATCTATATCTATATATGTCCATTATACTGTACAATACACTATATCTAAATCACCATACCTCATATTATACTATATGTAAATTTATATATAATATAAATACTGTATTAACATTCAGCCACTATAGGAACATAGCTAATAAATACACTCTGTATCCACTACTTCAGAGAAAAACAAATAAATAAAAATAAATATGGAAAACTCCATCAAGATACAAAACAATATACACTTAAAGGATAAAAAAAAACAGATGAATGCAATAATATAGATTGTGTATCTGACATACTTGAAGCAAACTATCTCATTACTTGAAATTGTGACATTCTCTAATAACTTTCCTACCCCCACTCTCAGTATGGCTACAATAGGATCTAAGGCCCCTTTCACACGGGCGAGGAGGGGCTGGATGGGTTAAAAATTAATTAAAAAAAATTTAACTCACCTTAATCCACTTGTTCGCGCAGCCCGTCTTCTCTTCTGTCTTCTTGAGGAGCTGGGTAAAAGACCAGTGGTGACATCACTACGCTCATCACATGGTCCGTCACATGATCCATCACCATGGTGATAAGCGCAGTGACGTCACCACAGGTCTTTTACCCAGGTCCTGAAGAAAGAAGACAGAAGAGAAGACGGGCTGCGCGAACAAGTGGATTAAGGTGAGTTAAATTATTTTTTATTAATTTTTAACCCATCCAGCCCCTCCTCGCCCGTCTGAAAGGGGCCTTAGATCCTATTGTAGCCATACTGAGAGTGGGGGTAGGAAAGTTATTAGAGAATGTCACAATTTCAAGTAATGAGATAGTTTGCTTCAAGTATGTCAGATACACAATCTATATTATTGCATTCATCTGTTTTTTTTTATCCTTTAAGTGTATATTGTTTTGTATCTTGATGGAGTTTTCCATATTTATTTTTATTTATTTGTTTTTCTCTGAAGTAGTGGATACAGAGTGTATTTATTAGCTATGTTCCTATAGTGGCTGAATGTTAATACATTATTTATATTATATATAAATTTACATATAGTATAATTAGTGTAATATTGTATAATTATTTATTCCATGATCCATATGAGGTATGGTGATTTAGATATAATGTATTGTACAGTATAATGGACATATATAGATAACCTCTGTATTAAAAAAATAATTATACAATATTACACTAATTATACTATATGTAAATGTATATATAATATAAATATATAAAATATATTTACATATAATAAATCAATATAGCAGCTAAAATAATGACCAGCAATAAAATATAGCAATGAATAAAAAATAGCAATATAACAATAGTGAAGAAGATGCACAGGAATGCTGATCCTCCAAAATAGGGTGCTCACAGTCCCACAGTGTCACCCCACTGTTAGATAAAGCAAAGTATTATAGATAGAAAGGCTGGGCACACCTAGGATATGAGGTCAAATGCTTTAATTAGTAAATATTATGATAAAATAGAATAAAATTGCAATAGGGTATAGACCACAATATATGTTAATTTAGGACATTCAACATCAATACTCTAAAATGTAAGAAATGTAAAAAATAGCAGCAATATAAAGAACAAAGTACATTAATGACAGTGGAGGTAATGACGATTGATAATAATATAATCTATAGCTTCCGCAATAATGATGTATCCACCTAAGAAAAAATAAAATAGGGAGACTCTGTTGCTTTATAGCATGCACAATGTTTGTGGATCCACCTGTGGAGAATAAAATAGTTTGTAGCCAACACAGTCCTAAGTTAACCCTCGATGTGTCCAGAGAGGGGGGATTTAAAGTGCCGTCAGTAGAGTCCTTCAGTAGAGTATTTACTGGATACAAATAGCCCGTACACTGTGCAATTAATGATCAATGGATGTTTGCATTATGCGCTTTGTGCAAACATGCTGTCGACAATACATACACACCGTGTGCCTAACCCGGCGGCGTCCCGCTAGCAGTCAGGGTTTAGGTTAGAGTGGTGTGCCGACTTTGACTGGATTACTATACCGGTTTTACAAGTAAGAACAGTCTTACCGGTATGATGGATCTCCGGTCTTATCTGCGGATTATTTCTTCTGTCCGGGGGAAGCTTGCTCAGGTTCGTTCTTTCAGTTAGGGAGGTATCGTTTTTACAGCGTTAGATGTTTGCTCTACGTGGATTAGCTTGTGCGAGCAATGACGCTGTACTCCCTTCACCTTGCGAGCTGGAGCTTCTCACTTGATTACCGTGATGTCCTTAGGTAGATCCGGAGATGTGGTGCACTCACATAGGTTCGGGGGTCTGACCAGACGCGTTTCGGGGTTGGGGTCTCCCCTTCCTCAGTGGTAACCAGACCACCCGAACCGACTCTCTTTTATACCTCAAAAGGTATTGGTTGCAAGACCCGAAATGGACTCCGTTCCGGAAGTCAGCTAATTTTCTTCATCGTATGTAATTGTTTGAGTTTTCGTTTTATTTAATCTGGCTAAGATAGTTATCATTAATTGCACAGTGTACGGGCTATTTGTATCCAGTAAATACTCTACTGAAGGACTCTACTGACGGCACTTTAAATCCCCCCTCTCTGGACACATCGAGGGTTAACTTAGGACTGTGTTGGCTACAAACTATTTTATTCTCCACAGGTGGATCCACAAACATTGTGCATGCTATAAAGCAACAGAGTCTCCCTATTTTATTTTTTCTTAGGTGAATACATCATTATTGCGGAAGCTATAGATTATATTATTATCAATCGTCATTCCCTCCACTGTCATTAATGTACTTTGTTCTTTATATTGCTGCTATTTTTTACATTTCTTACATTTTAGAGTATTGATGTTGAATGTCCTAAATTAACATATATTGTGGTCTATACCCTATTGCAATTTTATTCTATTTTATCATAATATTTACTAATTAAAGCATTTGACCTCATATCCTAGGTGTGCCCAGCCTTTCTATCTAAAAAATAGCAATACATTTAAAATAGTGATAGATCCAGGAGCATACACAAACAAATAAATTAATTTCCCATAAATATCATAGTTTATGTAGCAGAGTTAGATAGTGTTCCAATTCACAGAGGGGAATAAGACACTTCCATATTCTAATATAATTGTAGCAGCATAGAATAGGAGAATAGAGAATATATACATATATATATATATATATATATATATATATATATATGTATCAAAGTTCACAGCAATTTGTTGCAGTATAGACAAGGTGTCAGTAAGTTGGTAAGTAACTATCAATGTAAGCGCTTCGATCTTTTAATGGAATTTGCCATATAACAGAGACAGCAGGCAGTTAGTGAAGGACCTACAGTATTTATGGGATATTAATTTTTTTGTTTGTGTATGCTCCTGGATCTATCACTTATTTATATGTATTGCTATTTTTTATTGCTGGGCATTATTTTAGATATTGTCCTGATTTTAGTTAATAAACACGTACTCCACCAGAAGCGCAGTGAAAGGGTCTCCAGCCAGAAAATAACCTGCACTTTCAGCCTGCAGACAATACCCCCCTTCCCCCAAACAGGGAGTTCCTTTTGTCTACCGGCTTTCAGTGAATGGGAGGGCAGGGCATCAGTGTGTAGAGAGATAGCGTGCGATCTCATTCACAGACTGCCTGTAGGGGAGGGGGGATGGGGTGCAACCTTATTCAGAGCCTCAGTAAAGTTCATTTGATATACATTTGCTAATATAAGCTTAAGTCCCCAGAAGTTTTTTATGTTATATTTATATCCAGTGCAGCAGTATATTGTGTATATACATAGCTCCACTACCAATCGCAATGCATGACTGCATAGAAATGTAAATACTGATATTATTGATAACTAGCAATGCATTTTTTTACAAATATAAAAATATATTACAAGTTATTTTATAATATAAATAATAATAATTATAATATATATTTATATACACGCACACATACATGTATATAAATTATTCATTTTTATTCATAAAGTAAAGTAACACCATATGCAGTAATATATATTTGTACTGTATGTATTTTTATTTATTTAATTAGGGATTAGGCTATCTTTCTATGCTAATTTTTGTCTCACTCTGCCGATTTGGCTGCGTGCAGAGCAGTAGTTATGATAGCGATATTATGTCCAAGCTCTCCCCCCCCCCCCCTCCACCCTGGTGTAACAATCTGAATATACAACTGGGACATAATATCGCAATCATAACTACTGCTCTGCACACAGCCGAATCGGCAGAGTGAGACGTGAAGCCGGACACTGCGCTGCAGTATGTGCCGGTAGTATATAAGTCTTTGTCTTTGCTGTGGATAGTAGGGTTAGGAGGGGGAGGTGACTTGGATTGACAGCCTGGGGAAGCAGCCCTATGCTGGATGAAGGAGTGTGAGAGCGGAGGAATGTAATTACCTAGTTAAAATCGCCATGCGATTACTTCGAGTTATATTAATCGCATGGCGATTTCAACTTGGACCTGGTTTACTATGGTTGGCTTCAATGGCTTGGTAGAATTAGCGAATATGACGAATATATTCGTTATATTCCACAAAACGAAGATAACGAATGTATTCGTCATATTCCACAAAACGAAGATAACGAAGTATTCTGCATCTTCGTTTTAGCTACCTATTCATCAACTTTGCTAATTCTAGCAATCATATAGGAAAGTTTACTAGAGAGACAGCTAAGTTTAATTCGCTATGCGATTATATTACTTTGCTTTTTTAAAAAAATATAGAATAATTATAATAATTATCAGGTATTATAATTATTCCATTTGTTTTTTTTTTTAAAAAGCAGTCATATAATCGCATAGCGAATTAAACTTAGCTGTCTCTATAGTAAACTTTCCTATATGATTGCTAGAATTAGCGAAGTTGATGAATAGGTAGCTAAAACGAAGATGGAGAATATTTCGTTATCTTCGTTTTGTGGAATATAACGAATACATTCGCCATATTCGTTTTGTGGAATATAACGAATATATTCGTCATATTCGCTAATTCTACCAAGCCAACCATAGTAAACCAGGTCCAAGTTGAAATCGCAATTCAATTAATTCAAGTTATAATAATCGAATTTCGATTTTAACTTAGCACTGCTATATTCCATATTAGGCTAGAATTAACGAATATGGAATATAGCAGTGCTAAGTTAAAATCGAAATTCGATTATTATAACTTGAAATAATCGCATTGCTATTTCAATAGGAGAGTAGCCCTTAAGTTAAAATCGAAATTCGATTATTTAAATCGCATATTAATCGCAATAACAAGAATAATGACGAATATTCGATTTCGACGAATATAAAACGAATATTCTATCGAATATTCGCGAATTTCGTCGAAATCGAATATGGCACCTGCCGCTCATCACTATTCAGCTCTAGCCTTGGAGAGTTCCTGGAGTTTGGATTCAGATAGGGAGCGTTTGTGGATATTTTCCAACTTATTTATCTTGGAAAGAAGATTATTGATGTTTCTCTCCCTAAGTCTTTTCAAATGCGAGCCAATACTGATGAATTCACCCCTAATAAAGGGTGTGTGTGCATCCCAGAGAATTTGAGGTGATAGGTCTGGGTGGGCATTTCGGACAAAGTATTTGTCTAATAGCAGCGCTACTTTTTTTTATAGTTTCCGGGTTGCCTAGTCTCCAATTGAAACTTTTGAATTTGTGTATTGGGGAGGTTACTGAGAGGTAAATTGGGGCATGATCTGAGATGTGGATGGACCCAATCTTAGCTTCCGGACAAAGCTGGAGATGTTCTTTGTAAATGAAGATGTAGTCAATACGATGATAGGTATTGTGGACATGTGAGAAGAAAGTGTAATCTATAGTATCTGGACATAACGTACGCCATGTATCCACTAGTTGGAGATCCCAGAAGATGTCTTTAACGAATTTCAGCGTACGCTTTGAGTGGGATGACTTATGTGAAGACGAATCAATTTGGGGGTTGATAGCTATATTAAGGTCGCCACCCATGATAGTTATGCCTTCTTTGAAGGGAGCAATAATCTGGGCAGTATCTGAGATCCATTGGGCTTGTTTGGTGTTAGGGGCGTACAGATTTATAAATGTATAAATCTGTGGCCCTATGTGTCCCTTAACCAAAATAAATCTCCCTTCCGAGTCCTGTATATGATCCAAATATTTAAATGGGACCTTCCTCTTGAATCCAATACTTACTCCTCCAGACGCAGCAGAATTACCTCCACAGTGGAACCATAGGGGGTAGTGAGAAAATTCCAGGTTGGGGTAATGGTTAAATTTGAAGTGTGTCTCCTGGAGGAGCAGCACATCAGAACCCGCCTTACGCAGAATAGTGAAGATTTGACTCCTTTTGGAAGGTGAGTTAAAACCCTTCACATTGTAGGATGCTACATGTATGTCAGCCATAATCATGGTTTTGCCTGAGCGGAATAAGGTGATGAGTGCTTGTCCCCCAGGGGAGAGCACTTACAGTTTGAGTTGTGTCTGCCCGGTCCAGAGGAGAAGCTCGGATCCAAGTGTCCTGCTGACCTGCCGCAAGGGCCAGGGGTGGTTGTATCATGTACCTAACGATAAACAAAGGAATAAGGAAAAAGATGAGAACATAACAAATAACCAAAAAAGAACATTGTGCGTGATCTGACACGCAGGTAATAGGCACGAGGGGAAAATTGGTCATTAGACCAGTAGACATGCCGTTCAGCACTTTAAATGGCATCCCAATACGATGGTGAAGTGGTTAAACAAGTAATCATTACTACCAGGAGGTAGAAGTAGCTACGGATAAAGATAAAGATACGATAAGTAATATAATCTTATACTTATACTACATTACTGGACGTCTATCGTGGGCTTCCAAGTTGCATATCACCACAATGAAGATAAAAGACAAAATAACGCCTAATAGATGAACTGGTGTAAGGAAGTCCAAGAGGGCGTCACGACTGTGAGAGATGGTTGTTGCAGTAATATCTCATCAATTAATCTTGAGAGAGTCTCTTAGGGGTTAATTGGCGGCTCCTCTCCCCCACTTTATGAGCCTTGGGTGTGTGCTGGAGAGTGAAGGAAGCGACTGTAGGAACTTCTGGTAAGATGAAAAGGTCTTGAAATAAGTCCCAGTTGTCGATTTGCATGGGGGGAATCTGTAAATGTTCATATATGGCCTCCAGGTCAGAGTGAGCAGTAATGTTGAAGCGTCGACCACCTTGGGAGAAAGAAAGCCCAAAAGGAAAGTTCCATTTATAAAGGATTCTATTGGCCCTCAGCCATTCTGTCAGTGGCTTTAGGGATTTTCTATTTCTCAAAGTAGAGGGGGCTAGGTCTTGATATATAGAAATCTGAGCACCTTCAAAAATGATGTCTGACCGGTTCCTGGCAGCCTCTTGCACTGCTGATTTGACTTGATAATTGAGGAACTTACAGATTATATCTCTAGGAGGCTCCTCTGGTTTAGGCTTCGGTTGCAGCGCTCTGTGGGCTCTTTCAATTATGATCTCTGAAGCAAACTCAGGGCCAAGCAATGAGGAGCATAGTGAGATAATCGCAGCAGGGACGTCACTAGGTAGAACAGACTCCGGTATCCCTCTGAGGCGTAGGTTGTTCCGGCGCCCCCTATTCTCTTGATCTTCAAGGGCATTGTGCAGTTCACTAAGGTAAGTGCTGCATTTTTTAAAGGAGCTTGTGGTAGCCCTCTGATGTTCCAGGATCTGGGTCTGGCGATCTTCCAGCGTTTCCACACGGTCGCCTACCTGCCTCATGTCTTGACGCAGGGCGGCGATTTCGCTCAGTAGGGGCTCTAACGCTTTGCAGAGCGTGTTTTTCAGGTAATTCCTGGTAATCGGCAGGACCCTCCTACCTTGCGGCTCCTCAGCGTCACTTTCATCCTCCGATCTGTCCTGTGCACTGGCCTTGTGTGGTTGAGCTGGCGCCATCTTGGAATCGCGGGCAACGAACGAGGAGGCCGCTTTTTTTAGAAGCTTATCCATTTCTCCACCTGCTATGTGGGTCTTGTTAGTGCTGCTCTGGGGTTCCCGATTTTGACCATTTTGAGGTGTATAGCTGAAGAAAGCTAGTGCTAAGACGGACTATATCACGGAGCTCAGTTTCAAGCGGCCATCTCAGACCGGCGCTAGCTCCGCCCCCTATATGATGCTATTTTAAGTGCACTCATGTTTTAAGGAGAGAAATGGGAGAACAAGCTCAGAAGTCTGTCGAGTGGTGCAGGTAAATACCGCTAGTGAAAGGGGGAGGAGGGCGCCGCCACAAGAAGAGGAAGACTCCAATACTTCCACATAATAGTGATGCCACAGTCTGCTTCTAGACATCCCACATCTGAGGAACAAGGCAAAAACATATAGAACATGAACGTGTACCATAACAGGTAGAGTAACAGAATGTTTGCACAAAGAGGAGCAACACAGCTCCAGGTAGGAGAAAAGCATTGTATATAACAATACCATATTGTAAATTGAGAGCCAAAGAGGTGGAAAGCAAGAGAGAAGAGACAGTGTGGGAAAAAGGTATTAGGAAAAGTAAGCAAGGGTAAGGGAGAGTGAGAGAATCTGGGGGGGGGGGGTGAGACACCATCATGTGTATCACCCTAATTATGAGATAGGTGTCCAGGGTGGGATCGGCAAGTGAGCATCCGAGAGGTAGGAGAAGAGGGGAAGAAGTCAAGAAATATTAACGGAAAAGACATCGTAGAAAAGACATCGTAGAATTAAGCATAGAGTATCCCTAATTAAGGGACATCAACAGAGAGGGGATATCTTCAGTCCCCCAATGTAAGCCTTCTGGGCGTTGCTTTGGGGGTTCCTCTTCTACCTCTTTGGGGTTTAGGGGTTTGCTGCTTTTCCCAAAGCTCAAGCGGAGGGAGGGTAGGCAATTTATCCAAGTCCTGGACTGGGTCCCAGTTCTGAATGTCCAAGGGATCAATCCCCAGGTGTTCATAAGCGTGTTCCAGGTCTTGGAAAGAGGAAACATTAATTCTGCGACCATCGTACATGAAGGAGAGGCCAAAAGGGAAGGACCATCTATATAAGACTTGCTTTGATCTAAGCCAGTCCGTCAGTGGCTTTAAAGCTCTTCTCTTCCGCAGGGTTGACTGGGCCAGATCTTGGAAAATGAGAACTTCATGCCCATCCCAGTTTGCAGCTTTAGCTTCTCTAGCTTTTAGGAGGACAGCCTCCTTCACAGGAAAATGAAGGGATTTGCAGATTATGTCACTAGGAGAGGCCGAGGAAGCTGGTTTGGGTTTAAGGGCCCTGTGGGCTCTTTCCAGGAGCACTTCATGTGCTGAGTCTGGGCCTAGGAGGGAGAGGCAGATTTGTACTATGGTGTTAGGTACATCGCCCGGGGCGACTGACTCAGGGACACCCCTGAAGCGTAGATTATTGTGCCTCCCTCTATTCTCTTGATCCTCTTATAAAGGAAGTTTATATTAGACTGTATGGCATGTAGGTTGTGCTGAACAGCGGTCTGATGCTGTATAACTGCGGTTTGCGACTCCTCTAGTGTTTCTACTCTGCGTCCTATATGTCGGATGTCTTGTTTGATGGCAAGCAGATCTGAACTCAGAGGTTCCAGGGCAGATGCCAGGGAAGAGGAAAGGACTTCTTTGAGGTACGTGCGGGATATGGGTAGCGCATCCGCATCAGTCTCACCACCATGTGCAGTATCAGTTGCCTCCGGCGTTTTGTGGCTTGTGGGGCGCCGTGAGATCGATGCCATTTTGGAATCTCTGGCCACATAGGCAGAGGCCGCTTTCTTAATAAATTTGTCCATCTCTCCCTCGGTGTTCACAGGTCTGTGTTGGCTCAGCGTGTCCCCTGCTGCGGATTTGCCGATCTTGACCATTCTGGACTTGACAGGCTATAAGGCCAGGCTTTGTGGGTGATATTACTGATGGAGCTACAACTGCATGCGGCCGGTCAGATCAAGCGTCAGTTCCACCCCCTCCAGATCAGGCTCTTAGGCCATTTTATAAATTGGGAAATACTCCTGCAGTGTTTTTAATACTTAGTTAAAAATGGGTTACTGTCTCTTTAAATTTGTCTCTTTTAGCTTAGAGTTAGGCAGTGGCGATCAAGAGGTTGTAGGGTCATATTCCACTACAGTCCAGCAACCATAAGGGGCACCAGGGCCCAGTTCAGTGCTGTTGCACTTGAGCAGGGTAAATATAACCCCACAGTAGGCTGGAGCATGTAAGGCAGAGGGGGATCCGAGAGACAGGTGCCCAAGGATTTATAAGGCACAAGCGCCTGCAAATAGATGTTTTATATAATAAAATCGGAGAGTGCTAGTGCCGCAGGTGACCGATCGTTAAGGTCACTACATCTGGATCACAAGATGGCGCCGGCTAGTGAAGACAGCCTCTGATATGGCGATGTGACACTTTATACTGTCGGGCTGGAGGTTGCTACAACAGATGGTACGGTACCTTGCACCGGACTTGTGATGGTTTAGTTCCGGCTTTCTGTGTCCGAGGCGAAGCTCCGGAATCACCAGCACTCCGATTTAAATTTAGGCCGGGGCTTCCACCTCCGCGAGGCCTCCCTTGTAGCACCGGGACGGTGCGGTCCAGAAGCCCCAGAAAGGTCTCAAATCAGGGCCTGTGCTGTCCGCTAACACCGGATAGCTAAGTGGAGGTTAATTAAACTTTATATATTGGACGGATGGCGTCCGACTAGGCCTGCTATGTCAGAGCAGAGGAGAGAGATGTCCTCCTCATTTGGTAGTTAGCCACGCCCCAGTCTGCGCTGTACTCTTGCAGTCATCTTTACAGGATGGCCACTCCTAGGGAGAGTAGCAGCAGTGCTGAACTTTCTCCATTTATAGACAATTTGTCTTACTGTGGACTCCAAGGCTTATGGAGATACTTTTATAACCCTTTCCAGCTTTATGCAAGTCAACAATTCTTAATCGTAGGTCTTCTGAGAGCTCTCTTGTGTGAGGCATCATTAACATCAGACAATGCTTCTTGTGAAAAGCAAATCCAGAACTGGTGTGTGTTTTCTATAGGGCAGGGCAGCTGTAACAAACACCTCCAATCTCATCTCATTGATTGGACTCCAGTTGGCTGACACCTCATTCCAATTAGTTCTTGGAGATGTCATTAGTCTAGGGGTTCACATACTTTTTCCACCTGCATTGTGAATGTTTACATGGTGTGTTCAATAAAAACATGGTAACATTTAATTATTTGTTAATCAGATAAGGATGGCTCTACTGAATATAAGGAATTCTGGTTAGGTGCACAATCTGATGTAAACCCCCGTAAACCAGATAAAATGTATTAGATAATTAGATTGGCACTCACAAATACAGGGGTCACACAGATGCAACAATATTAAAATGTATTTATTTAAAATATCTATATAAAAATTAACACAGTATGTATTGGCCAATACTCAATATTTAAAATATCATACATACATTAGTCCTGAGACTCATATATAAGAACATTAATTCATATATACGTTAATGGTTCATCAAATATTATAATTCACACACAAATTATAATATTTGATGAACCATTAACGTATATATGAATTAATGTTTTTATATATGAGTCTTGGTCAATACATACTGTGTTAAATTTTATATAGATATTTTAAATAAATACATTTTGATATTGTTGCATCTGCGTGACCCCTGTATTTGTGAGTGCCAATCTAATTATCTAATACATTTAATTATTTGTGTGTTTTTAATTTAAGCAGACTGATTGTCTATTGTTGTGAATTATATGAAGATCAGATCACAACATTTTTTACCAATTTGTGCAGAAATCCATATCATTCATAAGGGTTCACCAACTTTTTCTTGCAAATGTATATCAAACACCTTAATCAGTATTTTGTGTAAGCAACTATATTGCAGGCCTCAATCAATATTTGGAGGAAACAGGTATATCGAACCCCTTTATCAGTATTGTGTGGAAGCAGGTATATTGCACAAGTAAAATATATATAAACCCCTTACAAACATAAACAGACAGACACAAGCGGGACCCTAAGTACGCGTAGACCGCTGGGAGGCGGGTCACGGTAGATGGGGCCCCTCGGGCTCACACAAACTGCCTGATGCCGGTCCAGCCAGATGGTCGCCATACGCACCCCAGGCTGCATGTACACCTGGATCTTGCCATACGCACTCTAGGTAGACAGCAACCACGCCATACTATATTGAGTGGCCAGAGCTAGTCTGTGCTTCCCTCCCAACTGCTTAATATTATTTTATTTATTTTCTGCGGTTGAGGTCGGCTTCAGTGTAAATACACCACGTATCACTAGTGGCTTAACTTAGTCTGCCCCCTCCATCCTGCGCAGTAATATACTATTTATACCGTGCAACTGAGGACAGCTACCACTTGTGCTAACCCCCGTCCCCTGACGATTCAAGGGGTTTACTATAACTATCCTACAAGTATGCTCAATCGAAGAAACGCGTAGGGACAGGTGAACATACTCATTCATTGTACCCATGGTTTTACTTCCCTGCAGCCCTTTACTACGCATGACCTATCTCACGAAGACCCTTCTTCAAAGGACACCCAATCTATGCGTGGGGAAAGGACTATCATTTCGGTGACCTCCTGAGCTTGGTGAATAAACGCTGCCTATTACTCTGTACCGGTAAGATCTACCCTTGTTTTCTTACCCACACAAGGCATTGCCCTGGTCCTTACCATGGGACACAGGACATTTACGTTAACTTTCACCACCAGGTGTGGTTCCCCCTGATGCTTGGGATCCACACAATCTAAATAAGGATTTGCCCGAGGGGCCCCATCTACCGTGACACGCCTCCCAGCGGTCTACGCGTACTTAGGGTCCCGCTTGTGTCTGTCTGTTTATGTTTGCAAGGGGTTTATATATATATATTAATCGTATCATTAAAAGTTATATATTTTAGAATGTTACTGCCCCTTTAATTTTCATATACTACGCTTCTGAGCAGTACTTTGGTGAGAGGTGCGGTTGCACCATTCTCCCTTGGAGGGACGACTCCCCTTTGTTTTGCAGGAATATCGCAGCCCTCATTCAGTATTTTGTGGAAGCAGGCATATCAAACCCCTTAATTAGTATTTTGTGAAAGCAGGTATATTGCAGCCCTCAAACAGTATTTTGTGGAAGCAGGTATATCGTAGGCCTCAATAATTACTTGGTGGAAACAGGTATATTGTACCCCTATTAAAGTTATATTGTAGCCCTCAATCAATATTTTGTGGAAGCAGGCAAAACAAACCCCTTAATCAGAATGTTTTGGAAAGAGCTATATTGCACGCCTCAATCAATATTTGGTATATAGAAACCCCTTATTCTGTATTTTGTGGAGGCAGGTACATTGTAGCCCTCAATCAATATTTGGTAAGAACCGGTATATTGAACCCCTTTATCAGTATTTTGTGGAAGTAGATATATCACAGGCCTCAATCAATATTTGGTGGAAACAGGTATTTTGAACCCCTTACTTGGTATTTTGTGGAAGCAGGTATATCGTAGGCCTTAATCAATATTTGGTGGGAAACAGGTATTTTGAAACCCTTAATCAGAATTTTGTGTAAGCAGGTATATCGTACCCCTTAATCAGTATTTTGTGATAACAGGTATATCAAACCCCTTAATCGGTATTTTGTAGAAGTAGGTACATTGTAGGCCTCAATCAATATTCGATAGAAACAGGTATATCGAACCCCTTTATCTTTTTTTTGTGAAAGCAGGTATATCACAGTCCTCATTCAGTATTTTGTGGAAGCAGATATAACAAACTTCTTAATCATTATTGTGTGGAAGAAGGTATCTTGCAGGTCTCAATAAATATTAGGTGAAAACAGGTATATTGAACCCCTTAATCAGAATTTTGTGGAAGCAGATATATTAAACGCCTTAATGAGTATTGAGCAATTATACCAGAGCCTTCAATCAGTATTTTGAGAAAACAGGTATATTGAACCCCTTAATCGGTATTTTGTGGAAGCAGGTATACCGCAGACCTCAATCAATATTTGGTGGAAACAGAGAAATTGAACCCCTTAATCAGTATTTTGTGGAAGCAGGAATATCTCATGCCTCAATCAATATTTGGAGGAAACAGACATATTGAACCCCTTAATCAGTATTGTGTGGAAGAAGGTGTCTCGCAGGTCTCAATCAATATTAGGTGAAAACAGGTATATCAAACTCCTTAATCAGAATTTTGTAGAAGCAGGTATATTAAACTCCTTAATCAGTATTTTGTCATAGCATGTATATCATTGGCCTCAATCAATATTTGGTGGAAACAGGTATGTCGAATACCTTAACCACTTCAACCCCGCTAGCTGAAACCCCCTTAATGACCAGGCCACTTTTTACACTTCTGCACTACACTACTTTCACCGTTTATTGCTCGGTCATTCAACTTACCACCCAAATGAATTTTACCTAATTTTCTTCTCACTAATAGAGCTTTCATTTGGTGGTATTTCATTGCTGCTGACATTTTTACTTTTTTTTGTTATTAATCGAAATTTAACGATTTTTTTTGCAAAAAAATGAAATTTTTGACTTTCAGCTGTAAAATTTTGCAAAAAAAAACGACATCCATATATAAATTTTTCGCTAAATTTATTGTTCTACATGTCTTTGATAAAAAAAAATGTTTGGGCAAAAAAAAAAAATGGTTTGGGTAAAAGTTATAGTGTTTACAAACTATGGTACAAAAATGTGAATTTCCGCTTTTTGAAGCAGCTCTGACTTTCTGAGCACCTGTCATGTTTCCTGAGGTTCTACAATGCCCAGACAGTAGAAAAACCCCACAAATTACCCCATTTTGGAAAGTAGACACCCTAAGGTATTCGGTGATGGGCATAGTGAGTTCATAGAACTTTTTATTTTTTGTCACAAGTTAGCGGAAAATGATGATTTTTATTAATTTTTTTCTTACAAAGTCTCATATTCCACTAACTTGCGACAAAAAATGAGAAATTCTAGGAACTCGCCATGCCCCTCACGGAATACCTTGGGGTGTCTTCTTTCCAAAATGGGGTCACTTGTGGCGTAGTTATACTGCCCTGGCAATTTAGGGGCCCATATGTGTGAGAAGTACTTTGCAATCAAAATGTGTAAAAAATGGCCTGCAAAATCCGAAAGGTGCTCTTTGGAATGTGTGCCCCTTTTCCCACCTAGATAGCAATAAAGTGTCACACATCTGGTATCGCCGTACTCAGGAGAAGTTTGGGAATGTGTTTTGTGGTGTCATTTTACATATACCCATGCTGGGTGAGAGAAATATCTTGGCAAAAGACAACTTTTCCCATTTTTGTATACAAAGTTGGCATTTGATCAAGATATTTATCTCACCCAGCATGGGTATATGTAAAATGACACCCCAAAACACATTCCCTAACTTCTCCTGAGTACGGCGATACCACATGTGTGACACTTTTTGCAGCCTAGATGCGCAAAGGTGCCCAAATTCCTTTTAGGAGGGCATTTTTAGACATTTGGATCCCAGACTTCTACTCACGCTTTAGGGCCCCTAAAAAGCCAGGGCAGTATAAATACCCCACATGTGACCCCACTTTTAAAATAATACACTCCAAGGTATTCAATGAGGGGCCTGGCGAGTTCATAGAATTTTTTTTTTTTTTTTGGCATAAGTTAGCGGATATTGATATTTTTTTTTTTTCTCACATTGTCTCACTTTCCGCTAACTTGGGACAAAAATGTAAATCTTTTATGGACTCAATATGCCCCTCAGCGAATACCTTGGGGTGTCTTCTTTCCAAATTGGGGTCAGTTGTGGGGTGTTTGTACTGCCCTGGCATTTGAGGGTCTCCGCAATCATTACATGTAAAAAAAGGAGGGGAAAGGCGTCTGCCAGGACATAGGAGCTCCGCCCAACAGCCATACCCACTTAGCTCGTATGCCCTGGCAAACCAGATTTCTCCATTCACATCAATTGATGTGGATGAATAAATCATTGCCGGGATTTTTATTTATTTTTTATATACAAAGTGTTTGCCAAAGCATAGGAACACCGCCTCCTCCTCAGCTCGTATGCCTTGGCAAACGTATCTTTTACTGCCGAGAAGAAATCTCGTCTTGTAGCGCCGCATACACCGACTTGCGTGTAATCTGACAGCAGCGCAATGCTTCTGTCAGAATGCAAATCAGTGCTGCAGCTAGTCGATCGGTTGGTCCACCTGGAAGGTAAAAAAAAAAGAAGAAAAATTCAGGCCGCAACGCAATAATTTTATTAACTTTGGAGCAGAACATATAAACTTTAACTTTTTTAACTGAACATTAACCTTTTTGCTTACTGGTGTTTTTTTTTTTTTTTTTTTTTTTTACCTTTATAGAACAAACCTCTCCTTCCCCATGGGTCAATGTGCAAAGCGCAAATCGCCCAAAGATGTGGCGAAGTGCGTTATGCACTTTGTCCCAGGTGAAAGGAGACGTTTGCAGCAGCTGTATGTGAATGGGCCCTAATAGCCCTGTGTGCCTGTCCTGGTGAGATGCGATCCCTATGCTAGGTGTACCTGTGTGTGGTACTTCCGGAAACACTCCCCTAAGCATAGGGCAGGGTGGTCAGGACAGTCAGGACAGAAATAGCGGGTGTCACTCCTTATTCCACTCCTGCTACAGACACAACATCTTTTTTAGGGTGACGGTTGGGTTGAGGTACCGGCAACGACATTGGGGAAATTTCGCTCGTGTAGACGGCTAACTACACTGGTGGATGGGGCCACGGAACCTCCTGGGTACAGGAGGTTTTCGATGATCTCTTCCTGAAATTTGAGGAAGGATCCAGTTCTCCCAGCCTTACTGTAGAGAACAAAACTATTATACAGAGCCAATTGAATCAAATATACAGACACCTTCTTATACCAGCGTCTGGTTCTGCGGAAAACTAAATACGGAGACAACATCTGGTCATTGAAGTCCACCCCTCCCATGTGAAGGTTATAGTCGTGGACTGAGAGGGGCTTTTCAATGACACGGTTTGCTCGCTCAATTTGTATTGTCGTGTCTGCGTGAATGGAGGAGAGCATGTAAACGTCACGCTTGTCTCTCCATTTCACCGCGAGCAGTTCTTCGTTACACAATGCAGCCCTCTGCCCCCTTGCAAGACGGGTGGTAACGAGCCGTTGGGGGAAGCCCGCACGACTAGTTTGCAGGGTGCCACAGGCGCCAATCTGTTCTAGAAACAAATGCCTAAAGAGGACCACACTTGTGTAGAAATTGTCCACATAAAGATGGTACCCCTTGCCGAATAAGGGTGACACCAAGTCCCAGACTTTCTTCCCACTGCTCCCCAGGTAGTCAGGGCAACCGACCGGCTCCAGGGTCTGATCTTTTCCCTCAAAGACCCGAAATTTGTGGGTATACGCAGATGTTTTGCTCTGGGGTATACAAATCTGCAAATTTCTGGTTGAAATGGTCTATGAGGGGCAAATTTTGTGGAGCCGGTCAAAAGCTGGGTGGCCTCTGGGACGGGAGGTGGTGTTGTCGCTAAAGTGCAGGAAACGCAGGATGGCCTCAAAACGTGCCCTGGACATAGCAGCAGAGAACATGGGCATGTGATGAATTGGGTTTGTGGACCAATATGAACGCAATTTATGCTTTTTAGTTAGACCCATGTTGAGGAGAAGGCCCAGAAAAATTTTAATTTCGGAAACTTGGACTGGTTTCCACCGGAAAGGCTGGGCATAATAGCTTCCCGGGTTGGCGGTTATAAATTGTGTGGCATACCTGTTTGTTTTGGCCACGACTATGTCTAAGAGCTCCGCAGTCAAGAACACCTAAAAAAATCCCAGGGCCGAACCGATCTGAGCTGTCTCAACCCGAACTCCAGACTGGGCGGTGAAAGGGGGAAATACAGGTGCGGCTGAAGTTGGGGACTGCCAATCAGGGTTTGCCAGCACCTCAGGGATTCTAGGGGGTCTACGGGCCCGTCTTTGCGGTGGCTGTGACGGGTAGAGTTGAGCGGACACCTGGATGTTCGGGTTCGAGAAGTTCGGCCGAACTTCCCAAAAATGTTCGGGTTCGGGATCCGAACCCGATCCGAACTTCGTCCCGAACCCGAACCCCATTGAAGTCAATGGGGACCCAAACTTTTCGGCACTAAAAAGGCTGTAAAACAGCCCAGGAAAGGGCTAGAGGGCTGCAAAAGGCAGCAACATGTATGTAAATACCCTGCAAACAAATGTGGATAGGGAAATTAATTAAAATAAAAATTAAATAAATAAAAATTAACCAAAATCAATTGGAGAGAGGTCCCATAGCAGAGAATCTGGCTTCACTTCACCCACCACTGGAACAGTCCATTCTCAGATATTTAGGCCCCGGCACCCAGGCAGAGGAGAGAGGTCCCATAACAGAGAATCTGGCTTCATGTCAGCAGAGAATCAGTCTTCATATCATAGCAGAGAATCAGGCTTCACGTCAGCCACCACTGCAACAGTCTATTGTCAGATATTTAGGCCCAGCACCCAGGCAGAGGAGAGAGGTCCCATAACAGACAATCTGGCTTCATGTCAGCAGAGAATCAGTCTTTATATCATAGCAGAGAATCAGGCTTCACGTCAGCCACCAATGCAACAGTCCATTGTCAGATATTTAGTCCCAGCACCCAGGCAGAGGAGAGAGGTCCCGTAACAGACAATCTGGCTTCATGTCAGCAGAGAATCAGTCTTCATATCATAGCAGAGAATCAGGCTTCACGTCAGCCACCAATGCAACAGTCCATTGTCAGATATTTAGGCCCAGCACCCAGGCAGAGGAGAGAGGTCCCATAACAGACAATCTGGCTTCATGTCAGCAGAGAATCAGTCTTCATGTCATAGCAGAGAATCAGGCTTTACGTCACCCACAAATGCAACAGTCCATTTTCATAAATTTAGGCCCAGCACCCAGGCAGAGGAGAGAGGTCCCGTAACAGACAATCTGGCTTCATGTCAGCAGAGAATCAGTCTTCATATCATAGCAGAGAATCAGGCTTCACGTCAGCCACCAATGCAACAGTCCATTTTCATAAATTTAGGCCCAGCACCCAGGCAGAGGAGAGAGGTCCCATAACAGACAATCTGGCTTCATGTCAGCAGAGAATCAGTCTTCATATCATAGCAGAGAATCAGGCTTCACGTCAGCCACCAATGCAACAGTCCATTGTCAGATATTTAGGCCCAGCACCCAGGCAGAGGAGAGAGGTCCCATAACAGACAATCTGGCTTCATGTCAGCAGAGAATCAGTCTTCATGTCATAGCAGAGAATCAGGCTTTACGTCACCCACCACTGCAACAGTCCATTTTCATAAATTTAGGCCCAGCACCCAGGCAGAGGAGAGAGGTCCCGTAACAGACAATCTGGCTTCATGTCAGCAGAGAATCAGTCTTCATATCATAGCAGAGAATCAGGCTTCACGTCAGCCACCAATGCAACAGTCCATTGTCAGATGTTTAGGCCCAGCACCCAGGCATAGGAGAGAGGTCCCGTAACAGACAATCTGGCTTCATGTCAGCAGAGAATCAGTCTGCATGTCATAGCAGAGAATCAGGCTTCACGTCAGCCACCAGTGCAACCGTCCATTGGCATATATTTAGGCCCAGCACACAGGCAGAGGAGAGAGGTCCCGTAACAGAGGATCTGGCTTCATGTCAGCAGAGAATCAGTCTTCATATCATAGCAGAGAATCAGGCTTCACGTCAGCCACCAATGCAACTGTCCATTGTCAGATATTTAGGCCCAGCACCCAGGCAGAGGAGAGAGGTCCCGTAACAGACAATCTGGCTTCATGTCAGCAGAGAATTAGTCTGCATGTCATAGCAGAGAATCAGGCTTCACGTCAGCCACCAGTGCAACCGTCCATTGGCATATATTTAGGCCCAGCACACAGGCAGAGGAGAGAGGTCCCGTAACAGAGGATCTGGTTTCATGTCAGCAGAGAATCAGTCTTCATATCATAGCAGAGAATCAGGCTTCACGTCAGCCACCAATGCAACTGTCCATTGTCAGATATTTAGGCCCAGCACCCCGGCAGAGGAGAGAGGTCCCGTAACAGAGAATCTGTCTTCATGTCAGCAGAGAATTAGTCTGCATGTCATAGCAGAGAATCAGGCTTCACGTCAGCCACCACTGCAACAGTCCATTGGCATATATTTAGGCCCAGCACACAGGCAGAGGAGAGAGTTCCCATAACAGAGAATCTGTCTTCATGTCAGCAGAGAATTAGTCTGCATGTCATAGCAGAGAATCAGGCTTCACGTCACCCAACATTGGAACAGTCCATTGGCATATATAGGCCCCGGCACCCAGACAGAGGAGAGGTTCATTCAACTTTGGGTAGCCTCGCAATATAATGGTAAAATGAAAATAAAAATAGGATTGAATGAGGAAGTGCCCTGGAGTACAATAATATATGGTTAAGGGGAGGTAGTTAATGTCTAATCTGGACAAGGGACGGACAGGTCCTGTGAAATCCATGCCTGGTTCATTTTTATGAACGTCAGCTTGTCCACATTGGCTGTAGACAGGCGGCTGCGTTTGTCTGTAATGACGCCCCCTGCCGTGCTGAATACACGTTCAGACAAAACGCTGGCCGCCGGGCAGGCCAGCACCTCCAAGGCATAAAAGGCTAGCTCTGGCCACGTGGACAATTTAGAGACCCAGAAGTTGAATGGGGCCGAACCATCAGTCAGTACGTGGAGGGGTGTGCACAAGTACTGTTCCACCATGTTAGTGAAATGTTGCCTCCTGCTAACACGTTGCGTATCAGGTGGTGGTGCAGTTAGCTGTGGCTTGTTGACAAAACTTTTCCACATCTCTGCCATGCTAACCCTGCCCTCAGAGGAGCTGGCCGTGACACAGCTGCCTTGGCGACCTCTTGCTCCTCCTCTGCCTTGGCCTTCCACTTGTTCCCCTGTGACATTTGGGAATGCTCTCAGTAGCGCGTCTACCAACGTGCGCTTGTACTCGCGCATCTTCCTATCACGCTCCAGTGCAGGAAGTAAGGTGAGCACATTGTCTTTGTAGCGTGGATCCAGCAGGGTGGCAACCCAGTAGTTCGCACACGTTAAAATGTGGGCAACTCTGCTGTCGTTGCGCAGGCACTGCAGCATGTAGTCGCTCATGTGTGCCAGGCTGCCCAGGGGTAAGGACAAGCTGTAATCTGTGGCAGGCGTATCGTCATCGTCCTGCCTTTCCCCCCAGCCACGCACCAGTGATGGGCCCGAGCTGCGTTGGGTGCCACCCCGCTGTGACCATGCTTCATCCTCATCCTCCTCCACCTCCTCCTCATCCTCGTCCTCCTCGTCCTCCAGTAGTGGGCCCTGGCTGGCCACATTTGTACCTGGCCTCTGCTGTTGCAAAAAACCTCCCTCTGAGTCACTTCGAAGAGACTGGCCTGAAAGTGATAAAAATGACCCCTCTTTCTCCTCCTCCTCCTCCTGGGCCACCTCCTCTTCCATCATCGCCCTAAGTGTTTTCTCAAGGAGACATAGAAGTGGTATTGTAACGCTGATAACGGCGTCATCGCCACTGGCCATGTTGGTGGAGTACTCGAAACAGCGCAACAGGGCACACAGGTCTCGCATGGAGGCCCAGTCATTGGTGGTGAAGTGGTGCTGTTCCGCAGTGCGACTGACCCGTGCGTGCTGCAGCTGAAACTCCACTATGGCCTGCTGCTGCTCGCACAGTCTGTCCAGCATGTGCAAGGTGGAGTTTCACCTGGTGGGCACGTCGCATATGAGGCGGTGAGCGGGAAGGCCGAAGTTACGCTGTAGCGCAGACAGGCGAGCAGCGGCAGGATGTGAACGCCGGAAGCGCGAACAGACGGCCCGCACTTTATGCAGCAGCTCTAACATGTCGGGGTAGTTGTGAATGAACTTCTGCACCACCAAATTCAGCACATGCGCCAGGCAAGGGATGTGCGTCAAACTGGCTAGTCCCAGAGCTGCAACGATATTTCGCCCATTATCGCACACCACCAGGCCGGGCTTGAGGCTCTCCGGCATCAACCACTCGTCGGTCTGTTGTTCTATACCCCGCCACAACTCCTGTGCGGTGTGGGGCCTGTCCCCCAAACATATGAGTTTCAGAATGGCCTGCTGACGTTTACCCCGGGCTGTGCTGAAGTTGGTGGTGAAGGTGTGTGGCTGACTGGATGAGCAGGTGGAAGAAGAGGAGGAGGAAGCCGAGAAGGAGGAGGTGGCAACAGGAGGCAAAGAATGTTGCCCTGCGATCCTTGGCGGCGGAAGGACGTGCGCCAAACAGCTCTCCGCCTGGGGCCCAGCTGCCACTACATTTACCCAGTGTGCAGTTAGGGAGATATAGCGTCCCTGGCCGTGCTTACTGGTCCACGTATCTGTGGTTAGGTGGACCTTGCTACAGATGGCGTTGCGCAGTGCACACTTGATTTTATTGGATACTTGGTTGTGCAGGGAAGGCACGGCTCTCTTGGAGAAGTAGTGGCGGCTGGGAACAACATACTGTGGGACAGCAAGCGACATGAGCTGTTTGAAGCTGTCTGTGTCCACCAGCCTAAATGACAGCATTTCATAGGCCAGTAGTTTAGAAATGCTGGCATTCAGGGCCAGGGATCGAGGGTGGCTAGGTGGGAATTTACGCTTTCTCTCAAATGTTTGTGAGATGGAGAGCTGAACGCTGCCGTGTGACATGGTTGAGACGCTTGGTGACGGAGGTGGTGGTGGTGTTGGTGGTACATCCACTGTTTGCTGGGCGGCAGGTGCCAACGTTTCTCCAGAGGCGGAGGAAGAGGCCGAGGCGGCAGCAGCAGAAGAGGCCGAGGCGGCAGCAGCAGAAGAGGTAGCAGGGGGAGCCTGAGTGACTTCCTTGGTTTTAAGGTGTTTACTCCACTGCAGTTCATGCTTTGCATGCAGGTGCCTGGTCATGCAGGTTGTGCTCAGGTTCAGAACGTTAATGCCTCGCTTCAGGCTCTGATGGCACAGCGTGCAAACCACTCGGGTCTTGTCGTCAGCACATTGTTTGAAGAAGTGCCATGCCAGGGAACTCCTTGAAGCTGCCTTTGGGGTGCTCGGTCCCAGATGGCGGCGGTCAGTAGCAGGCGGAGTCTCTTGGAGGCGGGTGTTCTGCTTTTGCCCACTGCTCCCTCTTTTGCTACGCTGTTGGCTCGGTCTCACCACTGCCTCTTCCTCTGAACTGTGAAAGTCAGTGGCACGACCTTCATTCCATGTGGGGTCTAGGACCTCATCGTCCCCTGCATCGTCTTCCACCCAGTCTTGATCCCTGACCTCCTGTTCAGTCTGCACACTGCAGAAAGACGCAGCAGTTGGCACCTGTGTTTCGTCATCATCAGAGACATGCTGAGGTGGTATTCCCATGTCCTCATCATCAGGAAACATAAGTGGTTGTGCGTCAGTGCAGTCTATGTCTTCCACCGCTGGGGAAGGGCTAGGTGGATGCCCTTGGGAAACCCTGCCAGCAGAGTCTTCAAACAGCATAAGAGACTGCTGCATAACTTGAGGCTCAGACAGTTTCCCTGATATGCATGGGGGTGATGTGACAGACTGATGGGGTTGGTTTTCAGGCGCCATCTGGGTGGGAGATAATGTGAACGTGCTGGATCCACTGTCGACCACCCAATTGACTAATGCCTGTACCTGCTCAGGCCTTACCATCCTTAGAACGGCATTGGGCCCCACCATATATCGCTGTAAATTCTGGCGGCTACTGGGACCTGAGATAGTTGGTACACTAGGACGTGTGGATGTGGCAGAACGGCCACGTCCTCTCCCAGCACCAGAGGGTCCACTAACACCACCACGACCATGTCCACGTCCGCGTCCCTTAATAGATGTTTTCCTCATAGTTATCGTTCACCACAACAACAAAAATATTATTTGGCCCAATGTATTGTATTCAAATTCAGCTGAATATAAATTTGAGGCCTAGTATTTAGGCGCTGGGTGACCGGTATAGATTTACTGACAGAATTAGACTTGGAAATGCACAGTAGCGTGTATTCTGAATGTGCAACTTGAATATTATATACCCTTTTAGGGATAGATTTCAAATACCTCTGCTACAGCAGAAACCACTAAATTAGGAAATTGCTAAATTGGGAATTGTATTTCAACTCAGAACAAAAAATGTGCTTTGACGGACACTAAATAACTTGCCCAGCCAGAACAGTACAGCGGTAACGACAGATTTAGCGGGATATAAATTTGAGGCCTAGTATTTAGGCGCTGGGTGACCGGTATGGATTTACTGACAGAATTAGACTTGGAAATGCACAGTAGCGTGTGTGTGAAGTTATTCTGAATGACCCTATGTGCACCTTGAATATTATATACCCTTTTAGGGATAGATTTCAAATAGCTCTGATATAGCAGAAACCACTAAATTAGGAAATTGCTAAATTGGGAATTGTATTTGAACCCAGAACAAAAAATGTGCTTTGACGGACACTAAATAACTTGCCCAGCCAGAACAGTACAGCGGTAACGACAGATTTAGCGGGATATAAATTTGAGGCCTAGTATTTAGGCGCTGGGTGACCGGTATGGATTTACTGACAGAATTAGACTTGGAAATGCACAGTAGCGTGTGTGTGAAGTTATTCTGAATGACCCTATGTGCACCTTGAATATTATATACCCTTTTAGGGATAGATTTCAAATAGCTCTGATATAGCAGAAACCACTAAATTATGAAATTGCTAAATTGGGAATTGTATTTCAACCCAGAACAAAAAATGTGCTTTGACGGACACTAAATAACTTGCCCAGCCAGAACAGTACAGCGGTAACGACAGATTTAGCGGGATATAAATTTGAGGCCTAGTATTTAGGCGCTGGGTGACCGGTATGGATTTACTGACAGAATTAGACTTGTAAATGCACAGTAGCGTGTGTGTGAAGTTATTCTGAATGACCCTATGTGCACCTTGAATATTATATACCCTTTTAGGGATAGATTTCAAATAGCTCTGATATAGCAGAAACCACTAAATTAGGAAATTGCTAAATTGGGAATTGTATTTCAACCCAGAACAAAAAATGTGCTTTGACGGACACTAAATAACTTGCCCAGCCACAACAGTACAGCGGTAACGACAGATTTAGCGGGATATAAATTTGAGGCCTAGTATTTAGGCGCTGGGTGACCGGTATGGATTTACTGACAGAATTAGACTTGGAAATGCACAGTAGCGTGTGTGTGAAGTTATTCTGAATGACCCTATGTGCACCTTGAATATTATATACCCTTTTAGGGATAGATTTCAAATAGCTC
This sequence comes from Bufo gargarizans, assembly GCF_014858855.1. NCBI lineage: Eukaryota > Metazoa > Chordata > Amphibia > Anura > Bufonidae > Bufo > Bufo gargarizans. Next base: position 157,588,476 of record NC_058084.1, read on the forward strand.
TGATATAGCAGAAACCTCTAAATTAGGAAATTGCTAAATTGGGAATTGTATTTCAACCCAGAACAAAAAATGTGCTTTGACGGACACTAAATAACTTGCCCAGCCAGAACAGTACAGCGGTAACGACAGATTTAGCGGGATATAAATTTGAGTCCTAGTATTTAGGCGCTGGGTGACCGGTATGGATTTACTGACAGAATTAGACTTGTAAATGCACAGTAGCGTGTGTGTGAAGTTATTCTGAATGACCCTATGTGCACCTTGAATATTATATACCCTTTTAGGGATAGATTTTAAATAGCTCTGATACAGCAGAAACCACTAAATTATGAAATTGCTAAATTGGGAATTGTATTGGAACCCAGAACAAAAAATGTGCTTTGACGGACACTAAATAACTTGCCCAGCCACAACAGTACAGCGGTAACGACAGATTTAGCGGGATATAAATTTGAGGCCTAGTATTTAGGCGCTGGGTGACCGGTATGGATTTACTGACAGAATTAGACTTGGAAATGCACAGTAGCATGTGTTTGAAGTTATTCTGAATGACCCTATGTGCACCTTGAATATTATATACCCTTTTAGGGATAGATTTCAAATAGCTCTGATATAGCAGAAACCACTAAATTATGAAATTGCTAAATTGGGAATTGTATTTCAACCCAGAACAAAAAATGTGCTTTGACGGACACTAAATAACTTGCCCAGCCACAACAGTACAGCGGTAACGACAGATTTAGCGGGATATAAATTTGAGGCCTAGTATTTAGGCGCTGGGTGACCGGTATGGATTTACTGACAGAATTAGACTTGGAAATGCACAGTAGCGTGTGTGTGAAGTTATTCTGAATGACCCTATGTGCACCTTGAATATTATATACCCTTTTAGGGATAGATTTCAAATAGCTCTGATACAGCAGAAACCACTAAATTATGAAATTGCTAAATTGGGAATTGTATTTCAACCCAGAACAAAAAATGTGCTTTGACGGACACTAAATAACTTTCCCAGCCAGAACAGTACAGCGGTAACGACAGATTTAGCGGGATGTAAATTTGAGGCCTAGTATTTAGGCGCTGGGTGACCAGTATGGATTTACTGACTGAATTAGCCTTGTAAATGCACAGTAGCGTGTGTGTGAAGTTATTCTGAATGACCCTATGTGCACCTTGAATATTATATACCCTTTTAGGGATAGATTTCAAATAGCTCTGATACAGCAGAAACCACTAAATTATGAAATTGCTAAATTGGGAATTGTATTTCAACCCAGAACAAAAAATGTGCTTTGACGAACACTAAATAACTTGCCCAGCCAGAACAGTACAGCGGTAACGACAGATTTAGCGGGATATAAATTTGAGGCCTAGTATTTAGGCGCTGGGTGACCGGTATGGATTAATGACAGAATTAGACTGGGATATGGCCAAAAAATAACCACACTATTGCTGGTTAAATGCACTTGGTGTGACAGCTTGACCAACCACACTGCTGAGGGTTAAATGCACTTGGTGACGGGCGCAGCTTGCCCCTGGTGTAGTATATGGCCAAAAAATGAACAGACTATTGCTGGTTAAATGCACTTGGTGTGACAGCTTGACCAACCACACTACTGAGGGTTAAATGCACTTGGTGACGGGCGCAGCTTGCCCCTGATGTAGTATATGGCCAAAAAATTAACAGACTATTGCTGGTTAAATGCACTTGGTGTGACAGCTTGACCAACCACACTACTGAGGGTTAAATGCACTTGGTGACGGGCGCAGCTTGCCCCTGATGTAGTATATGGCCAAAAAATAAACAGACTATTGCTGGTTAAATGCACTTGGTGTGACAGATTCACCCTGATGTAGGCTTTAGCCAAAAAACAACCACCTCCATTGAGGGTTAAATGCACTTGGTGACAGGCGCAGCTTGCCCCTGATGTAGTATATGGCCAAAAAATAAACAGACTATTGCTGGTTAAATGCACTTGGTGTGATAGCTTCACCCTGATGTAGGCTTTAGCCAAAAAACAACCACACCATTGAGGGTTAAATGCACTTGGTGACAGGCGCAGCTTGCCCCTGATGTAGTATATGGCCAAAAAATAAACAGACTATTGCTGGTTAAATGGACTTGGTGTGACAGCTTCACCCTGATGTAGGCTTTAGCCAAAAAACAACCACACCATTGAGGGTTAAATGCACTTGGTCGCAGCTTGTGCTGGCGCACCACAAGACACAAAATGGACGCCGATCACCCCAGAAAAAAGTGACTGACAAACGGTCTGGGCAGCCTAAAAACAGTGAGCAATTGAATTTCAGCAGCTCAATGATGCACAGCTGCAGATCGATCGATTAATCAAGTCCTTTGGAGGAGTTAATCTGCCTAATCTCGCCCTACTGTCGCAGCCGCAACCTCTCCCTACGATAATCAGAGCAGAGTGACGGGCGGCGCTATGTGACTCCAGCTTAAATAGAGGCTGGGTCACATGGTGCTCTGGCCAATCACAGCCATGCCAATAGTAGGCATGGCTGTGACGGCCTCTTGGGGCAAGTAGTATGACGCTTGTTGATTGGCTGCTTTGCAGCCTTTCAAAAAGCGCCAAGAAAGCGTCACAAAAGCGCCAAGAAAGCGACGAACACCGAACCCGAACCCGGACTTTTACGAAAATGTCCGGGTTCGGGTCCGTGTCACGGACACCCCAAAATTCGGTACGAACCCGAACTATACAGTTCGAGTTCGCTCATCCCTAGTGACGGGGTCACTACTGCTCGTGCCACCGTACCAACTTCAACTGCCCTTCTGGTGCTCTCCACTTCACCAGGTTGTACGGCAGTGCTGGTACTAGGTCCAGGGAGGGCTGCGCTGCTGGTGTATGCCTCACCACGTAATCCGACAGTGTCAGCCCCACTCTGCTGCCCTTGAAGCGGATCCTGCGCAACCTGTGGTCTAGCTACACGGGGCCGGGTACGTCTGGTGCTATCAGGGACCTCAGCCTCCTCGTCCGAACTTTGGGTCAGAGAGCCACTGCTTTCTACAGGTTCGTATTCTGACCCGCTAGATTCATCAGATGAGGGTTCCCATTCCTCATCCGACTGTGTCAGAAGCCTGTAGGCCTCTTCAGAAGAATACCCCCTGTTTTACATTTGGGCAACTAAATTTAGGGGTATTCCCTGAGACTACCCAAGAAAAAAAAGCAAGCCTGTCTTACAAATGGGAGGCTAGCGAAGTACCGGAGGCCGCTGCGGTTGATAAAAAATATCAAAACTGATTTTTTTTATCGCCGCAGCGCGTGTAAAGTGAATGTGCAGTGATCAAAAAAAATATATTTTTTTGTCACTGCGGTGGGGCGGGTGTGGGCGAACGCACATGTGGGCGACCGATCAGGCCTGATAGGGTAAACACTGCGTTTTGGGTGCAGGGCGAACTAAAGTGACACTAATACTATCATAGATCTGACCGTGATCAGTTTTGATCACTTCCAGATACTATAAAAGTACAAATGCTGATTAGCGGTACGCTAATCAGCGAATCAGTGACTGCGGTACGGTGGGCTGGGCGCTAACCGATCCCTAAACTACCTAACCAAGGGGCCTAAACTATCCCTAAAACCTAACAGTCAATACCAGTGAAAAAAAAAAGTGACAGTTTACACTGATCACTTTTTTCCTTTCACTAGTGATTGACAGGGGCGATCAAAGGGGTGATCAAAGGGTTAATTGGGGTGCAGGGGGTGATCTGGGGCTAAAGTGTGGTGTTGGTGCTACTTACTGTGAAGCCTGCTCCTCTGCTGGATCCAACCGACCAAAAGGACCAGCAGAGGAGCAGGGCAGCCATATAACAGATCATATTTACTAATATGATCTGTTATCTGGCACTTGATTGTTTTTTTTTTAAATCATCAGCTTGCCAGCCGCGATCATTGGCTGGCAAGCTGATGATGAGACCCCCCTTGACGAAATGCCGGCCCTCACTGCGCATGCGCGGGCCGGCTAAGCGCATCATCTCTTGTCTCGCGAGATGACGCGTATATGCGTCAGTCTGCGCAGCGCTGCCGCCTCCGGACCGCAGATCTGCGTTAGGTGGTCCGGAGGTGGTTAATCAATACATTGAGGCAGCAGGTATATTAAACCACTTAATGAGTATTTTGTGGAAGCAGGTATATCGTAGCCCTCAATCAGTATTTTGTGGAAGCAGTTATATCAAACCCTTTAATTAGTATTTTGTGGTAGCTGGTATATCGCAGCCCTCAATCAGTATTTTGTGGAAACAGGTATGTCGAATACCTTAATCAATACATTGAGGCAGCAGGTATATTGCAGGACTCAATCAGTATTTTGTGGAAGCAGGCATATTGCAGGCTTAAATCAATATTTAGTGGAAGCAGGTATATCAAAACACTTTATCTTGATTTTGTTAAAGCAGGTATATAGCAGCCCTGAATCAGTATTTTGTGGAAACATGTATTTCAAACCCCTTAATCAGTAATTTGTGGAAGCAGGTATATATCAGCCCTCAATCAGTATTTTGTAGAAACAGGTATATTGAACCCTTAATCAATATTTTAAGGCAGCAAGTAAATTGCAGGCCTCAATCAGTATTTTGTGGAAGCAGGTATATCACACCGCTCAATCAATATTTGGTGGAAACAGGTATAATAAACCCCTTAATCAATATTTTGTGGAAACAGGTATATTGCACCACTCAATCAATATTTCATGGAAGCAGGTATATTAAACCTCTTAATCAATATTTTGTGAAAACAGGTATATAGTAGCCCTTAATCAGTATTTTGTGGAAAGAGGTATAGCGAACCCCTTAGTATTTTGTGGAAGCAGGTCTATCGTAGCATCAATCGAAATTTTGTATAAACCAATATTTTGAACCCCTTTATCAGTATTGTGTGGAAGAAGGTGTCTCGCAGGCTTCAATCAATATTAGATGAAAACAGGTTTATTGATCTCCTTAATCAGAATTTTGTGGATGCAGGTATATTAAACCACTTAATAAGTATTTTGTAGAAGCAGGTATGTCAAACCCCTTAATCAGTATTTTGTGGAAGCAGGTATATTGTAGCCCTCAATCAGTATTTTGTGGAAGCAGTTATACCAAACCTCTTAATTTGTATTTTGTGGAAGCGGGTATATCGCAGCCCTTAATCAGTATTTTGTGGAAACAGGTATATCGAACTCCTTAATCAATACTTTGAGGCAGCAGGTATATCACAGGCCTCAATCAGTATTTTGTGGAAGCAGGTATATCGCAGGCATCAATCAATATTTAGTGGAAGCAGGTATATAAAACCCCTTCATCTTTATTTTGTGGAAGCAGGTATAATGCAGCCCTCAATCAGTATTTTGAGGAAACAGGTATATTGAACCCCTTAATCAGTATTTTGTGGAAGTAGGTATATTGCAGACCTCAATCAATATTTGGTGGAAACAGATACATTGAACCCTTTAATCAGTATTTTGTGGAACCGGGTATATAGTAGCCCTTAATCAGTATTTTGTGGAAACAGGAATATTGCATACCTCAATCAATATTTGGAGGAAACAGACATATTGAACCCCTTAATTAGTATTGTGTGGAAGAAGGTGTCTCGCAGGCCTTATTCAATATTAGGTGAAAACATGTATATTTAACTCCTTAATCAGAATTTTGTGGAAGCAGGGATATTAACCCCGTAATCAGTATTTTGTGGAAGCAGGTATACCGCAGCACCAAATCAGTATTTTGTGGAAGCAGGTATATCACTGGCCTCAATCAATATTTGGTGGAAACAGGTATAACAAAAACCTTAATCAGTATTTTGTGGAAGCAGGAATATTGCATGCCTCAATCAATATTTGGAGTAAAAATGACATATTGAACTTCCTAATCCGTATTGTGTGGAAGAAGGTGTCTCGCAGGCCTTAATCAATATTAGGTGAAAACAGGTATATCGAACTCCTTAATCAGAATTTTGTGGAAGCAGGTATATTAAACCACTTAATAAGTATTTTGTAAAAGCAGGTATATTAAACCCCTTAATCAGTATTTTGTGGAAGCAGGTATATTGTAGCCCTCAATCAGTATTTTGTGGAAGCAGGTATATCAAACCTCTTAATTAGTATTTTGTGGAAGCAGGAATATTGCAGCCCTCAATAAGTATTTTGTGGAATCAGGTATATTGAACTTCTTAATCAATACTTTGAGGCAGCAGGTATATTGCAGGCCTTAATCAGTAATTTGTGGAAGCAGGTATATCGCAGGCCTCAATAAATATTAAGTGGAAGCCGGTATATCAAACGCCTTCAACTTTATTTTGTGGAAGCAGGCATATAGCAGCCCTCAATCAGTATTTTGAGGAATCAGGTATATTGAACCCCTTAATCAGTACTTTGTGGAAGTAAGTATATCGCAGACCTCAATCAATATTTGGTGGAAACAGATAAATTGAACCCTTTAATCAATATTTTGTGGAAGCAGGTATATAGTAGCCCTTAATCAATATTTTGTGGAAGCCGGAATATCGCATGCCTCAATCAATATTTGGAGGAAACAGACATATTGAACCCCTTAATTAGTATTGTGTGGAAGAAGGTGTCTTGCAGGCCTTATTCAATATTACGTGAAAACAGGTATATCAAACTCCTTAATCAGAATTTTGTGGAAGCAGGTATATTAAACCCCTCAATTAGTATTTTGTGGAAGCAGTTATATCAAACCTCTTAATTAGTATTTTGCGAAAGCAGGTATATCACTGGCCTCAATCACTATTTTGTGGAAACGGGTATGTCGAACACCTTAATCAATACTTTGAGGCAGCTGGTATATTGCAGGACTCAATCAGTATTTTGTAGAAGCAGGTATATCGCAGGCCTCAATCAATATTTATTGGAAGCAGGTATATTGAATTCCTTTATCTTGATTTTGTGGAAGCAGGTATATAGCAGCCCTCAATTAGTATTTTGTGGAAATAGGTATATCAAACTCCTTAATCAATATTTTAAGGCAGCAAGTAAATTGCAGGACTCAATCAGTATTTTGTGGAAACAGGTATATCAAACCCCTTAATCAGTATATTGTGGAAGCAGGTATATCGTAGTATTTTGTGGAAACAGGTATATCAAACCCCTTAATCTATACTTTGAGGCAGCAGGTATATTGTAGTCCTCAATCACTATTTTGTGGAAGCAGGTGTATCGCAGTCCTCAATCAATATTTTGTGGAAGCAGGTATATCAAACCCATTTATCTTGTTTTTGTGGTAGCAGGTATATAGCAGCCCTCAATCAGTATTTTGTGGAAACAGTTATATCAAACCCCTTAATCAGAAATTTGTGAAAAGAGGTATATTGCACGCCTCAATCAATATTTGGTATAGAAAAACCCCTTTAATCCGTATTTGTGGAGGCAGGTACATCGTAGCCCTCAATCAATATTTGGTAGAAACCGGTATATCGAACCCCTTTATCAGTATTTTGTGAAAGCAGGTATATCATAGGCCTCAAAAAATATTTGGTGGAAACAGGTATACTGAACCCATTAATTGGTATTTTGTGGAAGCAGGTAAATACAGATTCAGGGGTTTGATATAGCAGCCCTCAAAGTGGAAACAGGTATATTAAACCTGTTAAACAGTATTTTGTGGAAGCAAGTATATCGTAGCCCTCAATCAGTATTTTGTGAAAACAGGTATATCAAACCCCTGAATCTGTATTTTGTAGAACCAGGTACATTGTAGGCCTCAATCAATATTTGATAGAAACAGGTATATTGAACCTCTTTATCTTTATTTTGTGGCAGTCCTCATTCAGTATTTTGTAGAAGAAGGTATATCAAACCTCTTAATTTCTGGAAGCAGGTATATTGCACGCCTCAATCAATATTAGTTGAAAACAGGTATATTGAACCCCTTAATCAGAATTTTGTGGAAGCAGATATATTAAACCCCTTAATCAGTATTTTGTGGAAGCAGGTATACCGCAGCCCACAATCGGTATTTTGTGGAAGCAGTTATATCAAACCCCTTAATCAGTATTTTGTGGAAGCAGTTATATCAAACCCCTTAATTAGTATTTTGTGGAAGCAGGTATATTGCAGCCCTCAATCAGTATTTTGTGGAAACAGGTATATCAAATCCCTTAATCAATACTTTGAGGCAGCCGGTATATCGTAGGCCTCAATCACTATTTTGTGGAAGCAGGTGTATCGCAGTCCTCAATCAATATTTAGTGGAAGCAGGTATATCAAACCCCTTTATCTTGTTTTTGTGGTAGCAGGTATATAGCAGCCCTCAAAGTGGAAGAAGGTATATCACAGGCCTCAATCAATAGGAGGTGGAAATAGGTATATTGAACCCCTTAATCAGTATATTTTGTGGAAGCAGGTATATATCAGCCCTCCATCCGTATTTTGTGCAAGCAGGTATATGAAACCCCTTAATCAGTATTTTGTGGAAACAGGTATATTGAACCCCTTAATCAATATTTTGAGGCAGAAGTTATATTGCAGGCCTCAATCAGTATTTTGTGGAATTATCCGTATAATTTAGTATTATCCGTATTGTGGGGTTATCCGTATTGTGGGGTTATTTCAACAGATTATTCTCAGATCTCTGCTTTCCGGCTATTTATCCTACTAGCTGTGATCCTAAATCTGTGTCCCTATATGTCGCAATTGGGGGGGGCAGTATTGTCTATTATGGTTTTTCCTATCCCTAATCTCACAAGGTGTCTGCAGTGCACCAAGTGCGGTCACTGAGTATCAGCCACACTTAACCTAAAAACTAGATTGCAGCCCCCACAACATGTTTCGCCACAGATGTGGTGTCTTCGGGGAAAATAGAGCTACTGACAACATGAGCGCCATCTAAATCAGTGTTTTTAACTACCGTGGGTGGGTCTTTCCTCATCGGATGTCCAATCAGTAGCCGGCGCTCATGTGATGATAATAGAAACTCATACTACAGATTGGGGACTCATAGTGCCCAATCTGTAGATCCAGCGAACGTCACTTTGTAAAAGTTTCTTGTCCAGGTTACCCCCTCTTGGTCCCATGGATATTTTTTCAATGCCCCAAAACTGTAAAACAGAGCTCTTATTTCCATGGATATATTTAATATGCCTAGCTATAGGGGTATCTTTGTCAGTTTCAATAGTACTAAGATGGCCTGAGATACGGCGTCTCAGTTCTTGTATGGTTTTCCCTTCATATAGTTTGGGACATGGATAGGAGGCTATATTTATCACTCCAACTATAGCTAGGAATATTAAATATATCCATGGAAATAAGAGCTCCGTTTTACGGTTTTGGGGCATTGAAAAAATATCCATGGGACCAGGAGGGGGTAACCTGGACAAGAAACTTTTACAAAGTGAGGCTCGCTGGATCTACAGATTGGGCACTATGAGTCTATAAGGACTGAATTAAGGTTTTTCCTTCACAGCATTTATCTAGAAATAAATGAGATATACAAATCATAGGCGAAAACCTAGAATACTGCATTATAATATTAAAATAATATAGGAAAAACAACAATGCAGAAGGAATAAAAAGACCAATCTTTAACCACAGTCACCTGTAGCCATAGAAATAAAAAATAAAAAATAAATGATAGACGAAAGATGAATCTGTGGATTAAACTCTGCAAGACTACTGAATATTAACAGTAGGATCTAACTCACACCAGTGAATATATTAATATACCCTGTATGACAGTAGTCTTTAAACTCATGAGCTATAGTATACATAAAAAAAAATATATCAGAAAATGGACCGTCTATTTATATGGAGATAGATCATTGTGAAATCAAAGAATAATATAGCAGAATGAAAAATCACACTGGTGGAGATAATAAGATGTGTATATATTCACTCTGTAGATTTGCAGATACCAACCTTTGTATAACATCCAGGATTCGAGACATGTGCAATGAGAGAGGTGCCTTTGAATGATGGAGAAAACATATAGGAAAAATGTGGGTGAAAAATTTCTAAGTCCCCTTTTTAAAACTACCAATTTCTAAATCCCTGCGCATGCCCCCCTGCTCTAAAGGCTGGGCTGGAGACTGAGTTGCAACTCATGCACAGTGAAATCTCCTCTACGAGTTAGTCTTCGACTCTCGGAGACGAACCGTGAGGCAAGCACAATTGGAGATATTCGATCCACAGTACATGCGCCGAAGTAACTTACGATCTTAAACAATACTTTAAAGATACGCATGGACTTTAAAGATGCTGGTGACATGCACGTTTGACGAATCAGTGCTGACTGAGGTGATTGGTCATATTGTATTATCATCACATGAGCGCCGGCTACTGATTGGACATCCAAAGAGGAAAGACCCACCCACGGTAGTTAAAAACACTGATTCAGATGGCGCTCGTGTTGACAGTAGCTCCATTTCCCCTCTAGTCGCCACATCTGTGGCAAAACATGTTGGGGGAGCTGCAATCTAGCTTTTAGGTTAAGTGTGGCTAATACTCAGTGACCGCACTTGGTGCACTGCAGACACCTCGTGCGAGACACACAAGCGGCAGGGTGCCATATTAGAGTACAAACAAAGTGAACTTAGGGATAGGAAAAACCATAATAGACAATACAGCCCCCCTGAATGCGACATTTAGGGATACAGATTTAAGATCCCAGCTAGTAGGATAAATAGCCGGAAAGCGGAGATCTGAGAATAATATGTTGCAATAACTCCACGATACGGATAGTTACATTCGGGTAGGCAGTGTATATAGGTGAAGCAACCTATATCCCCAGCCACAGAGTTCCCCAGCACTTTAATTTTGAAATATTTTTTTCTTTCTTCCCGATTTATACCAGTCTTAATAAAATTAAATAAACGTTATGTTTTAAATCAGACCAGAAACGGGAATCTATTAGCCTCAGGCTATTTGAACTAAAATATTTATCTCCCGGGTCCAAAGGGTCCCTGAAGCAAAAAGGTATATAGTAGCCCTCAATCAGTGTTTTGTGGAAATAGGCATAGCGAACCCCTTTGTCAGTATTTTGTGAAAGCAGGTCTATTGCATTCCTCAATCAATATTTGGTAAAAACTGGTATATCAAATGCCTTAATCAGTATTTTGTGGAAGCAGGTATATCGCAAACCTCAATCAATATTTGGTGGAAATAGGTATATTAAACCCCTTATTCAGTATTTTGTGGAAGCAGTTATACTGCAGGCCTCAATCAATATTTGGTGAAAGCAGGTATATCAAACCCATTAATCAGTATTTTGTGGAAGCAGGTATATCGCAGAATTCAATCAATATTTGGTGGAAACAGGTATATCAATCCCCTTAATCAGTATTTTGTGGAAGCAGTTATATCACAGGCATCAATCAATATTTGTTGGAAGTAGGTATATAAAACCCCTTAATCAGAATTTTGGGAAAGCAGGTATATTGCAGACCTCAATAAATATTAGGTGAAAACAGTTATATTGAACCCCTTAATCAGAATTTTTTGGAAGCAGGTATATCACACTCCATAATCAGTATTTTGTGGAAGCAGGTATATCAAACCTCTTAATCTGTATTTTGTGGAAGCAGGTATAATGCTGGCCTCAATGAATATTTAGTGGAAGCAGGTATATCAAACCCCTTAATTAGTAATTTGTGGAAGCAGGTATATCGCAGGCCTCAATCAATATTTTGTGGAAACAGGTATATCAAACCCCTTAATCAGTAATTTGTGGAAGCAGTTATATCGCAGGCCTCAGTCAATATTTGGTGGAAACAGGTATATTGAACCCCTTAATCAGTATTTTGTGGAAGCAGGTACATCGTAGGCCTCAATCAATATTTGATAGAAACAGGTATATTGAACCCCTTAATCGGTATTTTGTGGAAGCAGGTCTATCGCATGCTTAAATAAATATTTGGTAAAAACAGATATATCGAATCCCTTACTTAGTATATTTTGTGGAAGCATGTATATTGCAGGCCTCAATCAGTATTTTGTGGAAGCAGGTATATCGCAGGCCTCAATCAATATTTTGTGCAAGCAGGTATATTAAAAACCTTAATCAGTATTTTGTGGAAGCAGGTATATCACGCCCCTCAATCAATTATTTGTGGAAACTGTTATATCAAACCACTTAACCAGTAATTTGTTGAAGCAGGTATATTGCAGGCCTCCTTCAATATTTGGTGGAAGCAGGTATATCAATCCCCTTAATCAGTTTTTGTGTAAACTGGTATTTTGCACCCCTCAATCTGTATTTTGTGGAAGTAGGTATATAGAACCCCTTAATCAATATTTGGTGGAACTAGGTATATCAATACCCTTAATCAGTATTTTGAGGAAGCAGGTATATTGCAGGCCTCAATCAATATTTAGTGGAAGCAGGTATATCGCACCCCTTAAACAGTATTTTGTGGAAGCAGGTATATCAAACCCTTAATAAGTAATTTGTGGAAGCAGGTATATTGCACCCCTCAATCAGTTTTTTGGGGGGCGATAGGTATATCACACTCATTTCAAATAGTTCCCCTAATAGCGCTTATCCTTCTATATACCTACGGTATCACATCAGAACTGCACACAACTGCTGCATAATTCAAATTCACTATATAGTTTCTATGTTAGAAAGTATATTATAGGTATATCACACCCCTCAATCCGTTTTTTTGGGGGTCAACCGTTATATCACACCAGTTAAATTTAGTTATTCCAATAGTGTTCGTCCCTCTATATACCCTTTTTCCCCGAAAATAAGACAGTGTCTTATATTAACTTTTGCTCCCAAAGATTCTCTAGGTCTTATTTTCAGGGATGTCTTATTTTTCCTTGAAGAAGAATGGCACAGGGGTATCATGGTGGGGAGGGGGATCACTTAAAATGGCACAGGGGTATCATGGTGGGAAGGGGGATCACTTAAAATGGCACAGGGGTATCAGGGTTGGGAGGGGGATCACTTAAAATGACACAAGGGGATCAGAAAGGGGAATCAAAATGGCACAGGAGAATCAGAGGGGGGGATAACCGTACCATTTTTGTACCCCCTTCTGATCCTCCTGTGTCATTTTCAATGATCCCCCTCCCCACCCTGATCTCCCTGTGTCATTTTAAATGATCCCCCTCCCCTGTGCCAGTGGACAGTGGATTACCGTATTTAGTCTCCCCCCCACCTTCACCAGACATCCCCCACCTTCCATCAGATATCCCCCCCTACCTGTCACCCCTGTGTGTCCGTGCCAGCCAAGTTGTGAGTCAGCCAGACTCCGTCAGGGCAAAGAAAACAGCAGGCAGAAGAAGGCGGCAGCTTGTCCTGGCGGCGGCGTGGGCTCTCTGATTTAAAGAGACCTCTCACTGCCTGCGCTGTGGCCAATCAGTGAGCTGCATGTCAGCGCCCGTAGGGTCCAGAGGAGTCAGACGCCTTACTATACCGTAGCTTTGGGGGCCTTATATTCTGGTGTGACTCTATTATCGGGAGGCCTTATTTTCGGGGGCTGTCTTATTTTCAGGGAGGACTTATTTTTTGGGGATGTCTTATTATCGGGGAGGTCTTATTTTCGGGGGGATGCCTTATATTACAGCGAGAGGCAAAACTAGAAGTAGGTCTTATTTTCGGGGGATGTCTTATTTTCGGAGAAACACGGTAGCTGCGGTATCGCAGCAGGACCACACATAACTGCTGCACCATACAAATGCGCTATAATATACATTCTATGTTAGAAAGTATATTATAAGTATATCACACCCCTCAGTATAACACACCTATCGATGGCACACCTATACCAGTCCTTAAAAGGACCTTTGCTGCCCTTTTAGCTAGCGTTTGGTGTTCTAACAGTCTGTCCTTGCTCCACCAAGCAACCTCCTCCTACACTGGCAAAACACAAAAAGTAAAATGGCTGCTATATCGGGTTCTGCACTGGGAGGGGGGGGGGGGGCTGTGTCCATGTGCTGAAACGTCTCAATTTGCTGTCCTCTCCCACCTGATGTGTGTGTCTTGAGTAAAAGTTTACTGCAATTCAAAAAAATATGGCTTTGTCCGACATCGCCAACATGTTTGCATGTTCGAATTGCGAACGCGCAAAGTTTGCTGTAAAACGATCGCCAGGGCGAACCGCAAGGCCATCTCCAGTTTTATGTTTGGTTCCAAATTTAGCTTGAATTCCATTGAACCCATTGTCCTCTCTACCCGTAAAATGTAATGCTACTGGCTGAAACACAACCCCAAAACATGATTGATCCACCCTCTTAGTTAATGGTTGCAAAAGTGTTTTATTAAAGGGGTTAGCCAAGAGTATAAAAAGCTCTTCCATATGCCGTTAAATGCACTTACCTGGCTCTCTGCTCCCTGTGCCGCTCCTGGTGCCCCCACTGCCACTGTAACTTCTCCCCGTGACCAGATAAAAACACCCAGTGTTAGTGTGAGCAGCCAATGGCAGGAGAGGACGGGGAAGAGCCTTCCTAGCATCATGGGTGATGCTAAGGAGGCTCATCCTGGTCTTCACCTGTCATTGGTTGCTCCCCCCGACACCGAATATTTTCATCCACGCACGTGGAGCTGCAATAGCGGTGCAGGGACCAAGAGCAGCACAGGGAGTGGGGAGCGAGGTAAGTATATTCAATGTGAGGGGCCCGGTATATGGGGGATATTTTTATACTCTCGGATAACCCCTTTAATGAAATATGATGCCTTTTTTTCTCCAAACATATGGTGGCCAAAGAGTTCTATTTTAACCTTATCGGTCTAAGCATTAGGCTTTGTTAGATGTTTTGCTTTGTTTTGCAAACCTCCAACATTGAGTTTTGCGGTGAGGACACAGGATTTTTTATTTTTTTTATTTTTTTTTATTACTGTTCCATCAAGGCAATATTTGTAGAGGTGTTGCTTAACAGTAGACCAATGTACCACAACTCTGAAGTCTGCTAAATCTACTTGAAGGTATTTTGCAGTCAAGCATTGGTTCTAATTTGCCTTTCTAGCAATCCTAAAATCAGCTGTCTCTGACCTCCACTGTTCATATTAACTGCCATTTCTTAATTCAATTTTACTTATAGCCTTCTCTTGATTTTTGGGCCTCAACCATTTTCATTTTCAGAGTTTGAGGTAGCTGTTTAGAAGAACCAATAATGCTTTTTTTTTTTTTTTTTTTACAAGGTTAGAAGAGTATTTATAAAGCTTTGACATTTGCATCACCTGGCCTTTCCTAATGATGATTGTGAACAAGCCTTAAGCCTAAATACTTTCTAAGGCCTCTTTCACACGGGCGTCATTTTTTTTGCCCGGATAAGAGCCGGGTGCGTTGCGGGAAAATGCGCGATTTTTTCTGCGCAAGTGCAAAACATTGTCATGCGTTGCACTCGCGTGAGAAAAATCGCGCATGTTTGGTACCCAAACCCGAACTTCTTCATAGAAGTTCGGGCTTGGGATTGATGTTCTGAAGACTGTATTATTTTCCCTTATAACATGGTTATAAGGGAAAATAATAGCATTCTGAATACAGAATGCATAGTAAACCAGCGCTAGAGGGGTTAAAAAAATAATAATAATAATTTAACTCACCTTAGTCCACTTGCTCGCGAAGCTGGCATCTCCTTGTGTCTCCGCTGCTGATCAACAGGACCTGGGGTGAGCTGCTCCATTAAATACAGGTTAAGGACCTTCGATGACGTCACTCCGGTCATCACATGGTACGTCACATGATCTTTTACCATGGTGATTCACCATGGTAAAAGATCATGTGATGACCGGAGTGACGTCATCGAAGGTCCTTAAGCTCTATTTAATGGAGTAGCTCACCCCAGGTCCTGTTCATCAGCAGCGGAGACACAAGGAAATGCCAGCTTCGCGAGCAAGTGGACTAAGGTGAGTTAAATTATTTTTTATTTTTTTTTAACCCCTCTAGCGCTGGTTTACTATGCATTCTGTATTCAGAATGCTATTATTTTCCCTTATAACCATGTTATAAGGGAAAATAATAATGATCGGGTCTCCATCCCGATGGTCTCCTAGCAACCATGCGTGCAAATCGCACGGCATCCGTACTTGCTTGCGGATGCCATCCGATTTTCACACACCCCATTCACTTCTATGGGGCCTGCGTCACGTCAAAATCGGAAAATATAGAGCATGCTGCGATTTCAACTGAACGCACAAGTGATGCGTTAAAAACATCGCTCATGTGCACAGCCCCATAGAAATGAATGGGTCAGGATTTAGTGCGGGTGCCATACGTTCGCCGCACGGATCGCACCCGCACGGAAAACTCGCCCGTGTGAAAGGGGCCTAAGGTCTGAGACCTTGGTCAAAGTTTTTGGAGTGCTGAAATCTTCTTGAGTTCCCATACCTTTGCAAGGTACTCTTTTCCTTTTTCACTCAAAAATAATACACTATGTCTATATGACATATATGTCTTACATTGTTAAAAAGTGTGTTTTATCTTTAACTTTTGGAGATCATTTAATTTTTAACTTGCTTAACTCTTCATAGTAACATTAATTTTGACATAGGGTGCCCAAATTTTGCATACCACTGTTTATAACATCCCAGTAGACTTAATGGGTATGTTGATGCATCCAGCTTATTATAAATGGATCCAACCATAATGTTGATATTACTGTAGCCATGCAAACTGGAACCCTAACAGAAAGCAGTATAATGCTATAGTTAACAGTATTACTTTATTTAGACCATTTTTTTTAATAAGCATTTGTCAATTAGGATTGTGTTATATCATCCTATGCCCAATCTCGGTGATTTAGAGCTGCAATATCAATATGTATATATTTAATATAATATGTTAATATGAAAAAAAAAATCACATACATTTATAAAAACTAGTGTCTAAAATAACCAGTTAGGTCACTGTGTTCATTTCCCAACTTCCAAGGCTGAATCATCCCATTTGCATTTGAGTTGCTCTAGTGATCATGCATGACACTACCTGCTCCGTGAAGGTCTAGTAAATTTAAGCTTAGCAATATGAAATCCATGTCTCCTCTACTTATCTGCAGCAATAGTAAACCAGCTATCATTAAATCACTATTATAAGTAATGTAACACCGCTGCATGTCTAGCAACTCTGCTGCCTGAGGCAACAGTTGAAATGACATTTTCGTCTTGTATACAAATTTACATAAACATACTGGAAGACTGTCTGGGTTTCTGCATTTTAAAATACAAAAATTGTCATTTATTGCATTATTACTCTACTGTGTAAAATATTTTTTTTTTTCTATCAATCAACATTTTACAATTGTTCAGATTATTGCCCCACCAAAGAATCCTATAGAGGTCTGCCCCTTATTACCTATACTGCAATGTTTCCCATGATGAAGTGTTTTCTTGCCTATTTTAAATTATTCGTCACACAAAGAAACTCTGTAATATATCTTTATCAGAGAAAAATGTATCTTTCTCCACTAATCAGTTTCTTTGCTCCCCCTTTTAAACTAACATTCTCCATATTGAGAGTAAGGACTATTACTTTATCCCTTCCCCTTTCCTCTGTATCTTCTATGGCCAGCATGATATCTGAAATTACAGATTTTTGTCAGTCATTCTGTCACAAGATACACAATATTAGTTTGTGTGAGGGAAAAAACCTGAAATGTGAAGAAAGGGGAATTGTTCTCTGATAATAAACATACACATTTTGAATGTTGATTTAGGCAAAGTTTAGTGACTATTTAAGTTTTTGTTGTTGTTTTGTTAGTTAAATACGTTAAGCCACTGATTCATGCTTTAATTTGCTGGTACATACAGTAATTCTGCTTGGTTGAGTAATAGACAAGAATTGACATGCCAATCAGGCCAAGAGGCACAATGATTTGCATAGGACATGTGTTTTGAGCAGGCACTTTTAAAATTGATTTTGGTGACAAATTCCCAGTAAACTTTAAAAGTCAGACCTCTCATTTGCCATTACCAGTTGTGTCACAAATTGTTCTTTTAAATAAATTGCAAGGTCACCTGTTGAAGAATAGAGAATTATTAAGATTGATGGCAGAGCTATAGAAAAGATTATTGGGAAATTATGACCCAAAGATAGAGATGAGCGAATTTCTCAAAGTTGGTTGGCCAAATTTCCAAAAAAGATTTGATTTGATCCAAATTTATTTGTGGAAAATATCATTTAAAAAACTGTTATTTCCTGGCTGCAGAGAGCCTGTATAATGGTGTAGAATTCAGTGCCTTGCAGAAACACGCATAAGGAGTCTGCTGTGGTGAGTCAGTATGACACGCAGATCACAGGCATCGCTATTAGAATCACTGCACACTTGAGTTATTTGGTCAGTTTTGGCACCAGAACTGCCCAAATAAGTGAAGTATGAACCCAGCCTTACAGGTCAATGTTAGCTCCAGGTATAAAGAACCATGCAGAGGCCCAAGATCCTACTATAGCATAAAAAAGTGCACTCCTTTTACATTGATTCACTGATTCTACATAGATTTCTACTGAACCTATTCTATTAAATAATAATACAAGTAGAGCCCCCCTGACAGAGTGGAGATGGTGTTAGCAGTAAGTTTGTGTTGATGTCACAGATTTTTTTGCCCTTCCTCTGATCCGTCAGAAAAATAACACCCAGAAAAGGATCCTGTCTGTTGAGCTTCCACCTTCACATGGTCAGTATTTGATCAGTAATCCATCAGTAATGCTAAGACCAAAAAAACAAACAAAAAAAAAAACTAGGAGTGGCTCCAAAACAGAGATGACGTGCAACTGGAATAATTGCATGTCTTCTGTGTTTTGTACCCACTCCTGCTTTTGGCTTCCAAATCATAAATCACAAATCGAGTTTGGCTGCCCAGTAGTCCAAGGGATCTTTGATGTGGGGTGGCAGGGTACAGTCCAAGTATGCCACCACCTGCTGGTTCAGGTTCTGCTCTATGTCTACCTGCTGCTGCTGGTGAGGGCCAATAACCAGTACTAGCTGAAGATGGCGACTGGCAGTAGGAGCACCTGGCATTAGATGTGGCATCAGGCGGGTGGCAGCATAAAAATAGTATCTTAAGAAGGTAGCCAGAAAGGTGGCAGGGTGCTTTTCAAGTATGCCACAATCTGCTGGTTCAGGTTCTGCTCTATGTCTAGCTGCTTTTGCTGTAGTTTCTTCGGTAGGCAGGTGAAAAAAATTGCTCATCAGCGACTCTAGACTTAAGTTGCTGCTGACAGAGCTGGTACTGCTCCTGCCCTTTCCCCCCAGCAGCTATGGCAGTGGTGGAAGATGAGCTCAGAGGGGCCTCCCGGTCAGACCTGTGTGAGGATGGGTGATGGCACATATAGGCCCCCATTTTGGACCAGTAGCGAGGGTCTACAATTGTGGAGAGCCAGTAGTCGTACCTCTGCCAAGTTGTGAAAATTTGGCTTTCACTATGCAAGCAAATGAGCATGCATCGGGCCATTTGCGCAATTGACTCAGAAGGACTCCCTACCTCTATCTCCACTTCATACTGCCACAGTGTGTCTGCTCGAATGTCCTCCTCCTCCTCTAGTTTAGCCACCACAGGACTCATGTCGCCATGAGATATAGTCGCCCATGTCACCTGTCCCATGGCCAGCCAGATTTAGCAGAATCTGTTCCAGGATAAGAATCAGTGGAATGACGTTGTTCATCCCATAGTCCTGGTGACTGACAAATAAAGAGGCCTCCTCAAATGGCCTGAGCAAACGTCAGGAGTCATGCATGAGCTGCCACTGACTAACATTGTGTCTGCTGCTGACAACAGTGTTGCCACCTGCAGCCTTTGCTGTCAAAGCATAAGTCGCGGTAAGCCCACCACTCACCATGGGAAGACCGCCTTAAGAAGGCACCTGGCCTCCCATCACCGAGCCCAGTGGGAGCAACGCAATCAAAACCCACAAAGCTACACTCCCTGCGCTCCACGTCCTGCCTCTTCTCCTTCTCCTTCTCCTCTCTCCTCCCAAATGTCCTCCACTCCACCTTCCATTGTGCCATCCTCGCTTTTATCTGGCAAAAGGCAGGGTTCCATGGCCCAAATGTTCGAGCATAAAAAGATGATGACGCCGGATAACCCTCTTGCCCAACAGCTGACCGCTGGCTTGCCGGAACGCATATTTTGTGCATGCGCGTATGCAAAAATGATATTGCTAATATTTTGCATTGAAAAAAGCAATGAATGGAGATCGCAAATTCAAATAAAACATCTGGTATGTCACTGTCCATGTTGTGGGACTATTTGTGCACTTATGTCTTGGCTGCAAATATGAGTTAAAGATTTTTCAGGTTTGCCTGCCATTAAAATGAATGGGACCTGCCGCAAACTTGTGGTTCGCGAATATTTGATCGCGATCTCGTTCGCGAACCATCCCGACAGATGTTCATCTATCACTAGTATGTATATTTCCTATTAATATACCCCGTAAATGGCTGTATCTCACAGCACTTGCACCCCAATAACAAGCAAGGTTTTCTGGAATTACTGAGTTATCATATAGTGTCTCAACCTAAAAGCAGCAGTATAACAGCAATTTGGATTCCCAATTAGTGCAGCAAGGTGCAATAGAATCGCTCCTATTACCCAGGCTGTATACTCACCTATTGGACCCTGCTCTCCTATTATAGTGTTGATAATGCCTCCCTATCCTTTTCCTGCATTATGATTAATCTTTCCCCGAACTTCTAAATCATTTTTCAGCACAATAAAGTTTTTCCTAGCACTGTCATGCTAGGAAAATGGCTGAAGCCATTTATAGGGCTGTGACATTACAGGGGATGACTGGCTGCTGATTTTCTGCATAAATGGCATTGTGGGTGATCCCTCATTCCCAGAGTTATTTGCTCCATGTCCTAACGTGCAGCAGCCATTTAAGGAAAAAATCTGATTTGTTGCCATGAAGTGTGAAGAAATTTGACTGCGGTGCAAACTGAATTTTTCCTGAAATTCAGATCGAATTCCACTTCGTCAACTTCAATTCGCTCATCTCTACCCTACCCAAAGATTATTATTATTTTTTAATACAAATTACCATTTTTGTTTAAATTAGTCGTTATTAAATTAGCTAATTACTGGAAAATCTAAAAGTATTGGCTCTGACATAATGTGATATCAAGTTAAATTTCTAGCAGTCAACTTTCTAAATAAAGCTTTCATCTCTTAAAGGTGATATTAGGCCTAATAGCTTACCAACCCCATGCTCTGAACCTGTGGGAAATTACAAAGAACTCACCCGTCCACAGCCCTGCAATTCCAGCACTCCTGCCCTTTTCCCTGCGTTTAGATCCCACTTAATCAGAAATGGCTTGTTTCCATGACCACTGAGGCCAATCGCTGGTGTCAGTGGTCACATGTGCTAGAATGGCACATCACTGCTAGTGAAATGCTAGGGCTTGTTTTTTTGCAGGACAAATAGTTGCACCATTTTATATTGCATACAAAGTACTGGAAATCTGGGGAAAAAAGCCAAATGGGGTGAAATTGAGAAAAAAAAAAAAAAAATCCTACATAATTTAATGGATTTCATTTTCACAACATTCCATATGTGGTAAAACGGACCTTTTACCTTCATTCCCTGGGTCAGTATCATTAAAGCGATATCATATTTATAGTTTTATTTTGTTTTAATATATAAAAAAATGTAACAAATGAAAAAATAAAATTATGTATTTTCTTTGCATCGCCAATTTTTGAGCCCCATACCTTTTTTACTGTTAAGTTTACGGAGCTATGTAAGGGATCATTTTTGCAAGGGCAATCTGTACATTTTATTGATACCAGTGCATCATTATTGAAGTGTGTATGACTTTGTGAACACTATTAATTTAATTTTTTGAGCGGTAAAGTGACAAAAAATGTTGATCTGGCCATTTTGATTTTTTTTTTTCCATTATGTAGTTCACGAGTATGAGATAAATACATTTATATGTTAATAGTATTGGAATTTTTGGATACAATGGTGTTGATGTTTATAATGAAGGGAAGGGGTGATTTGAAATTTGATATATTTTATATTTGTTTTTATAAACTTTATTTTTTTATTTTTTTACTTATATTAAGTCCC
Organism: Bufo gargarizans; assembly: GCF_014858855.1. NCBI lineage: Eukaryota > Metazoa > Chordata > Amphibia > Anura > Bufonidae > Bufo > Bufo gargarizans. The sequence goes on from NC_058084.1 coordinate 157,610,441, forward strand.
TTTATTGGACTTAAACATGCGATCATTAGACCTTTTACAAAAAATTACCATTGCAGCCTAAAGGACATTCAATAAAATCCTAGGAACTATTGTTATAGTAACCTCGGATCCTGGGGGACTGAGGTTACCACAGGGAGCAAACTGCTCCCCCATTTGCAGTGATCCCAGGAAAATCCACGTCAGATGCCATGGTCACAATTGACCAAGAAATCTGAGGGGCTAAATGTCTGTGATCAGTGTTATCACCAAAACCTGGCAGCTTTGGCTTCAGCTCTGCTCTGTGCTCACCTTTTATATGAAGAACGGACTTCCACTATACATGTACAGCTGATGTCCTTAATGGCTAAGTGGGTTTTCCTATCTAAACAATCTTTCTTATATTGAAGTTTCATCAGCTATCAACTGAATTGCAAAACATGAGTGAGATAAATTACCTATTGTGGATGGCACTCTCTAGCCTTTACAGCATTTATTTTCTCTGGTTTATAAACCGAGTAAGGGCATATGGAGGCACTGTGGATGTCACTATTATGGGGGTCACTGTGGAAGTCTATGTTATGGGAGCACTGTGCATGTCACAACAGGTTTTTGATCCATGAATTTCCCAATACATTTCCTGGTTCAATTAGAATTGGTATTTAAACAGTCCTCATCATGCTGTTCACATTTTGACATCATGAGACCAAGACGACATCTAACAATTGATCAACAGTACCTCGCCATTGCAAGGCTTCAAGCAGGATGTTCTCAGATGGAGGTGGCAACTGAGCTTAGAGTGTCACAGAGTGTTATCAGCAGGTTGTAACAAAGGTAAAGAGAGACTGGAAGAGTCTCATAGAGGCATAGAAGTAAATGTCCTTTGGACACATCCCACACTGATGACCACTTAATTATGAACAATGCCCCGCGGAACCGGATGATGAATGCCACACAACTCCAGGCACATTCAAGAGAGGTGAAACAGTTTATATCAGCATGGTCTGTGTGCTAGATGATCTGCAAGGTTACCTGACCACATCACCAGGCATAAGCATCACTGTCTTGCATGAGCAACAGAGCATCTATGCTGAATGAGACACCAATGGGCCTTAGTGCTATTCACTGATGAAAGTCGATTTACACTGAGTAGAAATGATGGCCACCAACAATGTTGGAGACGCCAAGGTTAACACTATGCATTAGCCACTGCTGTCACCAGAAGAGCCTTTGGTTGTGTTGCTACATTGTGGGCAGGTGTGTCTAGTCAACACAGAACCTGCCCTACACTTAGTAAATGGTACAGTGACAAAACCATGCTGCTTAAATAACTTCATTAAAGCAGTCACTGTGCCTTTGCATGGACAATACAGGCCTAATTTCATCTTTATGGATGAAAAAGCACCAGCTCATTGAGGTTGCATCATTAGGGAATGGCTGCTGGAGACTGGGGTATGTCAAATGGAGTGGCCTGCACTTTCTCCAGACCTGAAGCCCATTGAAAATCTATGTGATCAGCTGAGTCACCGTGTAGAGACTCGTAACTTTGTACCCCATAACCTCAATGACCTGAGGGCTGCCCTTCAAGAAGAGTGGGATGCCATGCCTCAGTAGTCAATAAGTTGACTCATGAACAACATTAGTAATTAGCAGCAGGGATTATATTCAAATTTGCGATAATTCGCAAATATTTTGTAGAATATTTGTCGGATATTCACGAATTTGAATATTCGTTATATTCTACACTTTTACTAGAAAAATTGGCAATGTAAGAATTGCATAATATGCGAATATTACGCAATCAATAGAGGCGTAGGTCAAAAACGAATATATAGCACTATATTGAATATAGTGCTATATATTAGTTTTTTTAGAATATTTGTCATTTTTTTCCATCTGAAGTCATGATTCCTCCCTGCTTAGGTTGCTTGTCAAGCAACTAAAGCAGGGAGGAATCATCACATCAGATGTGACGAATATTCTAAAAACCTAATATATAGCACTATATTCAATATAGTACTATATATACGTTTTTGACCCACGCCTGTATTGATCGCGTAATATTCGCATATTACGCGATCATAAAAAAAATGTACTCGAAAAATCTGCAAAGACGAATATTCGAAAATGAATATATAGCACTATATTCATAATATTTGCAAATTTTCAAAGTTGCGATATTCACAATAAATATTTGTAATTTGAATATTCGAGCTCAACACTAAACAGCATAATACATCATTCTCAAGCTGTAATTGATGCTCAAGGCCTCATCATGAGTTATTGAGAGATTGACATTTTTTGTGGGGGTATACCCACCACTGTTGTTGGCTTTTGTTTCAATAAATAGTTTGAGATAAGGAATTCACCATTGCATGCTTTTACTAAAATGCCCAATTTGATATAATGCATCACGATGTAATATCATTGTAGCTTGAACATTTTACATTTTCTATACATTTCACCTGAAAACCAAATATCCCTAACATTTTGTGAGTAGTGTGTGTGTGTGTGTATATATATATTGTAGGAGAGTCCCCGGAATAATAATGGACGGACGATACGTGCCACCAGAGGTCCTGGCCTCGGTGGAGTAAGAACCGGATCATTGCGGTTACAGCGGTGAATGCTGCTGGCGCAGCGTGTCCGGGCCGGTTCTTACTGGGAACAGGTAAAGAGTGGGGGGGTGCCTGTTCCCCACGGCCAGCCCAGGTTTTTGGTGGAGCTGGGCCTTTAAGAACCCAGCCTGCTGATGATGGGGGTGGGGTGTGTCTTGCTGTGCTGGAGATTTCCACAGACAGAGTGAGTGCTGGTGAAGGAGAGTCTGGGCGCAGCACACATTGAAGGATAGCCCTGGGACCTGTGGTGCTACGAGCCGAAGGGGCTCTGGCCTGAGGGAGACAAAGGCAGGTAGCTTACAAGCCTGCACGACCGCTGTGGTCTGTCCAAAACAAGGTGACTCAAACCTGCTGTTTATTTTCTATGGAAGGACTTTTGTTTTATGCACTATGTGAATATGCACCTGTGTGGTCTGCACAATGCCTGTTATGCCTTTGGTGTGAAAAAAGTCACGGTGTATCACAAAGACTGTCTGTGGTTGCCTCAATACTGCCGCCGCTACCGTAGCCTACCACGAGCACATCCCCACAATATATATATATATATATATTTAGTAATAAAATATATTTTTACATATCTCACATATAGGAGCCGGTGTGCACACATTTGGTGGTGGCGGTCATGTCCTCCCTACGCGCAGCTGCAGCTTTAAACCTACGATCCTCAATCTTCAGCACTGCTATATTACAACTCAGCAGACAGTATCACAAATGATAGAATTAGATACAGATATACAAACCGGATTCCAAAAAAGTTGGGACACTAAACAAATTGTGACTAAAAACTGAATGCAATAATGTGGAGATGGCAAATGTCAATATTATATTTGTAATAGAACGTAGATGACAGATCAAACGTTTAATCCGAGTAAATGTAAAATTTTAAAGGAAAAATACGTTGATTCAAATTTTCACAGTGTCAACAAATCCCCAAAAAGTTGGGACAAGTAGCAATAAGAGGCTAGAAAAAGTAAATTTGAGCATAACGAAGAGCTGGAAGACCAATTAACACTAATTAGGTCAATTGGCAACATGATTGGGTATAAAAAGAGCTTCTCAGAGTGGCAGTGTCTCTCAGAAGCCAAGATGGGTAGAGGATCACCAATTCCTACAATGTTGCGCAGAAAGATAGTAGAGCAATATCAGAAAGGTGTTACCCAGCGAAAAATTGCAAAGACTTTGCATCTATCATCATCAACTGTGCATAACATCATCCGAAGATTCAGAGAATCTGGAACAATCTCTGTGCGTAAGGGTCAAGGCCGTAAAACCATAGTGGATGCCCGTGATCTCCGGGCCCTTAAACGACACTGCATCACAAACAGGAATGCTACTGTAAAGGAAATCACAGAATGGGCTCAGGAATAGTTCCAGAAACCATTGTCAGTGAACACAATCCACCGTGCCATCCGCCGTTGCCAGCTGAAACTCTACAGTGCAAAGAAGAAGCCATTTCTAAGCCAGATCCACAAGCTCAGGCGTTTTCACTGGGCCAGGGATCATTTAAAATGGAGTGTGGCAAAATGGAAGACTGTTCTGTGGTCAGACGAGTCACGATTCGAAGTTCTTTTTGGAAATCTGGGACGCCATGTCATCTGGACCAAAGAGGACAAGGACTACCCAAGTTGTTATCAACGCTCAGTTCAGAAGCCTGCATCTCTGATGGTATGGGGTTGCATGAGTGCGTGTGGCATGGGCAGCTTGCATGTCTGGAAAGGCACCATTAATGCAGAAAAATATATTCAGGGTCTAGAACAACATATGCTACCATCCAGACGTCATCTCTTTCAGGGAAGACCCTGCATTTTTCAACAAAATAATGCCAGACCACATTCTGCATCAATCACAACATCATGGCTGCGTAGGAGAAGGATCCGGGTACTGAAATGGCCAGTCTGCAGTCCAGATCTTTCACCTATAGCGAACATTTGGCGCATCATAAAGAGGCAGGTGCAACAAAGAAGGCCCAAGACAATTGAACAGTTAGAGGCCTGTATTAGACAAGAATGGAAGAGCATTCCTGTTTCTAAACTTGAGAAACTGGTCTCCTCGGTCCCCAGACGTCTATTGAGTGTTGTAAGAAGAAGGAGAGATGCCACACAGTGGTGAAAATGGCCTTGTCCCAACTTTTTGGGGATTTGTTGACACCATGAAATTCTGATTCAACATATTTTTCCCTTAAAATTGTACATTTTCTCAGTTTAAACTTTTGTTCCGTGATTTATGTTCTATTCTGAATAAAATATTAGAAGTTGGCACCTCCACATCATTGCATTCAGTTTTTATTCACGATTTGTATAGTGTCCCAACTTTTTTGGAATCCGGTTTGTATTTTGATTTGCTTGCTGATTAAAGCTGTCTATTGCACTATTGTACTCCTAGATGGTGAGGTCAGCGCCTGTGGACTGTCAGTGATGTGATTAAGATACTGTGAGAAATAACCTAACAAGAGTCATGTACGGGTGTAGTAAGATGGCTACAGGAGGTGTAGTGGACGGAGATCCTGCAGACTGATCAATGTGGTGGTGGGGCCAGCCTGTGACTCAGAGCAGCCATGTTAACAGGAAGCTCTGAATTTAAACAGACCTGTTAGGATAGTCTGATGCCCAGACAGGGCAACACCCTATTGCACCTATTGCAGACTTTTGGTAATTCATTCATAAACTTCTAGTAAGAATACTACAGGAATGGCACAACTTAGAGATGCAAGAATACATGGTTACAAATTGTTGGGAATGCAACTTTTTATTAAAAAAGACACCAGAAAAAGTGAAAAGCTCTTTGTAACTGAGTTTGTATCACAATCACATTTACTAGGAAAGTGAGTCTTAGATTTGATTTGTAAAAAGTAATTGTTGGGTAATTATGCAGCTATAGTTTTGAGGATGATACAGTACTGTTGTTAGGAATAAAATATGCTGCATATAACCCAGTATATTTATTTGTCTTAATATCTTTACAGTTATTGTCCATTGGTAAGATATGTCTTTATACCAAAACACGAAAGAGCATCTGTCTACAATTGCAAATGTAATAGAATAGAAGAACTCTATTATCAACTATGACACAGCCGGCTCTAACATGCTTTGGGCAAAACACAAATATGTGCCAGCAGTTTCAGTATAACTGGCAGATGCTTTATCATGCAGGAAGATGTATGAAACCAGAATACACTGAACATGAGTTTAGAAGCTTCAGGGAGACAAAAAAATAAAAAATAAAATAAAAGAAAAATCCAAGTGTATATGATATACCATAGATCATGACTGGTAAGAGTGAATCTGCTCAATTGCAAACAAACATTCTTCAAATAAATTGTTCACAATACCAGTGAAACGTAGATATGGAGATTGTCCTTTAGTTACATCAACGGTATGTGAATTTTGACATAAGAATAATGGCAAAAGTAGTTGTTCATTAGCTTAATCACAGAGGAAGCTATCTGCCAAACTATAACAACAATATTAGACCTATAATGCTTTAAAACACCCTAAAGTCCCCAAAATGGAATAACAATTTTAATGGGTAGTGAAAGATATCATCAAAATCAATATTTACTATACTATATTTGTCACCGAATACAGACAAGATGTGACAAACAATCAGAGGGACCATCATTATAAAGCTCCGATTTATTTTTATACATTTCTATATGTTTATGTAACCTCATCAATTGGTGTTTGTAAGGTCTACATCTAATACCTTTGAAGTTAATTGCTATTTTTGGTCAATTGAAATGCAAAAGCGAACATACATTTGAAAACAAGCTAAATCAATTTAATAGATTCTTTTAGCCCAAGAGTAAAGTATCATTCCTTCCCTCCAACTATGTAAAGAAATGAGAAAAAAGTAATAATACAGTGCAGCAACAAATATAAATAATAGTGAATTCCTAACTAACTATTTGCATATAGTATACATGGTTCTGCACATAACAAGCTGTGTTTCTCTCTAATAATAAGATGGCATGGCACTAAGGGTGGCATTTTAAGGTAAAATGGTGCATACTAATGAAACAGAACATGTCAATTGCTATAGCAGATATTGGCTAATGCATGCATCTTAGAATTAGCAGAACATAATTTTATTTGCACAATTATTAATGTATTGTAAATTGTCCTAACACGGAAATAGCAAGTGTCATAAGTTAGTGAAGCAGAATACTACAGATTAACCAATGGGTAGCCTGATATACTGTAAATGTAGCTATAAAAATTATCAAAATTAGTACAATAACAAAAACCTACTCAACTTCTGTTTTCCTGGGTAAATTAAGCACTCTGTAAGGGCTCATTCAGACGGCCGTATGGTGTCTGCAAAAATACAGATCCGTTTTTTTGCGGACAGTTCAGCATGTCCGCAAAAAAAAGATTGCATTCTATTTTTTTTTTGCTGATCTATAGACTTCAATAAGGCCATGTCCTGATTTTCATTGACAAGTATAGGACATGTTTCATTTTTTTTTCTGAGCCATGCAATTGAAGAAAAGGGCTCCATAGAAGTGAATGGGACAGCATCTAATACGCAAAAACACAGATCTACATTTTTGCAGACAGCATACGGCCGTCTGAATGAGCCCTAACAAAGAGACAACTCATTTTTCTATATAAACCACGTCAAGCAGGAAATTAAAAGGGTGGGTTGAAGGGCTGGCATAGGAACAAAGATAAAAGCAGGAAGGCAGAGGCAATGCTAGATTTCTTAATGTCCAAGCTTTGGGTTTCAGGATGTGCTCCTTCTCACTACCCTCATTTCCTAAAATATGCCAAGATAGCTATCAAATAAAAAAAAATAATCATCTCCCTTCCCCCACTAGTTCCTATGTTTTTTTATTTTTAATGCTCACTCCCCATGCCCCCTACCTCCTTGTCTATCACACTGTTGCAGTTATCAAAGCAGGGCAGGCTTGGGTGCCCACCCAACCACTTATAATAGTTTTTTGTAGTTCACTCTTTTCAATCAAGAGCTGATTGGGTTCAGGGGGTTCCTGTCAAAGTAAAAGTCTGTTCGGGGGGGCGGAGCTAGCCGCATCAGGAAATGGCCGTCTGAGCCGAGAGCTCCTCACAGCAGCACATTGTCCATAGCTATTTATCGGGTTCCCACCTCGCTTTATTATGGGGAAACCTAACAGAGACAGACCTAAAGAGGTACTGATGACGCCCAAGCACGCCAGAGGACAATCCGACCTGGATAAATTCCTTAAAAAGAAGCTGTCCTCTCCGGCGGTCAGAACCAAGATGGCGCAGGAAGCTGCTGCCGCCGCTACATGCACCGAAGACTCCGACGATGAGGGCTCCTGCGCTATGTCCGAGACACGCAGCGAGCGAGGCTCAACACCGATCACCAGAGCCTTCCTCAAGGAGTCATTGACCCTGGCTTTTGAGCCAGTTTTGAGAGAACTTTCCGCCATCAAAACGGAATTTAAACAGACGGGGCACAGAGTAGCAGCCCTAGAAGACTCCCAACTTGCTATCACTAAGCACAGCCGTGCGATGCAGTCGACAGTGGAAGAGCTCCGTGAACATATGAATACCACTTACCTGTATCTAGAAGACCAAGAGAACAGGAGCCGAAGAAAGAATGTCCGCATCAGAGGGATCCCTGAAAGCGTGCAAAGAGAGGACATTTTAGACACGGTCAGTCAGCTCTTCTCCTCTTTACTGGGGCAGGAACGGGCAGAGAAAATCGTCATTGAGAGAGCCCACAGAGCCCTCAGACCCAAGCCACCGCCAGAGGCACCGCCACGAGATATTGTGTGCGGTTTGCTAAGCTTTGTAGACACAGCCGCCATTTTAACTGCCGCCAGACATAAGGGCGAAATATCGTTTGAAAACGCCAAGATACAATTATACCAAGATCTAGCAGCGAGCACCCTGGCGAAGCGGAGGCAATTCAAGCCGCTTACCGACCTCCTTAGGGAGAGAAGACATCCTCTGCGCTGGCTTTTTCCATTTGGACTCTGCGCTACCATAAACGGAAAGCAGGTCACTGTCCGACACCCAGCAGATCTCTCCAAAATGTGGGACGCTTTGCAGATCGACCCGATGGATATTCCCTCCTGGCTGCCCATGACAGGTGACTTAAAAGTGCCATCGCTACCCGCAATGGAAGAGTGGAAGGTAGCCAAGAAATTCAAGTCACCGCAAGCAAAAAAAAGGCAGGGAGAACTTCAGGACACTTGAAAGTTCTTTATTAACTGGTTCTAATACTTACCCTCACTTGGGAGGCTTCCGGAGGTTAATCTGAATACCTACATTAACCCTAAGAGCAGTAATTATGTCCTTTAAGTATTGTCTCTGTTTTGAGCTGTTGTATTGTGGTCCTTAGCACTACCATTACCCTCTTACCCACTGTTTGCCTTTTAGGATATGGTGCCCCCTGAGGCGCCAATCCCATCTTATCCTTAGTAGGGAGATAATGGTACGTTGCATATGACTGTCATTCTTAGGGCCCCAGCATATCATAAGAACATGACTCTATGCAACAGTTCTTCATGTGTTTGGGATTGTTTCTTCCTATGTTCATGCTCCATTGCATAGAAGTACCTGGAAGGCCCATGTGTCAGGATGGGCTGTCCAGATATTGTTACTGTGGGACCCCACTGCCTTGATAATAGGCCTGTGCTGTGAGAGGCCAACCCAGGCTTCTCACAGTCTTTCTTCCCCCCCATACCTAACTTACTATCCTGTCTTTTCTTTTTCTTCTTCCTTTACTTGCATTCTTATTTTGCTCCTTTTCCTCTACTCCCCACCCCCCTCCCTATTCACCTGCTCCTCTGTATATCCTCTCATGCAGGAGTTTACTGACTACTTGTTTTTCCTGAGTATTAACATGCTCAATTTTGTTTTCATATGTTTTGTTCATAGTTTTCTAAGATGGGTACTGTTTTCGACAATTTTTGATCCTCTGGGTTGCAACTTCCTGCATGGTCACATAACCTTCCACGCCTCATGGAGTCTCTGAAGGTAACTTCACTAAACGTAAATGGGCTTAATGTTCCACAGAAGAGAAGCCAGGTCTTTCAGATGCTCAGGAGAGAGAGGGCAGACCTTCTGTTCCTACAGGAAACGCACTTCAGACATAATCATATCCCAACCCTTTTCACTAAACAATATCCGAAATGGATTCATAGCACCCACTCTTCCGCCTCTAGGGGGGTGTCCATAGGTATTGGAGCCAGTATTCCTTTTCAAATCCAGGCGCAATACGTGGATCCTGAGAGCAGATTTTTATTCCTAAACGGTACGCTCTTTGGTAATAAGCTGACCTTAGTCAACGTATATGCTCCTAACGCTAGGCAGATTCCCTGGTTGATTGGGGTATTAAAATTACTTAAAGATTTTAGAGAAGGAATATTGGTCCTCGGAGGAGATTTGAACCTTGCCCTAGACCACCCTTTAGACTCTACCTCGGAGGCCCCCAAATATTCTGTTAAACAGCTTCGTAAATTGCGGAAGTCACTCTCTGAGCATCAAATTACAGATGCTTGGAGACTGGCTCATCCTAGTGACAGAGATTTTACGTTTTTCTCAGCTGTTCATGGGTCCTTCCAACGCCTTGATTACCTCTTTCTCTCGAATCACATCCTGGAGAGGATTAAATCCTCATCCATTGGGCAGATTACTGTATCTGATCACGCCCCTGTCTCTCTGGCGTTCCAGTTGAAAGGCCTCCCTCCTAAAGCATGGTCGTGGAGACTTAACGAGACCCTCCTGGAAAATGACAGAGACAGACTTAGGCTAGAGGAAAAGCTTGAGACCTTCTTTGAATTGAATTGTACCCCTCTTATGGACAAGGCTATGGTTTGGGAGGCCCATAAAGCGTATATGAGAGGTGAGCTTATATCTTTAGCCACTTGGGTACGCAAACAAAGGACACTTCAAGTAGACTCTATTCTGTCTCAAATCTCTGTACTGGAAAATATCTCAAAAAAAGACGCCTCAGATACTCATTATAAGGAACTTACTATGTTAAGAACTCAGCTGAAAGACTTATTAAACATTAAGTCAGCCAAAGCCCTCAGGGCTGCAAAATACAAGGTCTATATGCATGGTGATAGAGGCTCTAAGCTGCTCTCACAAATGATTAAAGGACAAAGAGAGAGAACTTTCATACAGGGAATCCAGTCCGAGAAGGGACACCAGCTTACCAACACCCCTGCGATAGCAGAGGAGTTCGCTAAATATTATTCCTCCCTCTACAATTTAGAATCTAATAGCCCTGAACATACAATGGCCAAAATTAAGTCCTTTTTAGAGACAGCTAAAATCCCGACCCTGGACTCTATAGACAAAGAAATGTTACTGTCACCGGTCACGGTGGAGGAGATAATGGAGGTCCTGGCGAATACTCCATCGGGAAAGTCCCCAGGCCCAGATGGACTACCTATAATTTATTACAAAAAGTTTAAGAAAACCCTTGCCCCACACTTAACGAACTTATGCAACTCCCTACTGGAAGGAACTTCCCTCCCTCCGCAATCACTAATCGCCCATATAACAGTTATTCCCAAAGAAGGGAAAGACCCTGCTAAATGCAGCAGCTACAGGCCGATCTCTCTACTTAATGTAGATGTTAAGCTTTGGGCCAAACTTTTAAGTGGTAGAATAGCAAAGTTACTTCCTAAACTAATTGGCGAGGAACAAGTGGGTTTTGTGAAGGGGCGGGAGGGCAAACATAATGTTAGCAGAGTCATACACGCTATATATTACGCGAAAAAACACAAGATCCCATTGACCCTGTTAGGAACGGATGCTGAAAAAGCATTTGACAGGGTCAATTGGACCTTCATGGACAGTGCTTTGCGCCATTTTGGTTTCCCACCTTTGTTCATCTCTGCCATTTTTTCTCTTTACTCACAACCCTCAGCTAGAGTCCTAGTCAATGGCACATTGTCTCCTCCCTTTAATATATCCAATGGAACGAAACAGGGCTGCCCTCTCTCTCCGGCTCTGTTCATCTTAACCCTTGAGCTTCTTCTTAGCAAATTAAGAACTTCTGAGGTCATCAAGGGACTCCAGGTTAAAGGGAATACTCACTCCTTGGCAGCCTTTGCGGACGACTTGCTTCTCTTCATTACAAACCCAGCAGTTGCAATCCCAGAGGTGATAATTTTTTTACAGATTTTGGTGAAATTTCCAATTTCAAGGTCAATTATGACAAATCTGAGATACTTAATATATCAGCCCCTGATAAACAATTGATAGAAGTTAAAAGACACACTTCTTTCCAATGGCCCAAGGAAGCTATTAAACATTTGGGAATCATGATTCCGGCAAACCCCTTACATTTGTTCAGACTTAACTACGTCCCCTTATTTAGTAAAATCAAATCCTTCCTGGCCTCTATCAGGCTACCTTTTCTTTCATGGTTGGGAAGGAAGAATCTACTAGCTACTTGTGTCCTTCCGCAGATCCTTTATATCATGAGATGCCTACCCATACCGCTAGCAAACAAGTTTTTCTCTGACTTCCGAGTCCTATTTAGTAATTTCCTCTGGTCTAATAAAAAACCACGGCTAGCATACCCCTTGCTAGTTAGGAAAGCAAATAGAGGAGGACTGTCCTTGCCGGATCTTAAAACTTATCTACATGCTATCCAATTGGAGAGATGGATTGAATTGACAAGGCCCCTTAATGATTCATTGCATGTAGTTTTGGAGAAAGCTTTGTTAGGTGAGGACGTTACTCATAATTTTTGGGTCTCCGCCCCAACCAGGAAGAAAAGGTATCCTCTTAGTGCCCTCACGTACTGCATGTTTCAATTTTGTAACAGCTCGGCGGCCCTGTCGATGTCTACCAACAAATTATCCCCCATGGCCCCACTCTCTGTCCTACCGTACTATATTAACAAAGGTGGAAGCGACTTCCACAAAGCCTGGTCATGTCTCTCAGACCTCAAAATCTCTGATTTGGTCAAAGCTGAAAACCTCCAAGAGTTTCTGGCCAAGGTCCAGACTTACATACCCAAGCCCCTTCGTTCCAGACTAGTAGAATTGGATCTGGAACTCAGTTGCAAAAAATATAAGACAATACATGAGGTTCCCCATAGCGATCCCACCTGGCTCGAAAATTACGTACTACTTCCTTCTCCACCCACAAAAACCCTCTCCAAGCTATACTCCCAACTTATATTAGACTCCTCAAGGGAGAAACCTACCTACTTAAGAGCTTGGGAACGGGAACTGCAGACTTCCTTCTCGGACGAGGACACTAATACAATTTTAAAACACTCCCATGGATTTTCGAGATGCATCCGAATCCAGGAGAACTCCTTTAAAATTGTATCTAGATGGTACAGAACCCTAGACTTTCTGTATAGAGCCCACTTGTCACCCTCAGATAGATGTTGGCGCTGCCAAGATGAATGTGGATCTATTTCACATATCTGGTGGTCCTGTAACGCTATGACCAACTTCTGGACGGAAGTGGAACAAATTATTAACAGAGTCTGCAGTGCCCGTCTCTCTTTAACTCCAGCTCTCATACTTCTGTGGCTGCCACACGATGGTTTCAAACCATCTGCCAACAACCTAACTACACATATGATTGGAGCAGCAAAATTTGTTGTCCCCGTCAAATGGAAAAATACTGAACCGCCAACCATTAAAGATTGGTTAGAAAAAGTGCACCAGATCTGCCTCATGGAGGAAATGATAGGTTGGGAAAGGGGAAACAGGAAAAACTTTCTGAAAACATGGCAGCCATGGTTGGATTACTATGGGAGCCAATGCTAGGTCTATACTCCCTTTCTTAATAGATAACATTAACTTGCATCCACTCATTAACTCAGTATCTGGACATACATGAAACTTTTCTGTAATGGAACAATATACCTCATCCCAACATACTGCGTTTAGTGTCGCATCTTTAGCCCACCTGAGTCTCAACATTTACAATCGAATATGGCCTTGTATTCTTGAGCCTGTAATCTACCTCATATATGAGGTGCAGGTTTTGCTCCCAAGCATTTATTCTTGTGACTGAAACTACCCATTGGTTAAGTTTTATAAGTTCTGTTCTGGATTGACTATGCAATTCTCTCCTATAAACCAGGTCACGCGTTATGCCCTATATGATTAAGTTCTAGATGGATATTCTGAATCTCACCTTGTCTTAGGGGTTTTGGTATATGTGATATTTGTCCACCTTTTCTTATTGCATGCCTTACTTACCTTTCCTCATTATTCCAGATATATGTATATATCTTCTAAATAGGAATGGGATATTCTTGTCATATTTGCGACATATCACGTGTCTTGTATGCCTTATTGTATTGCATAGATCTCTCTATGTTTGTATCTGTTGAAAATACTTCAGAAATAAAGAATTTACAAAAAAAAAGTAAAAGTCTGTTCCTGTATGTCAAGCTCTGTTCCTTCACCAGGGCAATGTTTTATGTTTGCATTGGACTTGCTCATTGTACCTCTTAACCTACAGCATTATCAGCAGCCCAGATCCAACTTCTAATTGATTATCTAAAAAATTTAAAGGCAGAGTCTATTTTTTTTATAAATTGTAAATGGTGCATCATTTGGCGTTTTAGATGACCTATCCTTCGACTGGGGGAAGGGAAACAAAACTGAAGAAGAGGTGTAGGAGAGAGACAGGAGTTACTACTAGGGGGATGTGGTAACATTTTTATTACTGTACATATTGATTCATTTTTACTTTAAGGCTAGGTTCATGTCGCACTTAAGCAGGACAATGGCCAGGAAAGTTTAAAATATGACGCTGAACTATTACTTTGCTTCAATACAGTTGAAGCAACATATTACTTATGCATACTGTTATGGCAGTGGGTGTGGAACAACTGTGTCAACGAACATACTTGAATTTGGGCTAATCTTAAGGGCATTTTCCTGGCAGTTCCCTGATATTCACCCCTTTACCCCTATATAGGGCTCTAGAATTTGCTAAAGGGGAGGCACTAGTCTATTATCTTCAGTGTGTTTGACAGCGGACACATAAGGGTCAGAGACACTGTTGTCGGGCATTAAGGTATAAGAAAAAATCATAATCAGGGACAGGCTGGGGTCAGGGAAGACACAGTAGAAGCAATATGATAAACCATCTGAGGTCAGACAGCAAAGGGTCAATACAAAGATTGGGAATAGGTCAGGAAGCCAAGGGTCAGAAACCAAGAATCAGGAAGAAGTCAGTACATGTTCAGACAAACAAATACAGCACACATGTGCATATAACTAACAAGCTAGCAAACCTATTGGTCAGATACGATCTGATAGAGGAAATTAGGCTATGCACGCTAGCCCTTTAAGAGCCATAGGGAGCACACCATGTGGTAAGAACACCCTGTAGCCTGCTGTTAGCTGCCATAGATGAGTTCAGTGTCCTGCTGCAAGGAAGCAGAGAGGAGCCAACGTGTCCATGCTGCCAGACACGTAGCAGATGGGTGAGTGAACCTCTGCCCCTATCCACCTAAAGGAGCAGGTCAGCGGTGGGCATGGGCCAATGATGTGTCACTTGCCAGCCAAGAATAAGCCAAAATCCAGTAATTGTCTACATTTTGAAAAACGAATGAGGAATACCCCAAATGTAGGGTCCAAACAAGGTTTGAACCTCCTGCAGTGCAGCTAATAATAGGCCTATACCTTATATTTGTAAAATGGGATTAACAGTTCATGTGTTATCTTATATTAAAATAGTGCTACATTTGTTTGTGTGCTGTATTTGTTTGTCTGCACATGTACTGACTACTTCTTGATTCTTGGTTTCTGACCTCTATTTTTATTACCAATGTATTAGGAAAAAAAAGAAATGATCAGACATCATCTACAGAGAAAAAAAGCAGGTACTATATTGTGTCATTTATATACCAACCTAACAACTAGTCTTTATGAAAGAGATACAATTTCTAGATTATTATTCCCTGTAGAGTCAAATGGAAGAAAGCAATTTGAACTGCCACAATGAGTGGTAAATGAGACATTACCCTCTTTATTACACACAACAACCAATAAATAATCTAGTATCCATGACTCTGACTTGCATCTGAAGATCGAAGTGCAAAGCAAAATAGCTAAGGACCAGCAATCTATCCTCTGTTGTTTTGAAGGATTTTTTTTCTTATCAACCTCAACTTTCTATCAGGCATTGTTCTAATTGGAAAAAAATGTAGTTTTCATCAGTTTAAACCTTGAAAAACAGAGATTTGCGACTACTGTACTATGTAATTCATGTGATAAATCCAAGCCGATGGATGTTTAATTCTGTTTTAAAAAGTCAGTTTGCAGGTGAATATTTGACAGAAACATATAATAACAACAGGAATACTCTCAGTAGGGATGTTATGAGGTATGTATTAGCCAAAAAGAATGCATTGCTTGTAGCAGCACAGTAGGCAGGTGACATATACAGAAGAAGTACAAGCAGTGTGACTGATGTGTCAGGTATTTCATGGAACAGTGTCTTCAGTGAAAGTGACAAGGAAACTTCAATCTCAATTTTCTATTATATATATATATATATATATATATATATATACACAGTGCTGCCCATAATTATTCATACCACTGGCAAATTTTGACTTAAAGTTACTTTTATTCAACCAGCAAGTAATTTTTTGACGGGAAATGACATAGGTGTCTCCCAAAAGATAATAAGACGATGTACAAGAGGCATTATTGCGTACCCTTCTCAATAATCAATAGAAAAGCCTTTATTGGCTATTACAGCAATCAAACGCTTCCTATAATTGCAGACCAGCTTTTTGCATGTCTCCACAGGTATTTTTGCCCATTCATCTTTAGCAATGAGCTCCAAATCTTTCAGGTTGGAGGGTCTTCTTGCCATCACCCTGATCTTTAGCTCCCTCCACAGATTCTCAATTGGATTTAAGTCTGGATTCTGTCTGGGCCACTCCAAAATGTTAATGTTGTTGTTTGCTAACCATTTCTTCGCCACTTTTGCTGTATGTTTTGGGTCATTGTCATGCTGAAATGTCCACTGGTGCCCAAGGCCAAGTTTCTCTGCAGACTGCCTGATGTTGTCATTGAGAATCCTCATGTATTGCTCTTTTTTCATGGTGCCGTTTACTGTGATTAGGTTCCCTGGTCCATTGGCTGAACCCCCCCCTCCCCCCCAAAGCATTAGGTTCCCACCACCATGTTTGACAGTGGGGATGGTGTTCTTTGGGTTGAAGGCTTCTCCTTTTTTACACCAAATGAAGGAAACATCATTGTGACCAAACAATTAAATTTTTGTTTCATCTAACCATAGCACAGAAGACCAGAAGTCTTCTTCTTTGTCCAGATGAGCTTTTGCAAAGGCCAGGCAAGCTTTTGTGTGCCTTATCTGTAGAAGTGGCTGCCTCCTTGGTCTGCATTGTGCAGTGTCCGTTGGATTGTCTGCCTTAAGACATTGCCACCAACAGAGCCCAGATTTACCAGGATGGACTTGGTGGTGATCCTTGGATTCTTTTTCACCACGTCCTCTGAGATTTTCCACAGTGCGGAACATCTTGTATTTTTTGCTCCCCCCCCCAATAATGCCTCTTGCATATTGTCTTATTATCTTTTGGGAGACACCTCTGTCATTTCCCGTCCAAAAATTACTTGCTGGTTGAATAAAAGTAACTTTAAGTCAAAATTTGCCAGGGGTATGAATAATTATGGGCAGCACTGTATATATATATATATATATATATATATATATATATATATATATGAGTTTCTGTATGTCTGTCTAGAAGACTGTATGTCTGTTCGTTATGCCAAATTTGGCACACAGGTACATCAGGTGTCAGGGAAGGTTTTAGAACTGGTCTCAGCTCTCTAGGGCTTACTTCCTGAGATATTCCCAAAATATGACCTGCACTAGCCAATAGAAGTCAGCAAGCCTTTCACTTAAATCCAAACTGCCATTTACATGGTCACATGCCCCTTATTAGCCAATAGAAGCTTGCAGGTCCTACTCCAGGTTGCCATAACAACTGATCACAGTTTTTAGCAGTCTGCAGGTCCTTAAATATTCAGTCATATGACGTATGACGGCACAACTACACTGCTACATGCATGGGGTGCAGGGTCCACTATTAAACGGACGGGCGCTGTGGAGTTCACTGTTAAAAGGGCAGGCACTGTGGAGGTCACTGTTAAAGGGGCGGGGACTGTGGCGGTCACTGTAAAAGAGGCGGCAACTATGAAGGTCACTGTTAAAGGGGTGATCAATGTTAAAGGGACGGGCACTGTGAAGGTCACTATTAAAGGGGCAGCCACTATTAAGGTCACTGTTAAAGGGGAGGTCACTGTTAAAGGGGTGGGCACTGTGGAGGTCAATGTTAAAGGGGTGGCTACTGTGGAGGTCACAGTAAAAAAAGGGCATTGTGGAGATCACTGTTAAAGCGGTGGGCACTGTGGTGGTCATTGTTAAAGGGGCGGGTACTGTATGATGATTAATAGATGAATTATACCCGTGCAAAGCTGGGTCCTTCTGCTAGTAATCTTTAAATTAATATTCCTTCTAAAGTATCTAAAAATAGAAGGATGGTTTCCTGGATGTCAATTTAAAGAGAATCTGTCACCATGAAATGCAGTGCAAACTACAGGCAGTGTGTTACAGCCTGAACGGTTCGCGAACACGATCAAATGTTCGCGAACTGCAAGTTTGAGGCGGGCCCCATTAACTTTAATGGCTGGTGAACCTGAAAAACCTTCAGCTTATATTTGCAGCCACCAACTATTTAGTAGAAGTGCACAAATAGTCCCACAACATGGACAGTGACATACTAGTAGGGTTGAGCGAACCGGAAATGTAAAGTTTAGGTTCTTTGGACCCCGGACCCGAACATTTCCGTAAAAGTTTGGGTTCAGTGTTCGGCGCTTTCTTGGCGCTTTTTGAAAGGCTGCACAGCAGCCAATCAACAAGCGTCATATTACTTGCCCCAAGAGGCCATCACAGCCATGCCTACTAATGGCATGACTGAAATTGGCCAGAGCAGCATGTGACCCAGGCCCTATATAAGCTTGAGTCACGTAGCGCTGCACGTCACTCTCCAGTTACAAGTGTAGGGAGAGGATGCTGCTGGACTTGTGATTTCAGGGAGAGAATAGGAGAGAATCTAACTCAGCGATCTACCTAGAAATAGTTGTGTGGGTGCAGGGCACAATCGTTTTACCCTGCCCTACCCGATTTTATGCAAGCTCAGTGCACCAGCACTGCATCTGAGCTTTTGAGGCATTGCAAATCACCATTTTTTTGGGCAAACTACAACATCTGTATTTGTCAGTGTGCAATTTAAGGTAGAAATAGACCCATCATTTTCTGGGGTTTGAAAAACACACTTTTCTTTTTCAAAAACCAGTATTTTCTTTCTTTTTTTTTTTTTTTTTCAAACTCTTTTTTTCCTTTATTCATCTTAACCAACGTTTACAAAATTAAGAACAACAGGATACATACACTCCCAACCAACCAATTCCCTCCCCCCCAAAATGCCACCATAACCGGGAGGAGAGAAGAGAAAAAAATTATAGTAATAATAATTATGTAAAAAATAAGTAAACATCAGACTTTTCAGTTGTTCTGTCACCCATTCCATGCTGCCCAGATCCTGAGCCATTTATCATATGTACCTCTCTGCCTATACCAAATGACCTCATAATCTCAGATTTTATTGACTAGTTTCCGCCACTGATTGACATGAGGAGGAGTAGGTGCAAACCAAGACCAGGAGATCAGGAGACGGGCCACAAACATCACCCTAATCAATAAGTGCTGCTCTAGCTTCTGGCAGTTTAGAGCAGAAAGATCTCCAAGGATCCACAATTGAGGCTGGCGAGCGAGCTCCAGCTGCAGGCGCCGCACAAGAAATTCATGTATTGCTTCCCAGTAACCATCTAAAAGGGGGCAATCCCAAAACAGATGGGGATAGTCTGAGTCGAGACTAACACAACGCATGCAGTTGGAGTTATCTCGTAATCCACGCCTCTGAAGCCAGAGCGGCATTACATATATCCTGTGCATAATATTAAACTGAACAACTATGTGGTTAAAACTTAGAGAAACCAAACTCATATTCTTCAGTGCACTTTCCCAAGCCTCACAAGATGGGTTAGGATAAGTAAGTCTCCAGGACTTTTGTCCAGGCGAGAGACAATCCAAAAACCGTGCCCTAATTAAGTGTTTGTAACAATAACCGTGCCCTATTTAAGTGTTTGTAACAATAAGCTATCTTAGCCTTAACGGCATTCTTTTTCCTTATTAGACTGTGCAAACAACTTGACGTGTCTATAGTTAATAATGTTCTATCCACAATGCTACAAAGTGCCAATCGTAACTGAAAATATCTAAACCAAAGTATTTCTTTCCTTCTGCACAATCTCCTCAAGAGAGAGGATCTGACCATCCCCAACTACTTGCACTATATAGTGAATATTCTTAGACCTCCAGTACTGCTGGCAATCAAGGTCCCCCAGCACTGGAAGTCTTTGATTTTGCCATAGTGGAGTGCAAACCAATGAGGATTTAAAAAGTAGCCAACTCCTGATCAATTTTCAGGCCCTAGTAGCAAGCTTAACAAAGCTTTCAAACTTCTGCCTCAAAGTCATTAAGCAACCAAAATGGTCCACAAATTTTTTACATAAGGGGCTAGTCTCCCACTCGTGGAAAAAAACATAGCTGAGACGAAATAAAATATCCCCTGAAACCCGGAAGGTTCAAACCCGTTCCAAGGGCATTGAAAAATAATCCAGTTTCAGCCTTACCCGCTTTCTTCCCCATAACAAATCATTGATCATCTTCTCTATCACTTAAAAAAATGTATACTCTATCCAAACCGGGGAGTTTCGGAGAACATAAAGCAATTGGGGAAAAACTATCATTTTCACCAAGGAGACCCTATCTCCTCTCGAAAGAGTAAACCGGTGCCATATTTTAATTTTAGATCTAATCTTCATAATAGCTGGAAGTAAATTAAGTTGAACATAGTCCTGGATATTAGCAGAAACGTTTATCCCCAAGTACTTCATGGAATCCTCAACCCCCAGGTCCAGAGGTAAATTCTCCACTGACAATTGTGTCTTATCTACAGGGAGGAGGGTGGTTTTGGACCAATTGACCTCCAGGCCAGAGAACCTAGAGTACACTTCTACAAACTCCATGACTTTTGGCAGGGTAGTATTGGTCTGTTGCATAAAAACAGAATATTGTCTGCATAAAAAGAGATCCGATCATGATCTCCCGCAATCCAAAATCCAAGAACCCCCGGGTCCTGTCTGATCTTTATAGTCAAAGGCTAAATATAAATATTGAATAAAAGTGGTGAGAGAGGACATCCTTAACGGGTGCCTCTCTCCAACATCTGAGTCCTAGTCAGGGTCCCGTTGATCCTAAGTTTGGCCTGGGGGGATTTGTAAAGCAAACGGACCATGGCTATAAACCTTGGACCAAATCCCATTCTTCCCATCACCCTTGAGAGGAAGCTCCACTCAACCCTGTCAAAGGCCTTGGTGGCATCTAATGAGAGGATCGAGCGGACGGTCCCCCCGGAGGATTGGATATTAGCAAACAAGTGGTGTATATTATAATGGGTGCCCCTCCCAGGCATAAACCCATTTTGGTCTGGGTGAATTAGTGATTTAATCACCTTAGAGAGTCTATTAGCCAGGACCTTGAAGAGCTGCTTAATATCAGTATTAAATAAAGAAATGGGTCTATAAGCACCCATCTCCAGAATATCCTTATCTTTTTTTGGAATTAAAACTATCAGTGCCTCATACATGGAGGTCGGGAGGTCTTCTTCCTGCAACCCCTTTGTAAATACTTCTGAGAGATATGGGAGGACTATATCCCTATATTTCCTGTAAAATTTGTACGGAAGGCCATCCAGCCCCGGGGACAAACTACCTGATATTGACCCAAGGGCCAAGTGGATCTCCTGGACAGTTATCTCCCTCTCCAGCGAGGCCCTCTGGCCCTCTGAAAGAACCGGAAAAGTAAGATCATTCAGATAAGCGTCCACGAGGCTGTCCGGCACAGGAGGAGCCGCCCTGTAGACCGCTGCAAAGTATTCCCGGAAAGTCTCAGCTATACCCTCCAAATCTCGTACGATCCTACCGTCAGGCCCACGGATACCAGCTATTTCATTTTTTCTATTCTCTTGTTGCTTAACTATCCTAGCTAAGAGCCTGCCTAGTCGTCCTGACTCTGAGAAGTATTTATGTCCCTTAAAAAATAGACTATGGTGGGCCCTATCCAAGAGAAAGCTTTTGAGGTTCTGGCTGGCTTTCTGCATTTTTTCTCTATTTTGTTCTGTCTTTTGAGTAATAAACTGCTCCGTAGTACAAGCCACTAAGGTAATTCATTCCTTCACTCTTTTCTTAAATGATCCTCTTAATGCAGAGATATTGCTGATAAACAACCCCCTCATATAGGCCTTCAAGGTATCCCATACGCGCCAATACCAGCCGAGGGGTAGTTAATCTGCCAAAAAGAGGTTATCTGTTTTTTAATAACCCGATGGTCATCAATTATAGTCAATTAGTATAGGTTCAGCCTAAATAGCAAGTCTGATTTAACCTGACCTGACCCTACCCGGATTTCAATTGAAAGGGGAGCGTGATCTGAGAGAGTTCTCGTCCCATATTTAACTGATTTAATGTTTCTAATGTTGTCTCTATTGGTCAGTGCCAGGTCGATCCTGGACATTGACCTCCCTCCATTACTAACACATGAAAAGGCACTCTTTCCCCTCCCCATATACTCCCACACATCCACAAAGCCTGTCTCTCTGCAGAAACGTGACAGCAACTTCTCAGTCCCACTAGTTGTGGTGCAGAGATCCGCGGTCAACCTGTCTCTACTAGGATCCATAACATTGTTAAAGTCACCTGTCAGAACCACCCGACAGTCTGGGCACCGTTCCACAAAAGACAACAGGCAATTAAGGAGGTGCAGGGAGAATGGGGGAGGTATATAAAAAAAGGCAAGGATAAATGGCTGTCCCCCAAGTCTACCATAAAGAAAGACAAACCTTCCCTGGTCATCTATCCAGGCATCAGTCGGGAAAAAATCCACTGCTTGGTGTATCAGGACAGATACCCCTCTAGAATAACTATTACATTTTGAGTGGTAAATCTGTGCTACTGAAAAAACTGTATTTTCCAGATCTGCAAGTGTTAAATTCAAGTTTAATATATACAGCTTTCATATTTTGTTACCAAAAAAATACTTTTTGGGCAATATACAACATCTGTATTAGTCAGTGTGCAATTTAAAGGTAGAAATACACCCATCATTTTCTGGGGTTAGAAAAACACACTATTATTTTCTAAAAACAGTATTTTCCAGATCTGCAAGTGTTAAATTCAAGCTTAATATATACAGCTTTTATATTCTGTTACCAAAAAATACTTTTTGGGCAATCTACAACATCTGTATTAGTCAGTGTACAATTTAAGGTAGAAATACACCCATAATTTTCTGTGGTTTGAAAAAACACACTTTTTTGACAAAAAACACTATTTTCAGGTCTTGCAGCATCAGCATGTGTCAAATTACAGGCTTATATACTGCTGTCAAATTCAGTTGTTACACTTGTTTGGGCACAAAAAATGGAGTTGGCAGCCTTTGATGCAGATGTCATTGTGAGATATACCCTTAATACATTTGGTTTACATTCAGAGATTTTCAATACCGCCATTTGGTGCTCCAATATTGAATTCAGGCCTACACTGGTTCAGGCCGTGTGAGATACCCCTTCTACATACAGGGGTTTGAATCAGGCATTAGAAATACAACCATTTGAAATACAGCCATTTTGGGCAAAGGAATATTGAATTCAGGCCTACAGTGGTTCAGACCGTGTGAAATAATCACTCTACATACAGGGGTTTGATTCAGGGATTTGAAATGCAGCCATTTGAAATACAGCCATTTTGGGCAAAGATATATTTACTTCAGGCCTACAGTGGTTCAGGCCCTGTGAGATACCCCCTCTACACACAGGAGTTTGAATCAGTCATTTGAAATACAGCCATTTTGGGCAAAGATATAATTACTTTAGGCCTACAGTGGTTCAGACCGTGTGAGATACTTCCTCTACATACAGGGGTTTGATTCACGGATTTGAAATACAGCCATTTGAAATACAGCCATTTTGTGCAAATATATATTTACTTTAGGCCTACAGTGGTTCAGGCCCTGTGAGATACCCCTCTACATACAGAGGTTTGAATCAGGCAGTTGAAATACAGCCATTTGAAATACAGCCATTTTGGGCAAATAAATATTTACTTCAGGCCTACACTGGTTCAGGCCCTGTGAGATACTCCCTTTACATACTGTCGTTCTATTTTACTATTAATTAAACACCCATTTTGGGCAAGATCCTAAATTCAAAAAATATGAGGAGAGCGTGAATTAGGGGACATGGCCCTGGTCGTGGTGCTGCTGGTGGAGCTCCTGTTGCAGGGAGAGGATGTGGTTGATCTGTGCCAGCTACACGCAAAAGTGAAACCCCTTCCTCAGTGCAAGTAGGCGACAAAACCTGCAGCAGTGTTTGGTCGGGCCTAATGCTGCTCTACGAATGGTGAGGCCTGAACAAGTACAGGCGATAGTAGATTGTGCTGCTGACAGTGGATCCAGTTCCTTCACATTGTCTCCCACACAGTCTCCTGCTGAAAGACCACAGTTGGCACCTGCAGCCGATATCCATCAGTCTTTCACCTCACCCCCTTGCAAATTAGCCAAGCAGTCTGAGCCCCAAGTCATGCAGCAGTCTCTTCTGCTTTTTGATGACTCTGTTAGCTGGGTTTCCCAGGGCCATCCACCTAGCCCTGCCCCAGAAGTGGATGCTCAACCACTTATCTTTCAAGATGAGTACATGGGAGGACCATCGCAGCACTTCTCGGATGATGACGATACACAGGTGCCAACTGCTGGGGCTTTCGAAAGTGTGCAGACCGAAAAGGAAGACAGGGGTGAAGACTGGGTGGCAGATGATGTGGTAGACAAAGAGGTCCTCGACCCCACATGGAATCAAGGTCATGCAAGTGACCGATGTAGTTCGGAGGAAGAGGAGCCACCAGCACAGCAGAGCCACACAGAGCCACCAGCACAGCAGAAGAGGGAGCAGGGTTCAAAAGTGGAGTGGCCGTCCTCTAGACAGTACGCTTCCTACTGCCCACCGCAGCAAGGGACCGATCACACCAAAGCCAGCTCCAAGGAGTTCCCTGAAGTGGCAGTGCTTCAGACAATGTGCTGACGACAAGACACGAGTGGATTGCACTCTGTGCAATCAGAGCCTGAAGCGAGGCATAAACGTTCTCAACCTGAGCACAACCTGCATGACCAAGCATTTAAGTGCAAAGCACGAGCTGCTGTGGAATAGACACCTTAAAAACCAAGAAAGGTCTCTGCCTCATCCTGCTTCCTCTTCTGCTGCAGTCGCAGCCTCTTCATCCACCCTGGAGTAACAGTGCCACCTGGCACCCAGCAAGAAATTCTGTCATTCCGTCTGGTGGAGACAGATAGTTTTAAAGGTCTTATGGTGGTGGCTGTCCCACAGTACGGCGTGCCCAGCCGCCACTACTTTTCAAGGCGAGCCATCCCTTCCCTGCACAAAGAAGTAGGGGACAAATTCAGGTGTGCACTGGGCAACGCCATCTGTGGCAAGGTGCACCTGACTAGGGATACGTGGACCAGTAAGCATGGTCAGGGCCGTTATATCTCCATAACAGCACACTGGGTAAATGCAGTGGCGGCTGGGCCTGAGGCGGATAGCAGTTTGGCACATGTCCTTCCACCACAGAGGATTGCAGGGCGCTTCAGTTTGCCTCCTGTTGCTTCCTCCTCCTACTCTGCTTCCTCATCCTCTACCAGCTGCTCATCCGGTCAGCGTAACACCTTCACCACCAACTTCAGCACAGCCAGGGGTAAGCGACAGCAGGCAGTTTTAAAACTTATCAGTTTGGGGGACAAACCCCACACCGCGCAGGAGCTGTAGACCAGCTTTGAACAACAGACCGATGAGTGGTTTGTGCCTGTCAGCTTTAAGCCCGGCCTGGTGGTGTGCGATAATGGGCGAAATCTCGTAGCAGCTCTGGGACTAGCCGGTTTGACACACATCCCTTGCCTAGCGCATATGCTGAATTTGGTGGTGCAGAGATTCCTTAGAAATTACCCCGACATGTCAGAGCTGCTGCATAAAGTGCGGGCCGTCTGTGCGCGCTTTCAGCGTTCTCACCCTGCTGCTGCTCGCCTGTCAGCGCTGCAGCGTAACTTCGGACTTCCAGCTCACCGCCTCATATGCAACGTGCTGACAAGCTGGCCAGACTATGCAAGCGGCAGCAGGCGATAGTGGAGTTTCAGCTGCAGCATGCACGGGTGAGTCACTCGGAAGAACAGCACCACTTCACCACCAATGACTGGGCCTCCATGTGAGACCTGTGTTCCATGCTGCGCTGTTTCGAGTACTTCACCAACATGGCCAGTGCCGATAACGCTGTTCTCAGCATTACTATCCCACTTCTATGCCTCCTTAAAAAAAACGCTCCTGGCGATGATGGAAGAGGATGTAGCACAGGAGGAGGAGGAGGGGGAAGAGAGATCATTTTTTAGGGTTTCCGGCTAGTCATTCCCAAGTGGCTCCGAGGGTGGATTCCTTCACCCACAAACCAAAGGTACACAATTGTCCAGCCAGGGCACAGTTCAAAAGGATGAGGAGGTGGAAGATGAGGAGGAGGAGATAGAGGAGGAGGAACCATGTTCACAGCAGGGTGGCACCCAGACCAGCTCATGGCCATCACTGGTGCGTGGATGGGGGGATACAGAGGACACAGACGATACACCTCCCACAGAGGACAGCTTTTCGTTGCCTCTGGGCAGCCTGGCACACATGAGCGATTAGATGCTGCAGTGTTTCCGCAATGACTAACGAGTTGCCCAGATTCTAACTTGTGCTGATTACAGGGTGGCCACGCTGCTGGATCCCCATTACAAGGACAACGCACCGTCCTTAATTCCATCACTGGAGCGTGAGTGTAAGATGCGCGAGTACAAGTGCACGCTGGTAGACGCGCTGCTGGTGGCATTCCCACCTGACAGCGGGGGCACAGTGGAAGCACAAGGTGAAGGCAGAGGACGAGGAAAAGGTTGCCAACGCAGCTGGGGCACCGCCAGCACCTCAGAAGGCAGGGTTAGCATGGCCGAAATGTGGAAAAGCTTTGTCAGCACGCCACAACAACCAGCACCACCAGCTGATATGGAATGTCTTAGCAGGAGGCAGCATTTCACCAACATGGAGGAGCATTATATGAAAGTGTATTGTATTATCTGAAAGTGTGTTTACTACGGCAGGGGGCGTCATCACAGACAAACACAGCCGCCTGTCCACAGCCAATGTGGACAAACTCACATTCATTAAAATGAACCAGGCATGGCTCCCCCAGGACTTGCCCATACCTTATGCAGAATAGACATGTATACCGGCCTTAACCAGCCATTGTTATACTGCAGCACAATTGCTCATTCTTGAATTTTGGATATTTCACACTCTTTTAGAGTGTACCCTAATAAAAATAAAAAAATAAATTAAAACCAGTGTTGGCTATCTCGTCCTCCTCCACCGCCGCTTCCACCTACACCGCTATGTCCACCGCCTCCTCAAACTCTTACTCCATATGGAACTCCACCTCATAAATCCAATTTTTTTTAAATGTATTTGTATGTAGTTTATTTTATTTTGTGTCATTTCACTACTTTGTCTGTTACCTTTTCGGGTGAGATTCACAAATTTTTGGGTTTGATGTACCACTGCTATACCTAGTAGACAGGTAAAAAAATAATAATTGTTATTTACATTTTTGGGTAAAATTCACCAATTTTTGGGTGTGATGTACCTTTGCTATACATAGTAGACAGGTAAAAAACAAAAAAACAAAAAGTTAAATTTGACATTTTACAATTTTGGATGTGAATAAACCCCTGCTCTGCATAGGTGACAGGGAATACAATTCAGAAATTCTTCTTTAATTGATGCACGCCACCTCCTTTCATTCAATGCTTAAACCTTAACAAGTTGTACCATATTTGTGCTTCAATAATTTGTCCCACATTTGCACTTTACTAATTTGTCCCACATTTCTGCTTAAATAATTTTTCCCACATTTGCGCTTTAATAATTTGTCCCACATTTGCACTTCAGTAATCTGTTCCACATTTGCGCCTCAATAATTTTTCCCATATTTCCGCTCGATCCCCAAAAAATGTAATACTTGTATCTCCCTTGGATTTGGTATCTCTTTCTCACGCTCCCTCACCGACATGGAAACCTGATTTGCCAATAACCGTAATCAGCATGGTTGGCTCAGAAAAGAACATCAAAAGTTGATAGAGAAGATATCCAAATGGATGGTGGACGTTACAGGGACGTGCGATCAGGCAGAAGTTATCTAGAGTCAGCAAAGTGGAAGCAGGGCCTCTCCTGTCTAACATTTCCTAATCCAAAATAGTGCAGTGACATTCCCTGTAATTTTTGATTAATCATTCCAATAACAGGGCATCTTAAGAGTCCTGTATTGTTTTTTATCATCACTACCTCCCCAAGTCGGGAGTGGGTAATTGCCGCGTGCCCCCTCCTTAACTTGGAAGCTTATGCTTCAATACTTTGTCCCATATTTCCGCTCGATTACATTTCATTTCATCCTTTGACCTCCATTGGATGTGGTGTCCCTTTCTCAGGCTCCCTCTCCAGCCTGGAATCCCGAATCCATGCCACCCGTGATCACCATGGTAGGCGCATAAAAGAACATCGAAAGTTGATAGAGAAGATATCCAATTAAATCATGGACATCACGGGTAGTGTGACATGGTGCAGCAGTATGTATGCAAACGCCTACACGTACTGACTGATGAGTCTGCCCCCTTCAACTTCTGGGTCTCCAAGTTGGGCACATGGCGTGAGCTTGCCCTTTACGCCTTGAGGGTGCTGGCCTGCCCTGCAGCCAGTGTATTGTCTGAACATGTGTTTAGCACGACTGGAGGGGGTTATCACAGGTTATATTTGCGGTGTACCCTAATTAAAAAAAAAAAAAAATGTATAACCAAAAAGCAGTGTAGGCTACATCCTCCTCCTCCACAGCCGCTTTCACCTACAACGCCACATCCACCGCCTTCTCAACCTCCTACTCCATATGGACCTCGTACTCCTAGATCAAGATTTTTTTATTTTTTGACATATTTTTTGTCATTTAACCACCTCTGGACCGCCTAACGCAGATGTGCGGTCCGGAGGTGGCAGCGCTGCGCACAGTCACGCATATACGCGTCATCTCGCGAGACGCGAGATGACGCGAATATGCACGCGCGCATGCGCAGTTCGCGCCGGCATTTTGCACAGCAGTATTTCGTCAGCAACCTGCCAGCCAATGATCGTGGCTGGCAGGTTGCTGATTTTTAAAAAAGCCAATCAAAGTGCCAGATATCAGATCATATTAGTAAATATGATCTGATATATGGCTGCCTGCTCCTCTGCTGGTTCTTTTCGTCGGTTGGATCCAGCAGAGGAGCAGGCTTCACAGTGAGTACACCAAACACTACACTTTAGCCCCTGATCACCCCCCTGAACCCCAATTAACCCTTTGATCACCCCTTTGATCACCCCTGTCAATCACAAGTGAAAAGAAAAAAGTGATCAGTGCAAACTGTCACTTTTTTTTTCCACTGTTATTGACCGTTAGGTTTTAGGTATAGTTTAGGTCCCTTGGTTAGGTAGTTAGCGATCAGTTAGCGCCCAGCCCACCGCACCGCAGTCCGTTATTCGCTGATTAGCGTATCGCTAATCAGCATTTGTACTTTTATAGTATCTGGAAGTGATCAAAACTGATCACGGTCAGATCTATAATAGTACTAGTGTCACTTTAGTTCGCCCTCCACCCAAAACGCAGTGTTTGCCCGATCAGGCCTGATCGGTCGCCCACACGTGCGTTCGCCCACAACCGCCCCACCGCAGTGACAAAAAAAATTTTTTTTTTGATCACTGCACATTCACTTTACACGCACTGCGGCGATAAAAAAATCAGTTTTGATATTTTTTATCAACCGCAGCGGCCTCCGGTACTTCGCTAGCCTCCCCTTTGTAAGACAGGCTTGCTTTTTTTTTCTTGGGTAGTCTCAGGGAATAGCCCTAAATTTAGTTGCCCACATGTCTAACAGGGGGTATTCTTCTGAAGAGTAGAGTTGAGCGAACACCTGGATGTTCGGGTTCGAGAAGTTCGGCCGAACATCCCGGAAATGTTCGGGTTCGGGATCCGAACCCGATCCGAACTTCGTCCCGAACCCGAACCCCATTGAAGTCAATGGGGACCCGAACTTTTCGGCACTAAAAAGGCTGTAAAACAGCCCAGGAAAGAGCTAGAGGGCTGCAAAAGGCAGCAACATGTAGGTAAATCCCCTGCAAACAAATGTGGATAGGGAAATGAATTAAAATAAAAATTAAATAAATAAAAATTAACCAAAATCAATTGGAGAGAGGTTCCATAGCAGAGAATCTGGCTTCCCGTCACCCACCACTGGAACAGTCCATTCTCAGATATTTAGGCCCCGGCACCCAGGCAGAGGAGAGAGGTCCCGTAACAGAGAATCTGTCTTCATGTCAGCAGAGAATTAGTCTGCATGTCATAGCAGAGAATGAGGCTTCACGTCAGCCACCACTGCAACAGTCCATTGGCATATATTTAGGCCCAGCACCCAGGCAGAGGAGGGAGGTCCCGTAACAGAGAATCTGTCTTCATGTCAGCAGAGAATTAGTCTGCATGTCATAGCAGAGAATGAGGCTTCACGTCAGCCACCACTGCAACAGTCCATTGGCATATATTTAGGCCCAGCACACACACAGGCAGAGGAGAGAGGTCCCGTAACAGACAATCTGGCTTC
The DNA here is from genome assembly GCF_014858855.1 of Bufo gargarizans. Taxonomy (NCBI): domain Eukaryota; kingdom Metazoa; phylum Chordata; class Amphibia; order Anura; family Bufonidae; genus Bufo; species Bufo gargarizans. The sequence continues at coordinate 157,640,922 of NC_058084.1, forward strand.
ATGTCAGCAGAGAATTAGTCTGCATGTCATAGCAGAGAATGAGGCTTCACGTCAGCCACCACTGCAACAGTCCATTGGCATATATTTAGGCCCAGCACACACACAGGCAGAGGAGAGAGGTCCCGTAACAGAGAATCTGTCTTCATGTCAGCAGAGAATTAGTCTGCATGTCATAGCAGAGAATGAGGCTTCACGTCAGCCACCACTGCAACAGTCCATTGGCATATATTTAGGCCCAGCACACACACAGGCAGAGGAGAGAGGTCCCGTAACAGAGAATCTGTCTTCATGTCAGCAGAGAATCAGTCTTCATATCATAGCAGAGAATCAGGCTTCACGTCACCCACCACTGTAAGAGTCAATTTTCATAAATTTAGGCCCAGAACCCAGGCAGAGGAGAAAGGTCCCGTAACAGACAATCTGGCTTCATGTCAGCAGAGAATCAGTCTTCATATCATAGCAGAGAATCAGGCTTCACGTCACCCACCACTGTAAGAGTCAATTTTCATAAATTTAGGCCCAGAACCCAGGCAGAGGAGAAAGGTCCCGTAACAGACAATCTGGCTTCATGTCAGCAGAGAATCAGTCTTCATATCATAGCAGAGAATCAGGCTTCACGTCACCCACCACTGTAAGAGTCAATTTTCATAAATTTAGGCCCAGAACCCAGGCAGAGGAGAAAGGTCCCGTAACAGACAATCTGGCTTCATGTCAGCAGAGAATCAGTCTTCATATCATAGCAGAGAATCAGGCTTCACGTCACCCACCACTGTAAGAGTCAATTTTCATAAATTTAGGCCCAGAACCCAGGCAGAGGAGAAAGGTCCCGTAACAGACAATCTGGCTTCATGTCAGCAGAGAATCAGTCTTCATATCATAGCAGAGAATCAGGCTTCACGTCACCCACCACTGTAAGAGTCAATTTTCATAAATTTAGGCCCAGAACCCAGGCAGAGGAGAAAGGTCCCGTAACAGACAATCTGGCTTCATGTCAGCAGAGAATCAGTCTTCATATCATAGCAGAGAATCAGGCTTCACGTCACCCACCACTGTAAGAGTCAATTTTCATAAATTTAGGCCCAGAACCCAGGCAGAGGAGAAAGGTCCCGTAACAGACAATCTGGCTTCATGTCAGCAGAGAATCAGTCTTCATATCATAGCAGAGAATCAGGCTTCACGTCACCCACCACTGTAAGAGTCAATTTTCATAAATTTAGGCCCAGAACCCAGGCAGAGGAGAAAGGTCCCGTAACAGACAATCTGGCTTCATGTCAGCAGAGAATCAGTCTTCATATCATAGCAGAGAATCAGGCTTCACGTCACCCACCACTGTAAGAGTCAATTTTCATAAATTTAGGCCCAGAACCCAGGCAGAGGAGAAAGGTCCCGTAACAGACAATCTGGCTTCATGTCAGCAGAGAATCAGTCTTCATATCATAGCAGAGAATCAGGCTTCACGTCACCCACCACTGTAAGAGTCAATTTTCATAAATTTAGGCCCAGAACCCAGGCAGAGGAGAAAGGTCCCGTAACAGACAATCTGGCTTCATGTCAGCAGAGAATCAGTCTTCATATCATAGCAGAGAATCAGGCTTCACGTCACCCACCACTGTAAGAGTCAATTTTCATAAATTTAGGCCCAGAACCCAGGCAGAGGAGAAAGGTCCCGTAACAGACAATCTGGCTTCATGTCAGCAGAGAATTAGTCTGCATGTCATAGCAGAGAATGAGGCTTCACGTCACCCACCACTGCAACAGTCCATTGGCATATATTCAGGCCCAGCACCCAGGCAGAGGAGAGAGGTCCCGTAACAGAGGATCTGGCTTCATGTCAGCAGAGAATCAGTCTGCATGTCATAGCAGAGAATCAGGCTTCACGTCAGCCACCACTGCAACAGTCCATTGTCATAAATTTAGGCCCAGCACCCAGGCAGAGGAGAGAGGTCCCGTAACAGAGGATCTGGCTTCATGTCAGCAGAGAATCAGTCTGCATGTCATAGCAGAGAATCAGGCTTCACGTCAGCCACCACTGCAACAGTCCATTGTCATAAATTTAGGCCCAGCACCCAGGCAGAGGAGAGAGGTCCCGTAACAGACAATCTGGCTTCATGTCAGCAGAGAATTAGTCTGCATGTCATAGCAGAGAATCAGGCTTCATGTCAGCCACCACTGCAACAGTCCATTGGCATATATTTAGGCCTAGCACACAGGCAGAGGAGAGGTTCATTCAACTTTGGGTAGCATCGCAATATAATGGTAAAATGAAAATAAAAATAGGATTGAATGAGGAAGTGCCCTGGAGTCCAATAATATATGGTTATGGGGAGGTAGTTAATGTCTAATCTGGACAAGGGACGGACAGGTCCTGTGGGATCCATGCCTGGTTCATTTTTATGAACGTCAGCTTGTCCACATTGGCTGTAGACAGGCGGCTGCGTTTGTCTGTAATGACGCCCCCTGCCGTGCTGAATACACGTTCAGACAAAACGCTGGCTGCCGGGCAGGCCAGCACCTCCAAGGCATAAAAGGCTAGCTCTGGCCACGTGGACAATTTAGAGACCCAGAAGTTGAATGGGGCCGAACCATCAGTCAGTACGTGGAGGGGTGTGCACACGTACTGTTCCACCATGTTAGTGAAATGTTGCCTCCTGCTAACACGTTGCGTATCAGGTGGTGGTGCAGTTAGCTGTGGCGTGTTGACAAAAGTTTTCCACATCTCTGCCATGCTAACCCTGCCCTCAGAGGAGCTGGCCGTGACACAGCTGCCTTGGCGACCTCTTGCTCCTCCTCTGCCTTGGCCTTGGGCTTCCACTTGTTCCCCTGTGACATTTGGGAATGCTCTCAGTAGCGCGTCTACCAACGTGCGCTTGTACTCGCGCATCTTCCTATCACGCTCCAGTGCAGGAAGTAAGGTGGGCACATTGTCTTTGTAGCGTGGATCCAGCAGGGTGGCAACCCAGTAGTCCGCACAGGTTAAAATGTGGGCAACTCTGCTGTCGTTGCGCAGGCACTGCAGCATGTAGTCGCTCATGTGTGCCAGGCTGCCCAGGGGTAAGGACAAGCTGTCCTCTGTGGGAGGCGTATCGTCATCGTCCTGCCTTTCCCCCCAGCCACGCACCAGTGATGGACCCGAGCTGCGTTGGGTGCCACCCCGCTGTGACCATGCTTCATCCTCATCCTCCTCCACCTCCTCCTCATCCTCGTCCTCCTCGTCCTCCAGTAGTGGGCCCTGGCTGGCCACATTTGTACCTGGCCTCTGCTGTTGCAAAAAACCTCCCTCTGAGTCACTTCGAAGAGACTGGCCTGAAAGTGCTAAAAATGACCCCTCTTCCTCATCCTCCTCCTCCTCCTCCTGGGCCACCTCCTGTTCCATCATCGCCCTAAGTGTTTTCTCAAGGAGACATAGAAGTGGTATTGTAACGCTGATAACGGTGTCATCGCCACTGGCCATGTTGGTGGAGTACTCGAAACAGCGCAACAGGGCACACAGGTCTCGCATGGAGGCCCAGTCATTGGTGGTGAAGTGGTGCTGTTCTGTAGTGCGACTGACCCGTGCGTGCTGCAGCTGAAACTCCACTATGGCCTGCTGCTGCTCGCACAGTCTGTCCAGCATGTGCAAGGTGGAGTTCCACCTGGTGGGCACGTCGCATATGAGGCGGTGAGCGGGAAGGCCGAAGTTACGCTGTAGCGCAGACAGGCGAGCAGCGGCAGGATGTGAACGCCGGAAGCGCGAACAGACGGCCCGCACTTTATGCAGCAGCTCTGACATGTCGGGGTAGTTGTGAATGAACTTCTGCACCACCAAATTCAGCACATGCGCCAAGCAAGGGATGTGCGTCAAATTGGCTAGTCCCAGAGCTGCAACGAGATTTCGCCCATTATCACACACCACCAGGCCGGGCTTGAGGCTCACCGGCAGCAACCACTCGTCGGTCTGTTGTTCTATACCCCGCCACAACTCCTGTGCGGTGTGGGGCCTGTCCCCCAAACATATGAGTTTCAGAATGGCCTGCTGACGTTTACCCCGGGCTGTGCTGAAGTTGGTGGTGAAGGTGTGTGGCTGACTGGATGAGCAGGTGGAAGAAGAGGAGGAGGAAGCCGAGAAGGAGGAGGTGGCAACAGGAGGCAAAGAATGTTGCCCTGCGATCCTTGGCGGCGGAAGGACGTGCGCCAAACAGCTCTCCGCCTGGGGCCCAGCTGCCACTACATTTACCCAGTGTGCAGTTAGGGAGATATAGCGTCCCTGGCCGTGCTTACTGGTCCACGTATCTGTGGTTAGGTGGACCTTGCCACAGATGGCGTTGCGCAGTGCACACTTGATTTTATCGGATACTTGGTTGTGCAGGGAAGGCACGGCTCTCTTGGAGAAGTAGTGCCGGCTGGGAACAACATACTGTGGGACAGCAAGCGACATGAGCTGTTTGAAGCTGTCTGTGTCCACCAGCCTAAATGACAGCATTTCATAGGCCAGTAGTTTAGAAATGCTGGCATTCAGGGCCAGGGATCGAGGGTGGCTAGGTGGGAATTTACGCTTTCTATCAAATGTTTGTGAGATGGAGAGCTGAACGCTGGCGTGTGACATGGTTGAGACGCTTGGTGACGGAGGTGGTGGTGGTGGTGTTGGTGGTACATCCCCTGTTTGCTGGGCGGCAGGTGCCAACGTTCCTCCAGAGGCGGAGGAAGAGGCCGAGGCGGCAGCAGCAGAATAGGCCGAGGCGGCAGCAGCAGAAGAGGTAGCAGGGGGAGCCTGAGTGACTTCCTTGGTTTTAAGGTGTTTACTCCACTGCAGTTCATGCTTTGCATGCAGGTGCCTGGTCATGCAGGTTGTGCTCAGGTTCAGAACGTTAATGCCTCGCTTCAGGCTCTGATGGCACAGCGTGCAAACCACTCGGGTCTTGTCGTCAGCACATTGTTTGAAGAAGTGCCATGCCAGGGAACTCCTTGAAGCTGCCTTTGGGGTGCTCGGTCCCAGATGGCGGCGGTCAGTAGCAGGCGGAGTCTCTTGGCGGCGGGTGTTCTGCTTTTGCCCACTGCTCCCTCTTTTGCTACGCTGTTGGCTCGGTCTCACCACTGCCTCTTCCTCCGAACTGTGAAAGTCAGTGGCACGACCTTCATTCCATGTGGGGTCTAGGACCTCATCGTCCCCTGCATCGTCTTCCACCCAGTCTTGATCCCTGACCTCCTGTTCAGTCTGCACACTGCAGAAAGACGCAGCAGTTGGCACCTGTGTTTCGTCATCATCAGAGACATGCTGAGGTGGTATTCCCATGTCCTCATCATCAGGAAACATAAGTGGTTGTGCGTCAGTGCATTCTATGTCTTTCACCGCTGGGGAAGGGCTAGGTGGATGCCCTTGGGAAACCCTGCCAGCGGAGTCTTCAAACAGCATAAGAGACTGCTGCATAACTTGAGGCTGAGACAGTTTCCCTGGTATGCATGGGGGTGATGTGACAGACTGATGGGGTTGGTTTTCAGGTGCCATCTGTGCGCTTTCTGCAGAAGACTGGGTGGGAGATAATGTGAACGTGCTGGATCCACTGTCGGCCACCCAATTGACTAATGCCTGTACCTGCTCAGGCCTTACCATCCTTAGAACGGCATTGGGCCCCACCATATATCGCTGTAAATTCTGGCGGCTACTGGGACCTGAGGTAGTTGGTACACTAGGACGTGTGGATGTGGCAGAACGGCCACGTCCTCTCCCAGCACCAGAGGGTCCACTAACACCACCACGACCATGTCCACGTCCGCGTCCCTTACTAGATGTTTTTCTCATTGTTATGGTTCACCACAACAACAAATATATTATTTGGCCCAATGTATTGTATTCAAATTCAGCGGGATATAAATTTGAGGCCTAGTATTTAGGCGCTGGGTGACCGGTATGGATTTAGTGACAGAATTAGACTTGGAAATGCACAGAAGCGTGTGTGTGAAGTTATTCTGAATGACCCTATGTGCACCTTCAATATTATATACCCTTTTAGGGATAGATTTCAAATAGCTCTGATATAGCAGAAACCACTAAATTATGAAATTGCTAAATTGGGAATTGTACTTCAACCCAGAACAAAAAATGTGCTTTGACGGACACTAAATATCTTGCCCAGCAACAACAGTACAGCGGTGGGTAACGAGAGATTTAGAGGGATTTAAATTTGAGGCCTAGTATTTAGGCGCTGGGTGACAGGTATGGGTTTAGTGACAGAATTAGACTTGGAAATACACAGTAGCGGGTGTGTGTGAAGTTATTCTGAATGACCCAATGTGCACCTTCAATATTATATACCCTTTTAGGGATAGATTTCAAATAGCTCTGATATAGCAGAAACCACTAAATTATGAAATTGCTAAATTGGGAATTGTACTTCAACCCAGAACAAAAAATGTGCTTTGACGGACACTAAATATCTTGCCCAGCAACAACAGTACAGCGGTGGGTAACGAGAGATTTAGAGGGATTTAAATTTGAGGCCTAGTATTTAGGCGCTGGGTGACAGGTATGGGTTTAGTGACAGAATTAGACTTGGAAATACACAGTAGCGGGTGTGTGTGAAGTTATTCTGAATGACCCAATGTGCACCTTCAATATTATATACCCTTTTAGGGATAGATTTCAAATAGCTCTGATATAGCAGAAACCACTAAATTATGAAATTGCTAAATTGGGAATTGTACTTCAACCCAGAACAAAAAATGTGCTTTGACGGACACTAAATATCTTGCCCAGCAACAACAGTACAGCGGTGGGTAACGAGAGATTTAGAGGGATTTAAATTTGAGGCCTAGTATTTAGGCGCTGGGTCACCGGTATGGATTTAGTGACAGAATTAGACTTGGAAATGCACAGAAGCGTGTGTGTGAAGTTATTCTGAATGACCCTATGTGCACCTTCAATATTATATACCCTTTTAGGGATAGATTTCAAATAGCTCTGATATAGCAGAAACCACTAAATTATGAAATTGCTAAATTGGGAATTGTACTTCAACCCAGAACAAAAAATTTGCTTTGACGGACACTAAATATCTTGCCCAGCAACAACAGTACAGCGGTGGGTAACGAGAGATTTAGAGGGATTTAAATTTGAGGCCTAGTATTTAGGCGCTGGGTCACCGGTATGGATTTAGTGACAGAATTAGACTTGGAAATGCACAGAAGCGTGTGTGTGAAGTTATTCTGAATGACCCTATGTGCACCTTCAATATTATATACCCTTTTAGGGATAGATTTCAAATAGCTCTGATATAGCAGAAACCACTAAATTATGAAATTGCTAAATTGGGAATTGTACTTCAACCCAGAACAAAAAATGTGCTTTGACGGACACTAAATATCTTGCCCAGCAACAACAGTACAGCGGTGGGTAACGAGAGATTTAGAGGGATTTAAATTTGAGGCCTAGTATTTAGGCGCTGGGTCACCGGTATGGATTTAGTGACAGAATTAGACTTGGAAATGCACAGAAGCGTGTGTGTGAAGTTATTCTGAATGACCCTATGTGCACCTTCAATATTATATACCCTTTTAGGGATAGATTTCAAATAGCTCTGATATAGCAGAAACCACTAAATTATGAAATTGCTAAATTGGGAATTGTACTTCAACCCAGAACAAAAAATGTGCTTTGACGGACACTAAATATCTTGCCCAGCAACAACAGTACAGCGGTGGGTAACGAGAGATTTAGAGGGATTTAAATTTGAGGCCTAGTATTTAGGCGCTGGGTGACAGGTATGGGTTTAGTGACAGAATTAGACTTGGAAATACACAGTAGCGGGTGTGTGTGAAGTTATTCTGAATGACCCAATGTGCACCTTCAATATTATATACCCTTTTTGGGATAGATTTCAAATAGCTCTGATATAGCAGGAACCACTAAATTATGAAATTGCTAAATTGGGAATTGTATTTCAACCCAGAACAAGAAATGTGCTTGAACGGACACTAAATAACTCGCCCAGCTACAGCACTAGGGACAGATTTAGCTGGATATAAATTTGAGGCCTAGTATTTAGGCGCTGGGTGACCGGTATGGATTTAGTGACAGAATTAGACTGGGATATGGCCAAAAAATAAACAGACTATTGCTGGTTAAATGCACTTGGTGTGACAGCTTCACCCTGATGTAGGCTTTAGCCAAAAAACAACCACACCATTGAGGGTTAAATGCACTTGGTGACAGGCGCAGCTTGCCCCTGATTTTGTATATGGCCAAAAAATGAACAGACTATTGCTGGTTAAATGCACTTGGTGTGACAGCTTCACCCTGATGTAGGCTTTAGCCAAAAAACAACCACACCATTGAGGGTTAAATGCACTTGGTGACAGGCGCAGCTTGCCCCTGATTTTGTATATGGCCAAAAAATGAACAGACTATTGCTGGTTAAATGCACTTGGTGTCACAGCTTCACCCTGATGTAGGCTTTAGCCAAAAAACAACCACACCATTGAGGGTTAAATGCACTTGGTGACAGGCGCAGCTTGCCCCTGATTTTGTATATGGCCAAAAAATGAACAGACTATTGCTGGATAAATGCACTTGGTGTGACAGCTTCACCCTGATGTAGGCTTTAGCCAAAAAACAACCACACCATTGAGGGTTAAATGCACTTGGTCGCAGCTTGTGCTGGCGCACCACAAGACACAAAATGGCCGCCGATCACCCCAGAAAAATGAGACTGACAAACGGTCTGTGCAGCCTAAAAACAGTGAGCAATTGAGGATCAGCAGCTCAATGATCCACAGCTGCAGATCGATCAGTTAATCAAGTCCTTTGGAGGAGTTAATCTGCCTAATCTCGCCCTACTGTCGCAGCCGCAACCTCTCCCTACGCTAATCAGAGCAGAGTGACGGGCGGCGCTATGTGACTCCAGCTTAAATAGAGGCTGGGTCACATGGTGCTCTGGCCAATCACAGCCATGCCAATAGTAGGCATGGCTGTGATGGCCTCTTGGGGCAAGTAGTATGACGCTTGTTGATTGGCTGCTTTGCAGCCTTTCAAAAAGCGCCAAGAAAGCGTCACAAAAGCGCGAAGAAAGCGACGAACACCGAACCCGAACCCGGACTTTTACGAAAATGTCCGGGTTCGGGTCCGTGTCACGGACACCCCAAAATTCGGTACGAACCCGAACTATACAGTTCGAGTTCGCTCATCCCTACTGAAGAGGCCTACAGGCTTCTGACCCAGTCGGATGAGGAGTGGGAACCCTCATCTGATGAATCCAGCGGGTCAGAATACGAACCTGTAGAAAGCAGTGGCTCTCTGACCCAAAGTTCGGACGAGGAGGCTGAGGTCCCTGATACCACCAGGCGTACCCGGCCCCGTGTCGCTAGACCGCAGGTTGCGCAGGATCCGCTTCAAGAGCAGCAGAGTGGGGCTGGTGCTGTCGGATTACGTGGTGAGGCATACACCAGCAGCCCAGCCCTCCCTGGACCTAGTACCAGCACTGCCGTACAACCTGGTGAAGTAGCGAGCACCAGAAGGGCAGTTGAAGCTGGTACGGTGGCACGTGCAGTAGTGACCCCATCGCAGCCACCGCAAAGACGTGCCCGTAGAGCCCCTAGAATCCCTGAGGTGCTGGCAAACCCTGATTGGCAGTCCCCAACTTCAGCCGCACCTGTAGTTTTCCCTTTCACTGCCCAGTCTGGAGTTTGGGTTGAGACAGCTCAGATCGGTTCGGCCCTGGGATTTTTTGAGCTGTTCTTGACTGCGGAGCTTTTAGACATAGTTGTGGCCGAAACAAACAGGTATGCCACACAATTTATCACCGCTAACCCGGGAAGCTTGTATGCCCAGCCTTTCCGGTGGAAACCAGTCCAAGTTTCCGAACTTAAAACTTTTCTGGGCCTCCTCCTCAACATGGGCCTGACAAAAAAACATGAATTGCGGTCATATTGGTCCACGAACCCGATTCATCACATGCCCATGTTCTCTGCTGCCATGTCCAGGGCACGTTTTGAGGCCATCCTGCGGTTCCTGCACTTTAGTGACAACACCGCCTCCCGTCCCAGGGGCCACCCTGCTTTTGACCGGCTCCACAAAATTCGGCCCCTCATAGACCATTTCTTTTTTTAACAAATCTCTTTTTATTTATGGAATTCAATAAATCATACAAAATGAAAATGACGATATGATGAGGTCATAATAACATCAGGCATAGATTCCAATACATAGAAGAGGTCATATATGCAGAGATGAGGGGAAGTGTAGGGGGGGGAAGGAGGGGAGGGGAGGGTAGGAGGAGTGGGGAGAAGGAAAGGTAAAAAGGAGGAGGGGTACAATATAAGTAGCACATACAACATTCAACTCAAATGTAGAAGAGTTGCATGTACAAAAACAAACAAAGGTTGGAACTCAGCACATATCAAATTAGCAATATTACACTGTGTAAATACATGGCGAGAGTAATACAGTTACATAATATTCTGGGACACTCCTTAATGGTGACTGAATGATATCTTAAAGAAGTAACACACATACTCCAGGAATAAGTTGTCAGAGACAGCGTACTAGTTACTAACCTAATGACTCAATCACAAGCCAAACACTCCAAAATTAAGAGGAAGGGGAAAAGATACCCTATGGTACTCAGCTAAAGGGATATGGTGGTAATGTCAGTCTCTCATCTGAGGGGGAATGGAGTTAGGACCCAGGATATGGTGCTCCTAGGGGGTCTTAGAGTCGCGGAAAGTTTTCCACGGGCTCCACAAAGTCAAGAACTTCCCATGTGTTCTGGTAGCCCAACTAGCTAATTCCTCCATCAGAAAAACCTGGTCGACCTTTTCAAACCAACTTTTAAGCGAAGGGGGGGAGGTGTTGAGCCAGTTAGCCGGTATTAATAACCTTGCTGACTGGACAAGTATAGTAGGCAAGTCGAATTTCGAGGGCTTCCAGTTCTTGGAAGGGAGCCAGAGAAGGACTGAGAGAGGAGTCAGCTCGATTGTAGTGCCACAGATCACATTAATTTTTTGCTCAATTTGTTTCCAGTAATTGTGGATCACAGGGCAATTCCACATAATATGACCTAGTGTGCCTGTCTGGGACCCGCATCTCCAACATAAATCGTTTTCTGCAAACCCCATTCTAAATAATTTGTGAGGATCATTATACCACCTAGTGAGGGTTTTAAAAGAGTGTTCTTGCACTTTTATACATCTTGAGAACCCATGAGACCTTAGAAGCGCAAGATCCATCTCCTTTGGAGATAGTGAACAATTCAAATCACTTTCCCAAGTTTTTATGAAAGCTGGAGTACTCTTCCCTCTTTTGGGAATTAGCCATTTGTATAAGAGAGACATACAATGTCTAGGTAGGGAATCGTGGGAGGACAATTGTTCAAACCAGGATGGGGTATGCGTGGCACTAAATTTCGAGCGGAGAACCTGACACATATTATCAAATTCAAGTCTAGCTAGGAAATCACCTTTTATAGCAGAATTGTAGTCAAGAATGGATACTTTCTCTTTCCGTTTTAAGTCTGACATCAAATCCAGCAAAGCCACGTCCTTTAGAGTGTTCCAGAATTGTGGAATATCAGGTAAACTAGGCTTGATGAGAAATGGTGTGAGACTAACGGGCAACTTGACTGGGGGGTCTGAAAGTAGGTGAACTTCTGACTGTAGATGACGTATAGTTAGAAACAGGCCCTTAGACAAACCCAAAGGGGGATTGTTGGGGGTAGTGATTCCCCATAATCCTGCCTGTTGTTTACTGGACATAAGATCAAGCTCTATATCTACTCCAATTGAACGGTACTTGGGAATACATACTTGTAGCCATCGTTTCAGTTGTATAGCTTTATAATAATAGTGTATATCAGGGAGACCCATTCCCCCATTTGGACGTGTTCTAATTAGCTTATCGTGTGCTACCCTGGGTTTTTTGCCCTTCCAGAGAAATAAGGCAAATGTTTGTCTAACTTTCTGAAAATACGAGTAAGGGACATGTATGGGAACCATTTGCAGAAGATAAATCAGTTTTGGAACAATATATGTCTGCAATAAGTTCTTTCGCCCAATCCAGGAAACCCATGGTAAAGTTAATGTTTGGAGTTGGGTTTGTATCTTTTTCAAAAGGGGTGCATGATTCATTTTAAATAGGTCAGAAGGGTCCTTCGTGAGTTCAATACCTAAATAAGTGAGAGATGTATCATTCCATTTAAAGGGAGAAGAAGTCTTGAGAGAGTGGGCCATTTGGGAAGATAAAGCTACCCCCATTGCTACCGATTTTGAATAGTTTATTTTAAAATTAGAGACAGTACCAAAAGTAGAGAAGAGGTCTAGTACATGGGGTAGTGCTTGTTTAGGGTTCGAAATTAGGAGCATTAAGTCGTCTGCAAAGGCCGCACATTTATGTTCAGTTTTGTTCAGTGTTAGGCCGCAGATATTTGGGTTATCTCTGAATGCCTGCAGAAGTGTTTCCATCACTATGATGAACAAGGAAGGTGACAAGGGACAGCCCTGTCTTGTGCCGTTGGTGATAGAGAAGGGCTTGGATAGGGTACCATTTACCCTCACTTTGGCACTAGGGTTATGGTAAAGCGTCATTATAGCTTTAATGAACGAATCAGGGATTCCAAATTTGTTTAACGTTCGTTGCATGTATAACCAGCTTACACGGTCGAACGCTTTCTCAGCGTCAGTGCTTAATAATACTAGGGGTTTAGCGTTCTTCTTGGCCCAGTGTATGGCATTTATAAGACGACAGGATTGGGAGTTTCCTTCCCTCCCTTTCACAAATCCTGCCTGCTCATTATTAATAATTCTGGGAATAATGGAGCTAAGCCTGGACGCTAAAATTTTTGCCCAGACCTTTACGTCTATGTTGAGCAAGGATATGGGCCTATAATTACCACAATCGCTACTGTCTTTGCCTTCTTTCGGGATTATGGTAATTATAGCTTCCAGTGATTGTTTAGGAAGGGATTCACCTAAGGATAAAGCATGACACCATTTGACTAATTGCGGCGATAGAATATGTAATAGTTTTTTATAATAACCAATTGGTAGTCCATCTGGACCTGGGGCCTTACCTAGGGGCATACTTTTAATAATTTTTTGTACTTCTATCTCAGTTATCGGTTGCAATAATGAGGCGCAGTCTTCTTGGCTAATTTTGGGGAGCTTTAACCTCTCAAGAAAGCTATCTATCTGTTTCTCTCTCACCAAATCAGATGACATGTTGGAGGGTTTATCTACTCCAGAATCTAGATTGTATAACGCACCATAAAAAGAGCAAAATTCTTTTGCTATATCTACAGTGGACAATACTGTATTTCCATCTTTAGTTTTGATTGAGGTGACAAACTGGGCATCTTTCCTCTGTTTGATCAGGTGCGACATAAACTTATTTCCCTTATCCCCGTGCATGTACTGTTTGAACTTCGTGTATTGATAGGCCTTAGCACACTTGATGTTGAGTAGCTCTTTCAGCTGTCTCCTCAGTGAGGCAAGTTCCTCAGACGCAGCAGATCTCCTAGATTGCTTCTGAATGGATTCAATCGCAGAGATCTGGTGGATAAGAGAATCAAGCCTTTTCTGCCTCTCTTTTTTAACTTTGGAGCCAAGTGCAATGAACTCTCCACGGATGAATGCCTTGTGGGCTTCCCAGATAATGGGTAGGGAAGTGTCCTGTGGGGTGTTCTCTTGGAAGTAATATGATAATTTAAGGGCAATGTCCCTAATATGTGTATCAGAGTCAAGTAGTGTTTCATTTAGCCTCCAAATCCATTCCCTAGCTGGGAGACAGGAAAAGTTTAGTGAGGATGTGACCGGGGCATGATCAGATACTGTGATCGGGCCTATGACTGACTTTTTCAACATAGCCAAATGGGTGTTAGAGAGGAAAATGTAGTCCAATCTATGATAGGACTGGTGAACAGCCGAATAATATGAATAATCTCTTGTTGTGGCGTTAAGCGATCTCCAAGTGTCTGTGAGGTACATGTCTTTTAGCAACTTATGAATTCCTCCTAGTGTTTTCTGAGATTTAGTGGAAGTACCTAAGGATGAATCAAGTTGAGGACAAAGAGAGACGTTTAGATCTCCTCCAAATATTTTGATCCCTTCTGCAAATACATTAAATTTGGATAAGGTGTCCTTGAGCCAACTGTGATGTCTGGTGTTGGGAGCATATAAACAAGCAAGAGATACTGCTAGGTGACCAATTTTACCTTTCACGAATAGGAATCTACCTTCAGGGTCCTGCTGAACGATTGTCACCACGAACGGAACGTTCTTGCTAATTGCTATAGTGACGCCCCTAGAAGCAGAACTATGTGTGCTGTGGTACCATTGCGAATACTTCCATTTAGGCATTTGTGGGATTTTATTCGTTTTGAAATGGGTCTCCTGGAGAAAACAGATGTCACTTCCAATCTTCTTCAGGAGAGTGAGAACTTGCGAACGTTTCTGAGGAGTGTTGCAGCCTCTGACATTAAAAGTAGTTATGTGTAGATCTGTCATGAGGAGTAGGATGGGGATTGCTGTCTAGAAATCTGAGTAGGTAGATATAGGAGCGAAATCTTCATTAAAGCTAGCCGACTGGATCTACGCTGAACAGAGGAGTAGTGAGTGTAGCTATCGAGTGGAGTGACCATGTAACCTAACTTAGAGCTGAGTGCCCCTATGTGGGGAATGATAAAACTCATAACAAGTACGGTAACCGAACAAACTATGTGAACAGGTGAACGGTATGAGTGATTGACAACGATTAGACGCCATCGCTGCGAACCACGACACATCATCATGTAGGGACTGAGGTGTATCCTAACCCGGATCATCACAACCCACATTACCAATTACAAGAAATTATCTTCCTGAGACAAAAACAAACATTAGCGAATAGGACTGAAATTAAGATAGCTAAAGGAATGCACACCTAGGTTAGAGCATATCTTAAAGCACTAGCCTTCCGATAGAAGGATCCAAGCTGTTAGAAATATAAAACGTTAAATGAAACAATAAATGAAAAAGAGCTTAAAGATGCGGAAAGGGAAAACCTGCGGTACCGCTGGAGGAGGAACATCTTTGCTGCAGGCGAAAATTACAGTATGTCCTCCTGAAATCTTGCGCAAGAGAGACTGAAAAATGTTCTGCACAAGTTCCAATGAAATCAAATGGGGTCTCTCCTCCCTTGCTGCCTTTTGTTATTAGGCGATTTCTGTTTAACATGTAACGACCAGACTTCTTGGACGAGCTGTTGAGGAAGTTTGGGGACCGCAATATCCACTGCAAGCCAATTATCAATCTTCATGGGAGAAACGTCCAGAACTCTCCACACATGAGGTAAGTCCTGTGGAGTGCGAACAGTGCAGCGACGGCCGTTTCTGGCGAAGGTGACCCCGAACGGGTATAGCCACTTATACAATATATTGTTATCCCTTAGATGGTCAGTCAGCGGTTTTAAAATCCTGCGTTTTGCTAAGGTAGATGAAGCAATGTCCTGGAACAGCGCCACTGGTGAATCGCCTATTTTTAGATCTGTGTTCCTGCGGGCTGCCTGTAATATGGCTGCTGTATCCCTGTAGCTCAGCAAACCACAAATCACATCTCTTGGGGCTTCACCCTCTTTGGGTATGGGACGTAGTGAGCGATGGATACGCTCAATAATGATCTCTGAAGCTCTATTGTCCCCTAGTAGATTGGCGAATAGGGACTTAGCAGCTGTTTCTAATTCGTTAGGGACGATCGATTCATCAAGTCCCTTCAATCTAATGTTCCTGCGCCTGCTTCTGTTCTCTTGGTCTTCGATCATGAGAAAAGCATTATTAAGAGAGGAGACTTGGGCTTCCATAGATGTAATCAGTCCGGCACTGTGAGCCGCGGCATGTTCCTGTCGGGTCTCTAGTTGCTCAACCCGATTACCCAGGGCCCTCATGTCGTGTCTTAGATCACGTACCTCCTGAAGCAGGGGAGCCAAAGCTTGGGATAGAGTCTCTTTGAAAAAGGCTTTGGTGAGGGTGCCGCTATCTTCACGTGCTGAATCCTCCTCAGGGGCTTCTGTATAATCAGCTTCTCCTTCATCTTGCTCAGATTCCCGCTCTGCTTCCTTCTCTAAGCGGCGGGCCGCCATCTTAGCCGCGCGGGCAGGAGACAGAGCTGACTTCTTACTGAAAAATTTGTCCATATCCCCTTGATGTTTCTTGGATCTTGGGGTGTCGGGGGCCTCTCTGGACCTATCTCTACCGATCTTGACCATTTTGGATCTGCTTGTGGTGTGCAAAAGCAACGTAATGTGGGTTAGATGGGAGAGAGCTCCTGCTCAAGCCTCCGTCTTGGTCAGCGGTTAGGCTCCGCCCCCCCTCATAGACCATTTCAACCAGAAATTTGCAGATATTTATACCCCAGAGCAAAACATCTGCATAGACGAGTCCCTGATACATTTTACTGGGCGCCTTGGCTTCAAACAATACATCCCAAGCAAGCGCGCCCGGTATGGGGTCAAATTGTATAAGCTCTGTGAAAGGGCCACAGGCTATACCCACAAATTTCGTGTCTATGAGGGAAAAGATCAGACCCTGGAGCCGGTCGGTTGCCCTGACTACCTGGGGAGCAGTGGGAAGACAGTTTGGGACTTGGTGTCACCCTTATTCGGCAAGGGGTACCATCTTTATGTGGACAATTTTTACACAAGTGTGGCCCTCTTTAGGCATTTGTTTCTAGAACGGATTGGCGCCTGTGGTACCGCGCGAACTAGTCGCGCGGGCTTCCCCCAACGGCTCGTTACCACCCGTCTTGCAAGGGGGCAGAGGGCCGCACTGTGTAACGAAGAACTGCTCGCGGTGAAATGGAGAGACAAGCGTGACGTTTACATGCTCTCCTCCATTCACGCAGACACGACAATACAAATTGAGTGAGCAACCCGTGTCATTGAAAAGCCCCTCTCAGTCCACGACTATAACCTCCACATGGGAGGGGTGGACTTCAATGACCAGATGTTGTCTCCGTATTTAGTTTCCCGACGCACCAGACGCTGGTATAAGAAGGTGTCTGTATATTTAATTGAATTGGCTCTGTACAATAGTTTTGTTCTCTACAGTAAGGCTGGGAGAACTGGATCCTTCCTCAAATTTCAGGAAGAGATCATCGAGAACCTCCTGTATCCAGGAGGTTCCGTGGCCCCAACCACCAGTGTAGTTAGCCGTCTACATGAGCGACATTTCCCCAATGTCGTTCCTGGTACCTCAACCCAACAGTCACCCCGAAAAAGATGTCGTGTCTGTAGCAGGAGTGGAATAAGGCGTGACACCCGCTATTTCTGTCCTGACTGTCCGGACCACCCTGCCCTATGCTTTGGAGAGTGTTTCCGGAAGTACCACTCACAGGTACACTATTAGCATAGGGATCATCTCACCAGGACAGGCACACAGGGCTATTAGGGCCCATTCACTCACTGCTGCTGCAAACGTCTCCTTTCACATGGGACAAAGTGCATAACGCACTTCGCCACATCTCTGGGCGATTTGCGCTTTGCACATTGACCCATGGGGAAGGAGAGGTTTGTTCTATAAAGGTAAAAAAAAAAAAAAAAAAAAAAAACACACCAGTAAGCAAACACGTTAATGTTCAGTTAAAAAAGTTAAAGTTTATATGTTCTGTTGCAAAGTTAATAAAATTATTGCGTTGCGGCCTGGTTTTTTCTTTTTTTTTTTTTTCTTTTTTTTTTTTTTTTCTTTTTTACCTTCCAGGTGGACCAACCGATCTACTAGCTGCAGCACCGATGTGCATTCTGACAGAAGCATTGCGCTGTTGTCAGATTACACGCAAGTCGGTGTATGCGGCGCTGCAAGACGGGATTTTCTCCTCTGCAGTGACAGATACGTTTGCCAAGGCATACGAGCTGAGGAGGAGGCGGCGTTCCTATGCTTTGGCAAACACTTTGTATATATATATAAAAATAATAAAAAAAATATCCCGGCAATGATTTATTCATCCACATCGATTTATGTGAATGGAGAAATCTGGTTTGCCAGGGCATACGAGCTAAGTGGGTATGGATGTAGGGCGGAGCTCCTATGTCCTGGCAGACGCCTTTCCCCTCCATTTTTTTTTTTTGGCAGAGATTTTTTCATCCACATTGATCGATGCGAATGAAGAAATCTGTGCCGTTCATTTTTTTCTTTCAGCCCAGAGGCTGAACGGAAAAAAAAATCTCATTACCCGTATGCTCAATATAAGGAGAATAGCAGAAACTCCTAATGCTGGCTATACATGTAATGATTGCGGAGACCCTCAAATGCCAGGGCAGTACAAACACCCCACAAATGACCCCATTTTGGAAAGAAGACACCCCAAGGTATTTGCCGAGGGGCATATTGAGTCCATGAAAGATTTAAATTTTTGTCCTAAGTTAGCGGAAAGTGAGACTTTGTGAGAAAAAAATTAATAAAATCAATTTCCGCTAACTTATGCAAAAAAAAAAAAATTTCTATGAACTTGCCAGGCCCCTCATTGGATACCTTGGGGTGTCTTCTTTCCAAAGTGGGGTCACATGTGGGGTATTTATACTGCCCTGGCTTTTTAGGAAAGGAATTTGGGCCCCTTTGCGCATCTAGGCTGCAAAAAAGTGTCACACATCTGGTATCGCCGTACTCAGGAGAAATTGGGGAATGTGTTTCGGGGTGTCATTTTACATATACCCATGCTGGGTGAGAAAAATATCTTGGTCAAATGCCAACTTTGTATAAAAAAATGGGAAAAGTTGTCTTTTGCCAAGATATTTCTCTCACCCAGCATGGGTATATGTAAAATGACACCCCAAAACACATTCCCCAACTTCTCCTGAGTACGGCGATACCAGATGTGTCACACTTTTTTGATGCCAAGGTGGGCAAAGGGGCACATATTCCAAAGTGCACCTTTCGGATTTCACCGGTCATTTTTTACAGATTTTGATTGCAAAGTACTTCTCACACATATGGGCCCCTAAATTGCCAGGGCAGTATAACTACGCCACAAGTGACCCCATTTTGGAAAGAAGACACCCCAAGGTATTCCGTGAGGGGCATGGCGAGTTCCTAGAATTTTTTATTTTTTGTCGCAAGTTAGTGGAATATGAGACTTTGTAAGGTAAAAAGAGAAAAAAAAAAAATCATCATTTTCCGCTAACTTGTGACAAAAAATAAAAAATTCTAGGAACTCGCCATGCCCCTCACGGAATACCTTGGGGTGTCTTCTTTCCAAAATGGGGTCACTTGTGGCGTAGTTATACTGCCCTGGCAATTTAGGGGCCCAAATGTGTGAGAAGTACCTTGCAATCAAAATGTGTAAAAAATGGCCTGCAAAATCTGAAAGGTGCACTTTGGAATATGTGCCCCTTTGCCCACCTTGGCAGCAAAAAAGTGTGACATATCTAGTATCGCCGTACTCAGGAGAAGTTGGGGAATGTGTTTTGGGGTGTCATTTTACATATACCCATGCTGGATGAGAGAAATATCTTGGCAAAAGACAACTTTTCCCATTTTTTTTATACAAAGTTGGCATTTGACCAAGATATTTTTCTCACCCAGCATGGGTATATGAAAAATGACACCCCAAAACACATTCCCCAACTTCTCCTGAGTACGGCGATACCAGATGTGTCACACCTTTTTGCTGCCAAGGTGGGCAAAGGGGCACATATTCCAAAGTGTACCTTTTGGATTTCACCGGTCATTTTTTACACATTTTGATTGCAAAGTTCTTCTCACACATATGGGCCCCTAAATTGCCAGGGCAGTATAACTACCCCACAAGTGACCCCATTTTGGAAAGAAGACACCCCAAGGTATTCTGTGAGGGGCATGGTGAGTTCCTAGAATTTTTTATTTTTTGTCGCAAGTTAGTGGAATATGAGACTTTGTAAGAAAAAATAAAAAAAATAAAATCATCATCATTTTCCGCTAACTTGTGACAAAAAATAAAAAGTTCTATGAACTCACTATGCCCATCAGCGAATACCTTAGGGTGTCTACTTTCCGAAATGGGGTCATTTGTGTTTTTTTTTTACTGTTTGGGCATTGTAGAACCTCAGGAATCATGACAGGTGCTCAGAAAGTCAGAGCTGTTTCAAAAAGCGGAAATTCACATTTTTGTACCATAGTTTGTAAATGCTATAACTTTTACCCAAACCATTTTTTTTTTGCCCAAACATTTTTTTTTTATGAAAGACATGTAGAACAATAAATTTGGCGAAAAATTTATATATGGATGTCGTTTTTTTTGCAAAATTTTACAGCTGAAAGTGAAAAATGACATTTTTTTGCAAAGAAATCGTTACATTTTGATTAATAACAAAAAAAGTAAAAATGCCAGCAGCAATGAAATACCACCAAATGAATGCTCTATTAGTGAGAAGAAAAGGAGGTAAAATTCATTTCTATGGTAAGTTGCATGACCGAGCGATAAACGGTGAAAGTAGTGTAGTGCTGAAGTGTAAAAAGTGCTCTGGTCATGAAGGGGGTTTCACCTAGCGGGGCTGAAGTGGTTAAACAATTTCCCTATCCACTTTTGTTTGTGGAGCACTTGCCATGTTCTTAGCCACATTTTGGTGCAATTTGCAGCACTCTAGCGCTTTCCATTACATTTTTACAGCCATTTTGGTGCTCAAAAGTTCGGGTCCCCATTGACTTCAATGGGGTTCAGGGTCAAGTTCGGGTCAAGTTGGGATCCCGAACTCAAACTTTTGTGTGAAGTTTTTCCGAACCAGTCGAACCCGAACATCCAGTTGTCCGCTCAACTCTAGTAGAAACCAATTTTCCTCACTTTAGGGGAAACAAAATAACTCCCGATTCCATTCATGCATCATAACTCCCTGGAACAAGAACCCATCTCTAGTAACAATATATATACAGTATATATATATATATATATATATATATATATATACTGTATATATATATATATATATATATATATATGTATATTGTGGGGGGTAGCTCTTCTCTGGGGGTCATTCACAGACAAGTATCTTCGCCAGACACCAAGTTTAAGGTCCAAACATCGCTTTTATTTGGCACCTCAGAAAACAAACATAAATCATAAAAAATAAACACCAGCCCGGCTGGGCTTTAACTAAACAAAGTATCTTCCTACCTTACTTTAAGCACCGTTCGCACACAGTAAATATAAGTGGCTTTCCCAGCCCAGTGTCCCACAGCCGCCTGGCTGTACAGAGCCCTGTTCACACACGGTCTCATATCCAGTACCTTTATGGGGTAGTGTGGCCCAGTAGTCCCTCCGACTCCTGCCTCGTGACCCTTGCGCCCAGGCGTCATGGTGTCCCCCAATGCTCCTGCTAGCACCTAGCCCCGTGGTCCCTCAGCCAGCCCGGCTGAGACCACTAAAAGAGAGCCTTCAGCAGGACCCTGTTGTACAACGAATCTCCTTCCCCTAGACTGACACCCTGGGAGGTGCCTTATGCCAGCCCGAGCACCTCCAGCTGGTCTCACCTTTGGTGGACCGCACTATCCAACCCTTCCTTGCCCCTCACCTCTGTGAGATCTGTCACTATCTCACATACCCCCTTCATTTGTTCAAGCCCAAAGGGGTGAACACTAGCATCAAATCCAGATGCTCGTGAACAGGCATCGACCTGGCCTACAGTCTTCCCCTTATTCTGCCAGACCAAGGACAACAGTGTTTGGTTTGTCACCCTCATGAGTTTATTACAGAGCTGACAAGGCCTTTGGGATTTCCTTGCCCATCTCATGAGCAGCAGGTACTCTCTTTTTATATTTCCTGGCTTCTGCAAAGGCCCCTCATGTCCTTTCTTGGACGGCGGCAACTCTTGACTGAACTTATCCCACTCATGGAAGTGTCCCGACCATTTCTCTTTTGCCTTTGGGGGGCTCTTTCAGCAGAGCACGTTTCTTATGACTCGCGCCTTTTCCACGCATCTGAACCACTTTCCCATTATTCTCAGCAGGGGTTTCTTCGGGTTTGGGGCCAACTTCAGAGTCTTCTGCATCTTCAGTGGCTTTTCCCACTTTGGCAGTTGCTCCTTCCATCCTAACCTTGATCTCTGGAACATCCAAGGATTTCTCCCATTATAAGACCTCGGCCTTAGCTTCTTTGGCCTCTATTTCTTTGGAATCTCCATTTACTTTATTAGCCTTTTCATCCTTCACGGACATGGCATCATATCCTTGCCTTCTAAACGCCTCCTCCTTATCAAGGTTGGAAGCACTGGGGACATCAGGATCTTCACCAGACTCGTTGCCTTCTGGCAAACCCTCCAGAGGTTAACTCAGGATATTGTTCCCCAATTGTTTAGGCTCTAGGAGAGCCATCTCACAGTAGTAGACACCATCTGCATGATGGTTGTTTGTCTCCTGGTATTTCATCTCCAGCAGACCGCTGGCTTTCTGTAAGTAACTGATGGCAGAGGGAACATCTTTCATGACCAGGTCCTGGCTACTCATTGCTATAAGTCTCTTGACCTCTGCATTCACATCAGCCCCATCAGCAGGCTCAGCAGAAAGATCTTCTGTCTTCTACGCCTCGGTCGGCACCACGGCGCCACCATCTCCAGACCCATTCTTAACAGGCTTTTGTTAGACTTCTTCAACTCATAGACATTCTTCCTGACATCATCTTTTGAGCTCATGAGATCTTCCATCCCTGCTCTAAGTTGCTTGTTCAGCCTCTCACATTCATCTTGATCCTCAATCGCGTCTTCAAGGGATCTAGCCAAGGAAAGGGCCTCCTGTTCCAGATGCTCTTTACTCTGCTCTGCTGCAGCCAATGTAGGAGTATCACCATTCTCTTTTGGCCACCCTGTGGGGGTTCCACCCAGGTTCCCTTTAAGCACTTTGTTTGTCTCTACTGCAGTCTTCTTCAGTGACTCTGTGAAGACAGCTAGTCTCTTCTCTATCATATTTAGGGACTGTGTGGAGAGAGAAAAATCTTTAGGATTGCAGCTGTACTGACGTGTCAGGTCATCTACCCCTGCCTGGGAATGGGTCTCAGACACTAGGCTGCCGTCTCCCCACTCAGCTCTCGTCACGTCAGGTATAACTGTTGTTTGGTCACTATTAGTGACCGCCCGAATTTCGCAATACCTTAACCTGGTAGCTTCCCTCTTGGAGTTGCTAATTGTCACACCAAATACAGTCAGGTCCATAAAGGACACAATTCAAATTTTTTTTGCTCTATACACCACCACAATGGATTTGAAATGAAACAAACAAGATGTGCTTTAACTGCAGGCTGTCAGCTTAAATTTGAGGGTTTTTACATCCAAACCAGATGAACGGTGTAGGAATTACAACAGTTTGCATATGTGCCTCCCACTTGTTATGGGACCAGAAGTAATGGGACAATTGGTTTCTCAGCTGTTCCATGGCCAGGTTTGTGCTACTCCCTC
Organism: Bufo gargarizans; assembly: GCF_014858855.1. Taxonomy (NCBI): domain Eukaryota; kingdom Metazoa; phylum Chordata; class Amphibia; order Anura; family Bufonidae; genus Bufo; species Bufo gargarizans. The sequence continues at coordinate 157,664,269 of NC_058084.1, forward strand.
ATTATCCCAATTACAACGAGCATATAAAAGATCCAGAGTTCATTTCAAGTGTGCTATTTGCATTCGGAATCTGTTGCTGTCAACTCTCAAGATGAGATCCAATGAGCTGTCACTATCAGTGAAGCAAGCTATCATTAGGCTGAAAAAAACAAAGCAAACACATCAGAGAGATAGCAAAAACATTAGGCGTGGCCAAAACAACTGTTTGGAACATTCTTATAAAGAAGGAATGCACCGGTGAGCTCAGCAACACCAAAAGACCTGGAAGACCACGGAAAACAACTGTGGTGGATGACCGAAGAATGATTTCCCTGGTGAAGAAAACACCCTTCACAACAGTTGGCCAGATCAAGAACACTCTCCAGGAGGCAGGTGTATGTGTGTCAAAGTCAACAATCAAGAGAAGACTTCATCAAATAGAATACAGAGGGTTCACCACAAGATATAAACCATTGGTGAGCCTCAAAAACAGGAAGGCCAGATTAGAGTTTGCCAAACAACATCTAAAAAAGCCTTCACTGTTTTGGAACAACATCCTATGGACAGAAGAGACCAAGATCAACTTGTACCAGAGTGATGGGAAGAGAAGAGTATGGAGAAGGAAAGGAACTGCTCATGATCCTAAGCATACCACCTTATCAGTGAAACATGGTGGTGGTAGTGTCTTGGCATGGGCATGTATGGCTGTCAATTGAACTGGTTCTCTTGTATTTATTGATGATGTGACTGCTGACAAAAGCATCAGGATGAATCCTGAAGTGTTTCATATACTGTACAGCCAAATGCTTCAGAACTCATTGGATGGTGCTTCACAGTGCAGATGGACAATGACCCAAAGCATACTGCAAAAGCAACCAAAGAGTTTTTTAAGGGAAAGGAGTGAAATCTTATGCAATGGCCAAGCCAATCACCTGACCTGAATCCAATTGAGAATGCATTTCACTTGCTGAAGACAAAACTGAAGGGAAAATGCCCCAAGAACAAGCAGGAACTGAAGACAGTTGCAGTAGAGGCCTGGCAGAGCATCACCAGGGATGAAACCCAGCGTCTGGTGATATCTATGCGTTCCAGACTTCAGGCTGTAATTGACTGCAAAGGATTTGCAACCAAGTATTAAAAAGTAAAAGTTTGATTTATGATTATTATTCTGTCCAATTACTTTTGGTCCCTTAACAAGTGGGAGGCACATATGCAAACTGTTGTAATTCCTACACCGTTCACCTGATTTGGATGTAAATACCCTCAAATTAAAGCTGACAGTCTGCAGTTAAAGCACATCTTGTTTGTTTTGTTTCAAATCAATTGTGGTGGTGTATAGAGCCAAAAATGTTAGAATTGTGTTGATGTCCCAATATTTATGGACTTGACTGTACATCGCCTATGTCACTTGTGTCATTATTAATGCTGACCTCTAGGGGCACTGCCGAGTTAACCCCTACCTCGGACATAACTTTATTGACCATAAAACACTGTGGAAACTACTACTCTTTCTTGCACATTCACCAGAGTAGATTGTTCCACTCAGTGCTCACAACATTTATCTGCACTTCTGCATCCTTCACATGTTTTCTTCCCAGGGGCGATATTCCCCTGACCACATCCTGCAACGGAAAATGCATGTCATCATCACATAGTTCACATGTCATCACCTTTTCATTATGCCTTTCCGCAAACTTTGCAAAATCGCTTTGCACCTTATCAACACCATTGTTTTCAATAGGCAATATTCTTTCCCCATGGCGGTCAATGTGCAGCTCCCTTAGACGGTCATTTAAACGGGCAAGTACAGGTTCTGCATGAGTTTTGTCACTATCTACAGATGTGTCTACCTTACTCCACAACAACAAACCAATATCACAGCCCAACAACACATAATATATGAACATATTTGTAACATCAGGTCCACAAGACCCAGTTCTCACTGGAGACTCCCCCTCAGTGAGAACCACCTGCACTTGCTGAGGCTCTTCCTTTAGGTGCCTGGTTCACATTATAGGTCACACCACTTTCATCTATCTTGCACCCAAACTCACTAACCATAGAACCCTGTGGAGACTGCTTATCTGTACCTAGTGCATGTGGTACCCCTTCTAGCATTGCCTCATTTTCCTGTCCGTTTATCACAGGGGGTTCTTTCAGCTGTGTGCCTTCACCATCGATCAACACCCCTACCACATATACAATTAAACCAGCAGGGGTAGCTTTTTTCCTGATCACAGCCTGCAAAGGAAACGGGTTGTCATTCTTATCACCTAGGTTACATAACTTCACATTTTCATTAGGCAATGCAGATAACTTGGCACCATTGGTTCTAATTGTCACCATAGTCTCACGTCCGGTGGGAACTATCGGACAGTCCTATTTAATAAAATGTCTGTCCAGCATATTTACCATTATACCAGTCTTAGTTTTCAGCATCGTACTACCCCTTACCCGGACTAGCATAGGATCTCTAACTTTCACGACCCCAAGCCTAGCCTTGGTCACATGCATTTTGGGCCACCAAATACCCATCTCCCCTGCGAATACCTGCGAGGGAGCAACCGCAACAGGCTTACACACCTGTTCAGACGCTACGGTTTCCACAGAGACAGTTCCCTGCCTCTTGGACTTACCACCTGCCGGCCCAGCAGGTGGCATCTGTCGTTGGCATACTGTCCCGGGGTCTGCCCGCCCAATAAATACAGAAATGTTCTTACCGCATGACGTCGCAGATTCAGCAGTCTATGGAGATGAAGATATTCCAAGATCACCTCTACCGAGATCTCCAGCCTTCTCTGGGTTCCTGGTACCACGACCACCGGCAGACTCCTTACTGCAATCGTTGCTACCAGAAACCCCAATGGCCTTGAGTCCGGACCTCTCCCGGACGGTCACTCCAGGCGCACCCTTTAGGACCTTGTACACCATCACAGGAAACACAGGCACTCCTGAGAGCCGCACCACTCTCCACCTCTTTATCTTCCCAACAGTTGCCCTTGGCAATGGCATATATCCACTTTCCCTCCGGCACTCCACTCTCAGCCCAGTTCAGAGCAGCCTCTCCAAGTACCGCACTCGGCTTCTTCAACAAGGAATTAGTTTCCTGCACCAACTGCGCTATTACTTCCTTTGTGGCCTTGGTTGTCTGCAAACTGGGCCACCTTTCATCCTGTTCCCCATTTTGACCCCCCAAAATTCCACAGGTCAGTCTATTTTACTTGGCTACTGGCCCTTTAAATCCTGCACCATTTGCACAGGAAAAAAATAAATAAAAAAAGTGCAGATCATCACCAGCAGGCTCCTGTGTGCAGTTGTTGCTCTCAGCAACCACTTTGCCTCAGTCAGGACTACTGCCTGCATCTGACACCAATTGTGGTGTCCATCCCTTCATTGCATCTCACCTCTGTGAGATCTGTCCCTATCTCACAATATATATGTATGTTAAAGATAAGCAAACAAGTTCGCAACGAACTGGATGACATACGAACATTAACCTTTTCAGGTTTATTTTTAAGACGAATTCAGTAAAATGCAACGTGTAGCGTCATTTTAGTGCACAGGTCAGTGTGGAAAAAAGCACTAGAGAGGAAGAAGACCCTTAGGCCTCTTTCACACGGGCGTCACGTGTGAGGGCCAGATAGGATGCTGGTGCATTGAGGGAAAATGCACGATTTTTCAGCGTGAGTGCAAAGCGTTTTAATGCATTTTGCACGAGCGTAAGAAAAATCTGCATGTTTGGTACCCAGACCCAAACCCGGACTTCCTCACAGAAGTTTGGGTTTGGGATCGGTGTTGTGTAGATTTTATTATTTTCCCTTATAACATGGTTATAAGGGAAAATAATAGCATTCTTAATACAGAATGCAAAGTAAATTAGGGATGGAGGGGTTAAAAATAAAATTAAAAAAATGGAACTCACCTCATCCACTTGTTTGCGCAGCACGGCTTCTCTTATTTCTTCTTCTTTGAGGACCTGGGAGAAAATGACCTTTGGTGACGTCACTGCGCTCATCACATGGTCCATCCCTAATTTACTTAGCATTCTGTATTAAAAATGCCAATATTTTCCCTTATAACCATGTTATAAGGAAAAATAATAAAGATCGGGTCCCCATCCCGATCGTCACCTAGCAACCAAGCGTGAAAATTGCACCGCATCCGCACTTGCTTGCGGATGCTTGCGATTTTCACGCAGCCCCATTCACTTCTATGGGGCCTGGCCTACGTTGCGTTAAAAACACATAATATAGAGCATGCTGCGATTTTCACGCAACGCACTTGTGATGCGTGAAAATCACTGCTCATGTGCACAGCCCCATAGAAATTAATGGGTCCAGATTCAGTGCAGGTGCAATGCATTCACCTCACGCATTGCACCCGCGCGGAAAACTCACCCGTGTGAATGAGGTCTTAGAGAAAGCAAGAGGAGGGTGCTTGCCCTGGCCCCAATATCGACAGTTAGCCAAGATGAGCCAATCAGTGCTGCAGCAGGCAGGGAAATTCCCTAGCAGAATGAGTACAGCATCATTCTGTGCTGAGCTGAGCTGGGCTAAGCATATAAATGATCTTAGGGAGTAAGGGACAGTCAAAAATCACATTCAAGATTGTATTCTACTGCCAGTAAAAGTGAAAGAAAAGGCTACAATTGCAAAGAAGAGGAATTGTGTGTGTAGAATAGAGATAGGCAGGAAAAGCTGTCAGTCAGGGAGTGAAAAGCAATGAGTGAGGCTGGCTTTGCCTCCTAGCAGAAGTGCAGATGCTGCAACCTCAAAAGCAGCTACTGGCAAGGAAAGGACATTCTTTTCTTCCCATTTTAACAGAAATCTTTTTTTTTTTTTTTGTGGGTGGGTGTGGGTTGGCTGAATAAGTGATAAACTGTACAACACGTGTTCTAACATTGATGTAGGATTTTAAATCTTAGTGAAAACACCTAAAATATATCTTAGTCCGAACTATGTGTCAGGGCATCTGAGATAGTTAATTGAATTGATTAAATTATTGAATTTATTCCTTGGAGAACAGCATATACAGTGCCTTGCAAAAAGTATTCACCCCCTTGACTTTTTTCGCATTTTGTTACATTACAGCCTTAAAGGGATTTTGTCACCTCCCCTAACCCAAAATCGGATTTTAAAGCAGCCATGCAGCACAGCTTACCTTGAATAGGCTGTGCTCTTCTATCTTGTAATCCGTCCAGTAGTTTATGTGAAAATCGACTTTTATGCTTATGCAAATTAGCCCTGAAGGTGCCCAGAGGGGCGTTTTGTTCCCCTTAGTGAGCCCAGTAACGCCCCTCTTACAGTGCCCAGCCCGCCTTCCTTGCGACTGTCTAACCACCCCCAGCCTCCCACAGCCTCTCATCCCTCTCCTCCCCCTCCCTCACGGCCGAACGAACTCTCGCACAGGCGCAGTACCCACTGAGGGCTGCGCCAGTGCGATCTGCAGGAGACTGAGGGCAGGAGCATCATCCTCGTCACTGGGCATGCGCCGAGCCCAGTGACGTCCGATGCTCGCTCTTCCCTCAGTCAGCAGGGAAGAGCGAGCATCGAACGTCACTGGGCTCGGCGCATGCCCAGTGACGAGGATGAATCTCCTGCCCTCAGTCTCCTGCAGATCGCACTGGCGCAGCCCTCAGTGGGTACTGCGCCTGTGCGAGAGTTCGTTCGGCCGAGAGGGAGGGGGGGGAGAGGGATGAGAGGCTGTGAGAGGCTGGGGGCGGTTAGACAGTCGCAAGGAAGGCGGGCTGGGCACTGTAAGAGGGGCGTTACTGGGCTCACTAAGGGGAACAAAACGCCCTTCTGGGCACCTTCAGGGCTAATTTGCATAAGCATAAAAGTCGATTTTCACATAAACTACTGGACGGATTACAAGATAGAAGAGCACAGCCTATTCAAGGTAAGCTGTGCTGCATGACTGCTTTAAAATCCGATTTTGGGTTAGGGGAGGTGACAGAATCCCTTTAAAGGGTTTCTGTCATAAGAAATAATGTTATGTAGCTGACTGACACTAGCGATGTGCTAATGTCAGCAGTACATAACAGTATGCTTTATAACTCCCTGCCTGCCGCCGTTCTTTTAAAATAAAGACTTTTACAATATGCTAATGAGCCTCTAGGTGCTATTAGGTCGTTGCTTCAGCACCTAGAGGCTTGGTCTATGCACCCTTTGGCACGCCCAAGTCAAGTTGATTGACTTTCGAGTTCTCTTCATCGTCCCGTAAATCCTATGTCTGCGCCGTCCCGTTTAGTATTCGGCGCAGGCACAGTGAGTGAAGGACGCACTCCTGCTGCCGGTTTCCTCATTGCGCCTGTGCCGAAGGAAGATGGAAGCAGTAGTGCATCCTTCTCTCCCTGTGCCTGTGCCAAATATTAAACTGGATGGCACAGGCACGGGATTTATGGGACACTGAGGAGAACTCGAAAGTCAATCAACTGGACCTGGGCGTGCCAAAGGGTGCGTAGACTGAGCCTTTTAGGTGCTGAAGCGCCCTAATAGCACCTAGAGGCTCATTAGCATATTTTAAAAGTCTTTGTTTTAAGAGAACGGCAGCAGGCAGGGAGTTATAAAGCATACTGTTACGTACTGCTGACATTAGCACATTGCTAATGTCAGTCAGCTACATAACGTTATTTCTCATGACTAGGGATGAGCGAACCCGAACTGCATAGTTCGGGTTTGTAACGGACCGTTTCAGCAGACAAGGGGTTAAAATCCGTTTAGGCGATATGCCCCTTTCAGAGAGACAGGCACAGCTACTGCAGAACACCAACCTCCCGAACTGGATACAAAATAGCACTCCAAACTGGAACCTCGCAAATAGCTGTCAGCAGACGAACAGGAAAAGCGTACAGTCAACTTACACTCCTGGCAATCAGTCTCCAACAGCATACAGGGAATCCCCCCAATAACGAGACAAGGCTCCGTCTTGAGGGTCAGCAGTGGTCTGATGTGCTGGCACACCCAGCCTGGTTTTTATTACAGTTTTGCAAATACAGAACAGATACAACACATCCCCACAATGCATCATGGTTTCCTCCTCTCTGTCCCAGAGACAACCGAAGGCAATCCAATTATCTCTCAGGACAAAGGGAGATCACCAATACACATGTGGAGACAACAGGACAGACATCACCATTTAAACACACAATGACACACCCCCACAGCAAACACAGACATTTAACATATCCCCAGATAGCTCAAGTCTGAGTGCATATCATTAGGTGAATGGCACTCAGAATACACAAATACAATAATATTAGCTATCTGGGTGCCCTCACATAACATACAATTTAACCGAACGCATAATAACACAAAATACAATTCTACAGACAGATTTAAGCTGTGCGGCCGGTCTGTTTTCTCCTTTAAAGTTACTATGGGCCATAATCCTGAGGCAAGAGGCTTTTAAACAGCCCTCTCCAAAACCCAGTGTCGAGGTTGGTTACGTCACACATCTCCTCCCCCCAGGGAAGACTAACCAGATACCTGACCTCACGCCGGTCGGTACCTGAGTTAGTCTGGCAGCCCACCCACAACCCAATACTGGACCTGCTGAATTTCGTAGCCTGTCTCTGTCCAGTCAATCCACCAAGATTATATTTGTAGCTGGTACTCCCGGTCTCTGAGTTGCTCCCTGGCTTGGAGTTGAGGTTGCTTTGTGGGCAGGGATCAGCGGGACTCTGCCCTGGTGCCAGCACTACCACGGAAGAAGCCTGGTTGGAGTCTGGTTGTTGGAGGGGGAAACCGACTGTCTCCCCTTTGGCTAAACTGCCCTGTTGCTGGGGGACAGGAACAACTGTCCCTACCCCCTGTACTGTAAGTGCAGAGACCATGGTCCCATCTGCACTGTTGTGGGGCTTACTGTCTCCCCCTGGTGCTTTAAGCTGCCGCTGGGGAGAGGGGGTAACGAGCTCCTCTCTCATACATACTTCCAGCCGCTGGGGAGGGTGACCGACCGCCTCCGCTCCCAATACAGTGTCCTGCTGCTGGGGAAAGGAGACTGGGCTCTCTATTCCCTGTAGGACACTCTGCCGCTGGGGGACAGGACCGACTGTCTCTGCCCCCTGTAACTCCGCCTGCCGCTGGGGAATGGAGACTGGGCTCCCAATTCCCAAAAAATCATGCTGCTGCTGGGGAGCAGGAACAACTACCTCTGCCCCCTGTAACTCAGCCTGCCGCTGGGGAGGGAGGCCGCTGCTCTCCTCTTCCTGCACTTCACACTGCCGCTGGGGAATGGAGACTGGGCTCCCACTGTCCCGCAACCGTAACTTCCGATGGAGGTCCACCCAATGTGGCAGCTGACCGTCACCTTCTGCCCGGTATAGTAGGGTCTTAGACACTAGACTCCTCACGAACTTCACGTATTTCTCAGCTGGATTGGGTCCGAAGAAGTTCAGCCGCAACCACATCATACGGTCAAATTCCTCAACAGAGTATCTGTACTCCACTGCTGGTTCCATCCTGGTGCTTTTAGGGTCTCTGTACTGAGACATGCGTTGCCCTTAAATTGTAGAATCCACAGAAATGGTGTCTCCTGTAGCTGTCCTTCTGGCTGTAGGAACGATCCCGCTGCTTGCCACCAATGTAACGGACCGTTTCAGCAGACAAGGGGTTAAAATTTGTTTAGGCGATATGCCCCTTTCTGAGAGACAGGCACAGCTACTGCAGAACACCAACCTCCCGAACTGGATACAAAATAGCACTCCAAACTGGAACCTCGCAAATAGCTGTCAGCAGACGAACAGGAAAAGCGTACAGTCAGCTTACACTCCTGGCAATCAGTCTCCAACAGCATACAGGGAATCCCCCCAATAACGAGACAAGGCTCCGTCTTGAGGGTCAGCAGTGGTCTGATGTGCTGGCACACCCAGCCTGGTTTTTATTACAGTTTTGCAAATACAGAACAGATACAACACATCCCCACAATGCATCATGGTTTCCTCCTCTCTGTCCCAGAGACAACCGAAGGCAATCCAATTATCTCTCAGGACAAAGGGAGATCACCAATACACATGTGGAGACAACAGGACAGACATCACCATTTAAACACACAATGGCACACCCCCACAGCAAACACAGACATTTAACATATCCCCAGATAGCTCAAGTCTGAGTGCATATCATTAGGTGAATGGCACTCAGAATACACGAATACAATAATATTAGCTATCTGGGTGCCCTCACATAACATACAATTTAACCGAACGCATAATAGCATAAAATACAATTCTACAGACAGATTTAAGCTGTGTGGCCGGTCTGTTTTCTCCTTTAAAGTTACTATGGGCCATAATCCTGAGGCAAGAGGCTTTTAAACAGCCCTCTCCAAAACCCAGTGGCAAGGTTGGTTTTGCCACAGGGTTCGTACCGAATTTTGGGGTGTCCGTGACACGGACCCGAACCCAAACATTTTCGTAAAAGTCCGGGTTCGGGTTCGGTGTTCGTCGCTTTCTTGGCGCTTTTTTGAAAGGCTGCAAAGCAGCCAATCAACAAGCGTCATACTACTTGCCCCAAGAGGCCGTCACAGCCATGCCTACTATTGGCATGGCTGTGATTGGCCAGTGCAGCATGTGACCCAGCCTCTATTTAAGCTGGAGTCACGTAGCGCCGCACGTCACTCTGCTCTGATCAGTGTAGGGAGAGGTTGCAGCTGCGACTGTTAGGGCGAGATTAGGCAGTGATTAACTCATCCAAAACACTTAATTCAGTGATCGATCTACAGCTGTGGATCATTGAACTGCTGCTATTCAATTGCTCACTGATTTTAGGCTGCCCAGAGTGTTTTTCAGTCACTTTTTTCTGGGGTGATCGGCGGCCATTTTGTGTCTTGTGGTGCGCCAGCACAAGCTGCCACCAAGTCCATTTAACCATCAATAGTGTGGTTACTTTTTTGCTATATCCTATATCAGGGGCAAGCTGCCACCAAGTCCATTTAACCATCAATAGTGTGGTTATTTTTTTGCTATATCCTACATCAGGGGCAAGCTGCCACCAAGTCCATTTAACCATCAATAGTGTGGTTATTTTTTTTTTTCCTATATCCTACATTAGGGGCTTGGCTGTGCTTGCTATTTTATTGAGGGGTGAAATACAATTGCCAAAATAGCAGTACCCTAAATCTGGTGTTTCAGCTGTGGCCAGTCAATTGTAATACTGTCTGCTGTCTGGCAAAGGATATATTTTTGCTCTGCATTGAAATACAATTCCCAACTTAGCAATTCCCTAAATCAGGGATTTCTGCTGTATCAGGCCTACTTTAAATCTATCCATAAAAGGGTATACTAGATTGAAGGTGCGGATAGTGTCATCCTCAATTACTTCACACGCTACCGTGCATTTCCAAGTTTAATTCTGTTCCTAAACGTATACCAGTCACCCAGCGCCTAAATAATAGTCCTAAAATTTATATTCAGCTAAATCTGTGTTTATTGCTGACGCTGGTCAAATAATTTAGTGTCCACCAAAGCACAGTTTTTGTTCTGGGTTGAAATACAATTCCCAACTTAGCAATTCCCTAAATCAGTTGTTTCTGCTGTATCAGGCCTACTTAAAATCTATCTATAAAAGGGTATATTAGATTGAAGGTGCAGATAGGGTCATTCTCAATAACGTCACACACAAGCTACCGTGCATTTCCAAGTCTAATTCTGTCCGTAAACGTATACCTGTCACCCAGCGCATAATAATAGGCCTCGAATTTATATTCAGCTAAATCTGTGTTTATCGCTGAGGCTGGTCAATTCATTTAGTGTCCGCCAAAGCACAGTTTTTGTTCTGGGTTGAAATACAATTCCCAACTTAGCAATTTCCTAAATCAGTTGTTTCTGCTGTATCAGACCTACTTTAAATCTATCCATAAAAGGGTATATTAGATTGAAGGTGCAGATAGGGTCATTCTCAATAACTTCACACACACGCTACCCTGCATTTCCAAGTCTAATTCTGCCCATAAACGTATACCTGTCACCCAGCGCATAATAATAGGCCTCAAATTTATATTCAGCTAAATCTGTGTTTATTGCTGAGGCTGGTCAATTCATTTAGTGTCCGCCAAAGCACAGTTTTTGTTCTGGGTTGAAATACAATTCCCAACTTAGCAATTCCCTAAATCAGTTGTTTCTGCTGTATCAGGCCTACTTTAAATCTATCCATAAAAGGGTATATTAGATTGAAGGTGCAGATAGGGTCATTCTCAATAACTTCACACACACGCTACCGTGCATTTCCAAGTCTAATTCTGTCCGTTAACGTATACCTGTCACCCATCGCCTAAATAATAGGCCTCAAATTTATAGTCAGCTAAATCTGTCGTTACTGCTGTGCCTGTATTAGTGTAATACGGTACCTAAATAGATAGCCAGATAGTGTTAGGTGTCTGTAAAAAAAGGCCTGAATTTGTATTCAATACATTGGGCCAAATAATATTTTTCTTATTGTGGTGAACGGTAACAATGAGGAAAACATCTAGTAAGGGACGAGGACGCGGACATGGTCGTGGTGGTGTTAGTGGACCCTCTGGTGCTGGGAGAGGACGTGGCCGTTCTGCCACAGCCACACGTCCTAGTGTACCAACTACCTCAGGTCCCAGTAGCCGCCAGAATTACAGCGATATTTGGTGGGGCCCAATGCCGTTCTAAGGATGGTAAGGCCTGAGCAGGTAAGGCATTAGTCAATTGGGTGGCCGACAGTGGATCCAGCACGTTCACATTATCTCCCACCCAGTCTTCTGCAGAAAGCGCACAGATGGTGCCTGAAAAACAAGCCCATCAGTCTGTCAGATCACCCCCATGCATATCAGGGAAACTGTCTGATCCTCAAGTTATGCAGCAGTCTCTTATGCTGTTTGAAGACTCTGCTGGCAGGGTTTCCCAAGGGCATCCACCTAGCCCTTCCCCAGGGGTGGAAGACATAGAATGCACTGACGCACAACCACTTATGTTTCCTGATGATGAGGACATGGGAATACCACCTCAGCACGTCTCTGATGATGACGAAACACAGGTGCCAACTGCTGTGTCTTTCTGCAGTGTGCAGACTGAACAGGAGGTCAGGGAGGAAGACTGGGTGGGAGACGATGCAGGGGACGATGAGGTCCTAGACCCCACATGGAATGAAGGTTGTGCCACTGACTTTCACAGTTCGGAGGAAGAGGCAGTGGTGAGACCGAGCCAACAGCGTAGCAAAAGAGGGAGCAGTGGGCAAAAGCAGAACACCCGCGCCAAGAGACTCCGCCTGCTACTGACCGCCGCCATCTGGGACCGAGCACCCCAAAGGCAGCTTCAAGGAGTTCCCTGGCATGGCACTTCTTCAAACAATGTGCTGACGACAAGACCCGAGTGGTTTGCACGCTGTGCCATCAGAGCCTGAAGCGAGGCGTTAACGTTCTGAACCTTAGCACAACCTGCATGACTAGGCACCTGCATGCAAAGCATGAACTGCAGTGGAGTAAACACCTTAAAAACAAGGAACTCACTCAGGCTCCCCCTGCTACCTCTTCTGCTTCTGCTGCCTTGGCCTCTTCTGCTGCTGCCGCCTCGGCCTCTTCCTCCACCTCTGGAGGAACGTTGGCACTTGCCGCCTAGCAAACAGGGGATGTACCACCAACACCACCATCTCCGTCACCAAGCATCTCAACCATGTCACACGGCAGCGTTCAGCTCTCCATCTCACAAACATTTGAGAGAAAGCGTAAATTCCCACCTAGCCACCCTCGATCCCTGGCCCTGAATGCCAGCATTTCTAAACTACTGGCCTATGAAATGCTGTCATTGAGGCTGGTGGACACAGACAGCTTCAAACAGCTCATGTCGCTTGCTGTCCCACAGTATGTTGCCTTCCCTGCACAACCAAGTATCCGATAAAATCAAGTGTGCACTGCGCAACGCCATCTCTGGCAAGGTCCACCTAACCACAGATACGTGGACCAGTAAGCACGGCCAGGGACGCTATATCTCCCTAACTGCACACTGGGTAAATATAGTGGCGGCTGGGCCCCAGGCGGAGAGCTGTTTGGCGCACGTCCTTCCGCCGCCAAGGATCGTAGGGCAACATTCTTTGCCTCCTGTTGCCTCCTCCTCCTACTCGGCTTCCTCCTCCTCTTCTTCCATCTGCTCATCCAGTCAGCCACACACCTTCACCACCAACTTCAGCACAGCCCGTGGTAAACGTCAGCAGGCCATTCTGAAACTCATATGTTTGGGGGACAGGCCCCATACCGCACAGGAGTTGTGGCGGGGTATAGAACAACAGACCGACGAGTGGTTGCTGCCAGTGAGCCTCAAGCCCGGCCTGGTGGTGTGCGATAATGGGCGAAATCTCGTTGCAGCTCTGGGACTGGTTTGACGCACATCCCTTGCCTGGCGCATGTGCTGAATTTAGTGGTGCAGAAGTTCATTCACAACTACCCCGACATGTCAGAGCTGCTGCATAAAGTGCGGGCCGTCTGTTTGCGCTTCCGGCGTTCACATCCTGACGCTGCTCGCCTGTCTGCGCTACAGCGTAACTTCGGCCTTCCCGCTCACCGCCTCATATGCGACGTGCCCACCAAGTGGAACTCCACCATGCAAATGCTGGACAGACTGTGCGAGCAGCAGCAGGCCATAGTGGAGTTTCAGCTGCAGCACGCACGGGTCAGTCGCACTGCAGAACAGCACCACTTCACCACTAATGACTGGGCCTCCATGCGAGACCTGTGTGCCCTGTTGCGCTGTTTCGAGTACTCCACCAACATGGCCAGTGGCGATTACGCCGTTATAAGCGTGACAATACCACTTCTATGTCTCCTTGAGAAAACACTTAGGGCGATGATGGAAGAGGAGGTGGCCCAGGAGGAGGAGGAGGAGGAAGAGGGGTCATTTTTAGCACTTTCAGGCCAGTCTCTTCGAAGTGACTCAGAGGGAGGTTTTTTGCAACAGCAGTGGCCAGGTAAAAATGTGGCCAGCCAAGGCCCACTACTGGAGGACGAGGAGGATGAGGAGGAGGTGGAGGAGGATGAGGATGAAGCATGTTCACAGCGGGGTGGCACCCAACGCAACTCTGGCCCATCACTGGTGCGTGGCTGGGGGGAAACGCAGGACGATGACGATACGCCTCCCACAGAGGACAGCTTGTCCTTACCTCTGGGCAGTCTGGCACACATGAGCGACTACATGCTGCAGTGCCTGCGCAACAACAGCAGAGTTGCCCACATTTTAACGTGTGCGGACTACTGGGTTGCCACCCTGCTGGATCCACGGTACAAAGACAATGTGCCCACCTTACTTCCTGCACTGGAGCGTGATAGTAAGATGCGCGAGTACAGGCACACGTTGGTAGACGCGCTACTGAGAGCATTCCCAAATGTCACAGGGGAACAAGTAGAAGTCCAAGGCGAAGGCTGAGGAGGAGCAAGAGGTCGCCAACGCAGCTGTGTCACGGCCAGCTCCTCTGAGGGCAGGGTTAGCATGGCAGAGATGTGGTAAAGTTTTGTCAACACGCCACAGATAACTGCACCACCACCTCATACAGAACGTGTTAGCAGGAGGCAACATTTCATTAACATGGCGGAACAGTACGTGTGCACACCCCTCCACGTATTGACTGATGGTTCGGCCCCATTCAACTTCTGGGTCTCCAAATTGTCCACGTGGCCAGAGCTAGCCTTTTATACCTTGGAGGTGCTGGCCTGCCCGGCGGCCAGCGTTTTGTCTAATCGTGTATTCAGCACGGCATGGGGCGTCATTACAGACAAACGCAGCCGCCTGTCTACAGCCAATGTGGACAACCTGACGTTCATAAAAATGAACCAGGCATGGATCCCACAGGACCTGTCCATCCCTTGTGCAGATTAGACATTAACTACCTACCCTTAACCATATATTTTTGTACTACAGGGCACTTCCTCATTCCTATTTTTATTTTCATTTTACCATTATATTGCGGGGCAACCCAAAGTTGAATGAACCTCTCCTCTGTCTGGGTGCCGGGGCCTAAATATCTGACAATGGACTGTTCCAATGTTGGGTGACGTGAAGCATGATTCTCTGCTATGACATGAAGACTGATTCTCTGCTGACATGAAGCCAGATTCTCTGTCACGGGACCTCTCTCCTCTGCCTGGGTGTCCGGGCCTAAATGTATGACAATGGACTGTTCCAATGTTGGGTGACGTGAAGCATGATTCTCTGCTATGACATGAAGACTGATTCTCTGCTGACATGAAGCCAGATTCTCTGTTACGGGACCTCTCTCCTCTGCCTGGGTGCCTGGGCCTAAATATCTGACAATGGACTGTTCCAGTGTTGGGTGACATGAAGCCTGATTCTCTGCTATGACATGAAGACTGATTCTCTGCTGACATGAAGCCAGATTCTCTGTTATGGGACCTCTCTCCTTTGCCTGGGTGCCGGGGCCTAAATATATGACAATGGACTGTGACAGTGGTGGGTGACGTGAAGCCAGATTCTCTGCTATGGGACCTCTCTCCAATTGATATTGGTTAATTTTTATTTATTTTATTTTTATTTTAATTCATTTCCCTATCCACATTTGTTTGCGGGGGATTTACCTACATGTTGCTGCCTTTTGCAGCCCTCTAGCCCTTTCCTGGGCTGTTTTACAACCTTTTTAGTGCTGAAAAGTTCGGGTCCCCATTGACTTCAATCGGGTTCGTAACGAAGTTCGGGTCCGGTTCGGATCCCGAACCCAAACATTTCCGGGAAATTCGGCCGAACTTCTCGAGCGAACACCTGGATGTTCGGGTTCAACTCTAGTTACAAGCATCCAGTGAGAACAAAAATAGATATGTATATAAATACCAGGAGTATAACGGTCTAGTCCATGTTTTAAATAAAATGAAGGTCCCAAATGAAAAAAACATATTATATGCCACTCAGGAAGAAAAGTTTTCCAAAATGCGTCTGGTGTGGACAATCATGGTGATTCTATATCCTTGAGAAACACTCTTGATATTCGTCTAACAGTAAGGGTGAAGTGCTATCTTATTCGGAGGTCTGGCGTGGCCAACTATACAGAGCACATGCGCAAAAAATTCACAGCCGGTACATCGAATGCTGCAAATGCCGGGACACAATGTGGAAGTATGGTAAGACAATATCAGCTCCAGGCTCTGGCCACCTCTATCAGCATAAGCACGGTAAGAGGAATCTAACTATGTGTCATGCCCTCCTCAGGTTATGTGCGGAGGTCTGCCAGGTTAGCAGCACGTGTGTAGCCTTTTGTTTTTGTTTTGGAGTTGAGCTGTATCGGCCTCCCTTCAGGTGCACTGGGTGGGGTCGGTGGTATGAGTTTAAATTACGCCTACTTCCAGTGTCCTGTGCGGGTTATAGCTTCTGTCTTGCTGAGAGGAAGGAAGGAAGGATTTGCTGTTCCTGCTCACTAACAAGATAAGTTGTTTTTGTTGTGATTGTCTGTCTAGGCTGTTAGAGAGATGCCTGCCCCCTCCAGGTACTGAGGGAGCAGGCTGCCTTTATCCCCCTTTCACCATCTTAAGGATTTGAGGGTATCTTCAGCCCAGGCACGGGGACACGTTAATTCCCACCTTCAGGGTCTGAACGTGGGCATAGAAGTCTAGGGAGAGCTGGTAGGGATTTGTCAGGAGGTGACCTTTATCCCCAGCTTCTTGCCTAGACACTTGTTTGGTTGTATTCTGTGTATCTTGTATCCTGTCCAGCGTGACACTATGTAACAACATTACAATATGAAGGAATAACCCTGTGATTTAAACAGCACAATTGGGAAGATAGACTTTACAAACTGAGTGGCTAGCGATATATCTACGCTAACTGGTATATCCAAGCCAACCAGCATATTTATGCCAACAGCTCTCCTTCCAATAGCAGGAAATATTACCCAAACTAACTTTTACAGTTTTTATAATATAAGTATATATCTATTCAAAGAGGTATCCTTAATGGACTTCTTTATTTAGTACTCTTGCTCACGAACATTGTGTGCCCATGGCCGTATTGTGGCCCGCATATGATGGGTCCGCAATACACGGGCACTGGCCCGTGTGCACTCCGCATCACGGATGCGGACCCATTCACTTGAATGGGTCCACAATCACGGAAATGCTGAACGGAAGCATGGATCGGAACCCCATGGAAGCAGTACGGAGTACTTCCGTGGTGTTTCTGTCTGTGCCTCCACACTGCAAAAAAATAGAACTTGTTCTTTTTTTTGGCGGTACAGACGGATCATGAACCATTCAAGTTGAATGGGTCTCGATCTGTCCCGGCCGCCGCATGGACGTTGCCTGTGCATTGGGGACCGCAAATTGTGTTCCCTAATGCATGGAATGGATGCACAACATTTGTGTGCAAGAGGCCTTAATCAGATAAAACATCCAGCAGGGTGGTACAGAGATAATCTTCACATAGGAGCACAGAGGAGCAGGAATTGCACAGAAGAGAGATCACACAGTTACATATATGTTTTTGCACACAATACTAAATTACACAAAGTAATTAACATAAAAGGGGACAGTATACTGTTATAGAGGGCTATACCTATACCAGTCTTGTAAAATTACTGGTGGCATCCACCACTAGAAAGATGAGAATTTGAGGTGCACTGAGAGTCTTGGTACTGGGAGTACGGAAGCCATAATTTCTATAAGTAATTTTTATTTATTTTTTCCCTCGGGAACACAATAACCATTTTTTTTTTTTTTTATACAGGTATTGCTCCAAACAGCATAATCATCTCTACCAGCCAGTATGTTTGATTCGTTGACAGGCACTTTTTAGCCAAATTTATAGAAAATTTAGAATAAACACAAGTATATGGGTACGATTTACTGGGCAGATTTACTAATATTAAAGAAGACAAGCTGCATTCACCTGCACCCCATTTATCACAGTAGATCAAGATGGGTGGTAACTTTGACTAGATGTATTTGTGTGCCAACTGTTGGTTGGTTTACTTTAAAACTGAATTGTATGCCAGAATTGCAGCACATTTTTGTGGCAAAATGTTACATCATAGGCCATCCCCCATTTACAGCCAAGTCCCATCCCCTTTTTGAGCAAGTCATAAAAATTTGTAGAAACCACAGTTGTGCCCAATTGAGCTAATTTCCAGTCCCCTTTTTAGACAGATTGTAGACGTAGACACATTAGTAAAGCTGGGCCAGCATATTTATCTCACATTGCTTGCCATAAGCCCAAAATTCAAGGATCATGTTTTAAACAAATAGAGATGACACTTTTATTCTTGTTTGTATAGAACCAGTGGAACTAATTGCATTGATAGTAATCATTTAACACTTTTCTTCAGTATTTATTTAAGGAAAAAAATCGAATACGTTATGTAACCAATCCATATTAACACAAAGTACTGCACAAGAGCCATGCAAAGGAAAATATTCTGCTGGAAAGTTAAACTTAATTAAAAGTTATCCAATAATTTATAAAACAATTGCGCTCTCTCTACATTTAAATTATCAATACAAATGTGTTCAATAGTTTCTCAAGCATATAAATATGCTAAACTCAGTATTCCTACAATATTTAATTTGTATCCCTAAGCAATTTAATTCTAGTCATAAATTGGCTCGTATACCTTAAAAAAAAAACATACATTTCTTTCTCAAAAATCTTTCTTGCAAAGATGAATTTTGTAATTAGGTGCAAAGTTCTAACTTCAAGCTATTCCTGCATTTTACATAATTCTCCTGGTTTACATGAAATTATACAGCATACAATATGATAAGAGAAAATGTGAGAAGAAAAGAATATGATAACTTAGTGGAAGCCATACAACCACACCACAATAGATATCCCTTAGTGTAAGTTATATTAATTTTCCACGTGCAACCATGGAATGAACTCCTTGCAACCTAAAATGTTAGATGGAAATTTTAATTTACTTAAACATTGGAATGCAAATCTACATTTATTTTATTATACAATCAGTGGTATAGAAGAAGACTTAAAACCCGAAAGATACAAATTACACAGAGTGGAGAAAAGCAAGATAGAGCAGCTAGCCAATGGTAGTGGTATAGAAAAATGTTAGATGAACTCCATGAATTTACTTTTGCCCAAAATATAGCCATTGGTCTAGTAGAGAAAGCAGAAATAAATGTAGCTGGCCTTTCTTTTCTAAGGTACAAAGAACTTCAATGGATTCTTTGATCCATCTTCACAAACCTTGGAAACTTTCCCCTCCATGTTGCTGATTTTATTGCAACAGACAATGTGCTTCAATAAAAATCCTTACATGTATTCAAAGTATAAATCCATGTAAAGACCAATTTATGTTTAAGACATGGGGGAGTCATTTACTATTTTGAACTATGCCTAAATTAGGCTTATGTCAGGAGCAGATGGCAGCGCAAAGTTTAATCTGCAACTTTTCCCTGCTCACGCCAGGTCTAAAATTTTGGGGGAGTGACGTGGGTGGGGAAGTGGATTTTATCTACATTTAGAAAATTATCTAAATGTAAGACAACTAGGAAGCTGGCTTACATTTAGAACTGGCACTGGATGCACCGAAGTTATGGAGCGTGTGCCTCTTCATAACTTCGGTGGAACCACCTGCAGAAATGGGCCTTTTTCAAGACTAGCATAAAAACGTTGTCTTAATAAATGTGACCCCGAATGTTTGCTGATTATTTTCTTAAAAATTAGTTTTTAGTATTTTGATATTGATGGCTATTATGGACGAGAAAAGTGAGCTTTGGATCCAAGATCCAAAGTTGTTTCTCTCCTAACTTTATTTTAATGCTTATACGGAGATCTTTCTCCATACAGCATTAAAATGTATGCACTCTGGTGAGGCGAAGTCAGTTATCAAGTCTTGCAGGACTTCGGTGAATACCTTAGGGATTTGATTGTTGAACTTAAAAACTATTTTAAAACTTGGTTCGGAAGTTAGTTTCAGTTCTGAGGTACCAATCGCTAAAAAAGCCGACTTCAGATACTTGTTTTAAAATAGTTTTCAAGTTTAATAATCAAATACTGAAGTTATTCACTGAAGTCTCGCAAGACTTCAGTGAAAACTCACTTCACCTTGCTGGAGTTCATGCATTTTAGTGCTGTACGGAGACTGATCTTTTCTTTGCTCATCCCTTATGGTTATCCTCAAGAAAGGTCATCAATAACAGATCTACAGGCCCCCAGCACCCCCACTGATAAGCTGTTATCTTATATTTTAGGCTCTGGAATTCAGCACCTGAACTACACAGCTTTGTCAATTTGTAGTGAATGGACCAGGTAACTGCAAAACTACTCTCATAGGAGTCAACCTCTTGCTTCTGCTGGGGATAGGCCATGAGGCACACAGAAAATGTCTGCCAATGTCTGGCAGAGGCAGATGACCACTTTGGCCAGTGATTAGCTGGTTTATGGATATATATATATATATATAACATAAAAAAGTGGCAGCACTGTCTCTGATGCAAAAAAGAGGGTGCAACTAGCCCAATGAGGATATAAACAAATCCAATGGATAGAAATTAAAAAAAATGGGCAGCACTCCATGAAGTAAAAAAGTACAAAAAAATCTTTATTTACCCAAGCAGGACATGCAAAGTTTCGGCTCTATGCTGGAGCCTTTCTCAAGCAGTGTATACAAAGTGCCAAGTATATATAGCAGTGTGCTAATTCATAACAATTTACATAGCATGTATAACCAATTCATAGCAATTTACCAAATAATCACAAAATAATACAGTGCAACAACAAGATTAAAAAATGTGACCAAGATTATCACTGTCTCATGATCATATTGTATATAACAGTAATAAAGGTGCAATCAAAAAATACAATCCATAAGTAAAAAAACATGTGTACATAATTGATATTAATGTCATCATCAATGCCATGTGCAATCAATAATATAAAGTGCTGAGTGCTTACTGGAGGGTATTGCAAACGGAGGGTGAAGGAGGAGTGAAGAGGCGAATGGCTGCCATTCGTGGTATCGCGTGCAGTCCGGCGTGCCTAGGGCGCGACTGCGCATGTCAGAGTGACATATGTTTCCCATTTCCAAATTATAGCGCCCTCATTACCATGCAGTTGCGCACTATGACCCTGATGTTGAGTCAACCATTTTGGGTGCGGGAATAACACATAGAGTATCGGGCGCATGCCCGTAGATGTCGGTCCCATCTGATACACACAGGATCAAGGTAGTGTTACACATATCCGTGCAGTAAATTGAAATGGGTGGCTATGTGGGATCAGATTCTGCCTGTTTAAAAATGAACTTTTATGTGACACATGAGGGCTAAAGATAAGTGCTTTATGTGACTGAACTTTGATGGGCTGAAGCCAAGCCATCATGTTTGAACAATTTTTGTTGTGTTTTCCAATAAAAGCCTTTTGTTGCATCCAATCCTGCCGACTGCCTACCATTTGTAAAGATAACTCCCACTATATTTATATACAGTATATATATATATATATATATATATTCTACCATTGTGTGCTGATTTGTTTTGGTAATAGGGTGGAGTGAAGCGCACTTCGGATCATATATCCGAATTCACTTCGTTCAAAACTTCATTTGAATGCTGTATGGAGACCCAGAGATGAAATTTGTTAAGAACTTCAGTCTTGAAAACCATTTTAAAACAACAATCCAAAGTTGGCTTTGATACCGACTGGTACCTCAGTACCAAAACTGACTTCAGATTGCAGTTTCAAAATGGTTTTGAAGTTATACAATCGAATGCTGAAGTTCTTCACTTAAGTCTCACAAGACTTCGGATTTGACAAATTTCACCTCTTCGCAGCCCATACATTGTAATGCTGTACACAGACGGGTCTACTTATAGCAATTAAATGAAGTTTTAAACAAAGCGACTTTGGATTTATGATCCGAAGCATACTTTGCTCAACCCTATTTGGAACTCTCCTTAGAGATCTGTGTTCCATGCTTATATGATTACATTAATCATGTTGTCTTCTGCATATCATACAGTATCGGTTGAATTATTTTGTTCTATTCAGACTAATCTGAAGCTCCTAGCATACTTTAATAGTGTGTTAAAAAATATAGCATTAAATAAATAGAAAGTGAAATTTGGTATGGGACAAGGGGTAGGTATCTGACTCTCCCTTACCACTTGCCCTGTAAATCTAGGGCCCTACCTACAAAACAGAATAGCCATCCTGATAAGGATGATCCCGTGTCAGGAACCTCCTAATAAGTATGGCCCTGGCAAGGGATGGATATCACCATTAATATGTCATATGTCCATTATATGCAGTCAACTGCATCCACTGGTCACCATTATTAGGGTCTATTTCCATAAATAAGTCCAGATGCATTTGCATGCATCACTCCATATGACGTTCATCAGGGGCCAACAATAGTCACCTATTGGACTATGAAATGTATGAAAATGTATACATGTGTCCAAACTTCTCTGAGAACGGCTCTAGTTCAGAGACGAAATGTTGCATCACATGGGTGAATAAAGAAAAACCTTTTCTGTGGATTCCAGGAGTGCTGTTCGTTTATATATATATATATATATATATATATATATATATATTGTAGGAAGGCACAAGGGTCCGTCGTTAACAGAAGGTATGTGTCACCGAGGTTCCTGGCCTTGGTGAAGTAAGAGCCGGTAATTTCAGGTGAAGTAAGAGACCGTAATTTCAGGTGTCAGCAGCAGATAGTGCTGATTGACACTTTTGCTATTGTAATATGGCTGTATAGCTGATCTGGGACGGCTCTTACTGGTAGTTAAAAGTGCTGGGTGGGTGACTACTCCCCACGTTCCAGGCCGGGTCTTGCCTGGCCTATATCAAACCCAACCAGCAATGTCAGCTGGGTGTGGATTATTCCTCTCTGACAGTGGAGCACTGTCAGTCACTGTGTTTGGGATCTGAGACTTTGTGCCGTGCTGGAGAGCTGAAAGCCGCATGCTGGGAAACAGGCCCCCTAAAGCCGACTGTGGACCACTGGAGATAAAACGGCAAACAAGGTGATTTTTTTTTTGTTCTGTAGACTTTCCATTGTGTGAACTAACACCAAGATTGAAAAGTGTTGTTTTGTTAAGGCCTTATGTGTGAATAAACACTGAAGTTTGGTAAGATTTTTTTTTTGCCTCTCTAGTGCACCCTGCCTAACAGAACGAATACCCACTATTGGTGGAGGATGCGGGCAAGTGCAGCGAAGCTGGCCTGAAGACTGAAAATGTTTTGTTTTTCTGGGCACGGTTGCATGTCTTACATCGAACCAGCGAGATTACAACCCGTGTTGCTGAACAAAATGGAAGCTGTCGTGAAAGCCCTCATGGAGGCTAATTTGCAGCAGCTGTAGGCTAATAAGCAGCAGCAGGAAACCAGTCAGCTGCTGTTGCAGCATGTGATGGCTTTACAAGTGGAAGGAGCATCCCAGAACATTCACAATACCCAGAAAGCGGTCTGTGCAGCGATCCCAAAGATGACCCCCTCGGACGACGTTGAGACCTATCTGGTAGTGTTCGAAAAGGTGGCTGTAAGGGAGAAGCTACCCCGAGATCAATGGGCTGAGGTTGTCGCGCTGTTCCTGGCATCTGGACCCCAGCAGGTGTTTTTCAACTTACTGGATGATCAAGTGGCCGATTACATGATATGCTGGATAGTCTGTTGGCTGATGTTTTCTGGAGGGCTTTGCCATACCCTCACCAGCACTGGATCGGCCAGGTGTCTCCTGGTAATGCCCTTGAGATGGTCGACCTGGTGGAGCGCTATGAGGCTACTAGGAATCTACAGGGGGGTTCCTTTGGGAGGGTGGCAGTCAAACCCTGGAAATCTCCACCCCAGACCTGGTGGCTGGTGCCAGGAAAAACTGCCTGGGATGTACTTCCTGCAGATCAAGCTCAGATGGTCTGTTGGCAGTGTCAGGAGCCTGGCCACATAAGGGCAAACTGTCCCCAACAGGGAGAACCCATGGATACTAACTATGGCTACTGCTACTCATTGTATGCCAGGAATCTGTGTGCAACAGGTACCCCCGAGACTATAGACAATAGCCATCTGTGCCAGGTGGAAGTGGGAGACACTCTGGTGGTGGCTCTGCTGGACTCAGGGAGATCTGACCTGGTTCCCATGGAGACTTAAAGGACTATCCCACCGCCCTGGTGTCTTTGTCCGCAGTGGCCGGCTGGTGGACTCATGAGGTGTCCGTCGCTACCAATTTCCATTATGAACTTATAATTGGGAGAGACTTCCCGGGTTTCCCGGCACTATGGCCTGATACGAAAGTTACCGATACCCATGAGCATGGCCATCTTTAATATTGATTGGACCCTGGGCAAAAATTTACTTGGGCCTGCCCTCCCACACCCTAGCATGCAATCACGCCTTCCACCACAACACACACACAAAAAAAAAATCCACACACCTGGTAGAGTACAGTGAATTACTGTAAATACTTCCAGTTCTCCAGCGGCTCAGGATCAGTGCTCTGGGGAGCTAGGCTCAGGGCTGGAAGTGGGCACCACTCCGCAGTTCAGGAAGGGGACCGGGGTTCGGCTCACCCTAGTGTTACATGGCACCCAAGCAAGCAGTATAGCACGGTATAGTATACAGAAACCCGCAGTATGCAGTATAGCACCATATACAGTACAGACCGAAAGTTTCTTCTCATTCAAAGAGTTTTCTTTATTTTCATGATTATGAAAATTGTAGATTCACACTGATGGCATCAAAACTATGAAATAACACATGTGGAATTATATACATAACAAAAAAGTGTGAAACAACTGAAAATATGTCATATTCTAGGTTCATCAAAGTAGCCACCTTTTGCTTTGATTACTGCTTTGCACACTCTTGACATTCTCTTGATGAGCTTCAAGAGGTAGTCACCTGAAATGGTTTTCACTTCACAGGTGTGCCCTGTCAGGTTTAATAAGTGGGATTTCTTGCCTTATAAATGGTTTGGGACCATTAGTTGCGTTGTGGAGAAGTCAGGTGGATACACAGCTGATAGTCCTACTGAATAGACTGTTAGAATTTGTATTATGGCAAGAAAAAAGCAGCTAAGTAAAGAAAAACTAGTGGCCATCATTACTTTAAGAAATGAAGGTCAGTCAGTCCGAAAAATTGGGAAAACTTTGAAAGTGTCCCCAAGTGCAGTCACAAAAACCATCAAGCGCTACAAAGAAACTGGCTCACATGCGGACCGCCCCAGGAAAGGAAGACCAAGAGTCACCTCTGCTGCCGAGGATAAGTTCATCCAAGTCACCAGCCTCAGAAATCGCAGGTTAACAGCAGCTCAGATTAGAGACCAGGTCAATGCCACACAGAGTTCTAGCAGCAGACACATCTCTAGAACAACTGTTAAGAGGAGACTGTGTGAATCAGGCCTTCATGGTAGAATATCTGCTAGGAAACCACTGCTAAGGACAGGCAACAAGCAGAAGAGAACAAAAGGAATGGACATTAGACCAGTGGAAATCTGTGCTTTGGTCTGATGAGTCCAAATTTGAGATCTTTGGCTCCAACCACTGTGTCTTTGTGCAACGCAGAAAAGGTGAACGGATGGACTCTACATGCCTGGTTCCCACCGTCAAGCATGGAGGAGGAGGTGTGATGGTGTTTTGCTGGTGACACTGTTGGGGATTTATTCAAAATTGAAGGCATATTGAACCAGCATGGCTACCACAGCATCTTGCAGCGGCATGCTATTCCATCCGGTTTGCGTTTAGTTGGACCATCATTTACTTTTCAATAGGTCAATGACCCCAAACACACCTCCAGACTGTGTAAGGGCTATTTGACCATGAAGGAGAGTGATGGGGTGCTGCGCCATATGACCTGGCCTCCACAGTCACCGGACTTGAACCCAATCAAGATGGTTTGGGGTGAGCTGGACCGCAGAGTGAAGGCAAAAGGGCAAACAAGTGCTAACCATCTCTGGGAACTCCTTCAAGATTGTTGGAAGACCATTTCAGGTGACTACCTCTTGAAGCTCACCAAGAGAATGCCAAGGGTGTGCAAAGCAGTTATCTAAGGAAAAGGTGGCTACTTTGAAGAACCTAGAATATGACATATTTTCAGTTGTTTCACACTTTTTTGTTATGTATATAATTCCACATGTGTTAATTCATAGTTTTGATGCCTTCAGTGTGAATCTACAATTTTCATAGTCATGAAAATAAAGAAAACTCTTTGAATGAGATGTGTCCAAACTTTTGGTCTGTACTGTAAGTATACAGCACCCCACAGTATGCAGTATAGCACCTTATAGTATACAACACCCCACAGTATGCAGTATATCACCCTCAACCATTTTCTCCAGTCTCAGTAAACTTATACCAGCTTAAAAAATGGAGCATAAGTGACCCACGCCGGTATTTTGTGTGCATTACGCGAATAATACATTGTTGATTTTCACAATCAAGAATATAATCTTGAATTCTCGAATTCGTGAATATGACGAATATTCTACAAAATATTCACAGAATTTAGTGAGTTTGAATATTGCCCCTGTGGCTCATCAGTACTTCCAGATAGATAGCCCCCAGCCACATTTCCGTAGTCCCCTGGTACGTCTCCCCATTATCGAGGTTCCGTGCGAGCGGAACTTACTGCTACCACAACTTACTGATTGAGGTGTGCGATATTCCGGCTCCCACCAAATATTGATTCAGGTGCTCTATATAACTAAGGTGTTCTATATCAAAATACTGATTGAGAAGTGGGATATACCTGCTTCTACAAAATTGTGATTAATGGCTTCTATATACCTGCTTCTACAAAATACTGATTGAGGGGTGCGATATACCTGCTTCCACCAAATATTGATTTAGGCATGCGATACACCAGTTTCCACAAAATACTGATTGAGGGGTACTAATCCTACCGCCCCTACAAGAAGAGGGCGGTTTAAAGATGTGTTGGTCACTTCAGATATGAGATCATTCTTGCAGCCAACTCATTGACAGTCGCCCTCCGGATCCAGCCTCAGGGAACGCCTAGACCGACAGGTGTCCGACTACATCGGGTTAACAGCCGATGTGGACGTTCTGAGAAGCAAGGAACCCCTGGACTACTGCGTGTGGAGGCTTGACCTGTGGCCAGAGCTGGCACAATTTTTTTATGGAACTCTTGGCTTGCCCCTCGTCGAGTGTCCTGTCCGAAAGGACATTCAGTGCAGCAGGGCGGATCATGACCGATAAGCGCACTCGCCTAGCTCACAACAGTGTGGACTACCTCACATTTCTAAAAATGAATGAGGCATCGATCTCGGAGGAACTCAACACCTGTAACGACCAAGTGTAATTGAATTTACTCATGCCAGCCCACACATATCCGCCACCACCCAGAACAAAGAATGGTCCTTTTCTTATGTATATACAGAGGCATAAAAGGCCTTTTCTGTCAGGTGAATGCCAAATTTTTGGGGCCTCTACTCCAGTGGTCTACAGTCAAATTTGTATCCAGTGATCGCCTAATGTACTTCCAGACACATAATCACTAGTTCTTTTCTGTTAGGTGAACGCCTAATTTTTGGGGCCGGTACTGGCTACAGTAAAAATGTTATCCACTGACCGTCTAATACACCTCCAGCCACATAATCACTTATTCTTTTCTGTCAGGTGAATGCCTAATTTTTGAGGCCTGTTCTGGCCTACATTAAAAATGTTATCCACTGACCGTCTACTATACCTCAAGCCTCATAATCACTTGTTATTTTCTCTCAGGTGAATGCCTAATTTTTGGGGCCTATACTCCACTGGCCTACGGTAAAATTGTTATCCACTGACCACCTAAAATACTTCCAGCCACATAAATATTTGTTCTTTTCTGTCAGGTGAATGCATAATTTTTGGGGCCTGTACTCCACAGGCCTACAGTAAAATTGTTATTTAGTGAATGCCTAATGTACCTCCAGCCATATAATCACTTGTTCTTTTCTGTCCGGTGAATGCCTAATGTATGGGTCCTGTACTTCACTGGCCTGCAGTAAAATTGTTAATCAGTGACCGCCTAATATGCCTACAGCCACATAATCACTTGTTCTTTTCTGTCTCGTGAATGCTAATGTTTGGGGGCTGTACTGGCCTACAGTAAAATTGTTTTCCACTGACCGTTTAATATACCTCCAGCCACATAATCACTTGTTTTTTTCTGTCAGGTGAATGCCTAATTTTTGGGGCCCAGACTCCCGTGGCCTTAAAATAAACATTTTTGAGAGTTTCCCTTTAAGACGCATAAAAATGGCCCATGATTAAAATACATATTTTTTGTGGGAATTTTTGCCATTGAGCCTGCTCTGGTATGTCACTATCCATGTTGTGGGACTATTTGTGCACTTCTAGTAAGTATTTGGTGGCTGCAAATATGACCTGAAGGTTTTTCATGTTCGCCCAACATTAAAGTGAATGGGGCCCGCCGCAAATGTGCGGTTTGCGAACATTTGATCGGGAACACGCGTTCTAAACGTCCTGGCTGATATTTGTCCATCCATCACTAATAAGGTACTCAAATGCAAGTGGTAGCCAAGTAAACACTATAGGCATAAGGGTACAAACGATTGGCACTCAGAAATGTTCAGTCACCTTTTGGCGCAAACATAGCCATGGTTTGATGATAGAATTTTTCTTTATTAATAACCTTTGTGACAACTCATTTCGGAGTTAAAAAAAAATCGTATCATGCAACCATAGTCCTGTTTGCGCTAGGAGGTATCGGAACATTGCCGAGTGCTGATCATTTGCACTTTTATGCCTATATTGTTTATACTCCAATGTTACAAATACTCTAGTTTTCCAGTAAATGGAAGACCAGTAAATGAAAGCATAAATATGGTGTTGACAGTAAAAAAGGGGTTAATAGGCATTGTATATAGTGTGAACTTGTTAACTGTTTTTAACTCTTTTATGTACAATAGGTTGTAGCAGTGCTTTACTCTTTCAGAAGTAGGCTATGCATTGTACATTTTAGGAGTGCAGCATTTTATTGAGATTGTGAAGACCTGCCAGTTGTCTAATTGCAATGCACATTCTAAAGCCAACTGCCTAGTAAAAGCTTTGCCATATAAAAAATGACTGCATGCCAAGAGGGAGAAGATTGCAGCAAAGGCTTCACTACAGATACATTTTAATAATATGTGTGCTTTATGTAATGGTGAATCCCGATCTCTATCAGTTTTTTTGCTGATTTCCTTGTATTACATGTGACCATCTGTTATCATTAGAACTTTCTATTAAAACTATAGAAGAGTCCTAGTTCTGAGCACTCTAGAACAACAAGTCTATAGCAGCCACAGTATATGGACGTCTAGGCTCTTAGTTTAACCCCTTGGTGTAATGAGAAATTTTCATGTTTTAATTTTTGCCCTTTCCTTCTCGCCTTCCAAACTATTATATATATTATATTTTTTTTTACTTTTCTAATCATATAGCTGTACTAGGGCCTTTAAAATGGAACCATTCAATTTACCATACCATGTTCTTGAAAATAGGGAAAATAAGTTTTGTGGGGTGAAATTGAAACAACAAACAAGCTACAATTCCACCATATTTGTTTTAAAATGAAAATAAAAAACTTTACAAAAAATATTTGCTTTGTGTCACCATCTTCTGGCAGCCAATACTTTTATATTTAGTAACAATAGACCTGAGTGAGAACTTTTATTTTCAGGATGAGCTGTGGTAGTTATTGGTACCATGTTTGAGTGCAGTTTTTTATTGGATTTTATTCAATTTTTTATTTTTTATTTTGGTAGGGGTTTGAGGTGATCAAAAACAGATAATTAGGGGCATTTTGTATGTTGTCATTATTGCATTTATCAAGAATTTCAATAGTTTACACATTTATTTTATACTCTAAAAACTTTTTTTTTTTTTTTACTTTCATTTTTAGTTCCCTGGAGTCTTTACAAGACAGCAGGCTATCATAGCAACCAATCAGCAAACTGATTGGTGTCATTTGAAACGTTCTCCCTCTGACTAAGCATCTAAAGGGGTTAAATGATTGGAATCACATTTATTTCCAGTCCCACTAATTGAGGCCCATGGTCAGATCTAAAACATAGCTAGAATCTGTGTGTACAGAGCTTTTGATCCGGCTTCATACTCCTTTGATCCTATTATTCCGTAAATGTGTGCTATATGTTGCCAAGTTTTTAAATAGTCACTAGGTACTCTCACAATTTCACATAAATCAATAGTACTGATGAATATAACAATCTTTGTAATATATATTAACATAGACATTTGCTTGATTCTATAGTTATCAGCTGTTTTCTTCCTCTCCCTTTTCTAAACTAACTTTCTATCTGAAATTTGTGAGAAATCCATCTTGTGAAATGAAGACAGACTGCCTGCTCACTGCAGGATCAGATTATATCATCCCATAAAAATCTATGGAGAGGGGAGGGCGGTGGAGAAATGAGAAGTTCAGAGAGATGGAAACAACAGAGATATGATTTAGCAAATTCAAAAGCTAATAGTAAGTGGTGTTATCACTCCAAGTGGTTTATACAGAGGGCAGTAGTGCAATAACAGCTGCTACATGGTTGTCGCATTTCCAGTCAGCTTCCGCTAATCAGAAGCAAGGAGTGGGCATGGATGTCTGACCTCTGTGATGTTTTAAGAAACTTTGAGGAATCAACAGAGATGGTAAGTGGCGATAACGCTATTATCAGAGTAACCATTCCACTTCTGTGTCTACTCAAACACTTGCTGCTCACAATTAAGGCCGTGGAAGAGGTGGAAATGTGGGAAGAAGACATTACACAGGGTGTGATAGCCAGACTAACCTCCGTCCGCCTTCTCAGCGCGAGTTGGACGATGAAGAGGAGGAGGATGAGCAGGAGACGGTTGCACCTGCTACAGAGGACAGAGGAAGTTAAATTCCATCTGTTCAGCGTGGGTGGGCAGAAGAGGAGGAAGAGGATGAGGAGATGGACAGTCATCCTCCTGATTACGACAGCAATGTCGTGCCTGGTACTCTGGCACACATGGCTGACTTCATTTTAGGCTGACTTTCGCGCGACCTGCACGTTATACGCATTTTAGACAACACGGACTACTGAGTGTTCACCCTTCTCAAACCCCTCTACAAAGAGAACTTGTCATCTCTAATTCCTCAGGTGGAGAGGATGAGCAAAACGGTGCAATACCAGAAGGTCTTTGTTGAAAAATTGCTCCAAAAATATATATTTTTTACAGGGTCAGCTCACCCGCAGGCCCTTTCATAAATTTTTTTTACAGGATCAGCTCACCCGCAGGCCCTCTCATTTATTTTTTTACAGGGTCAGTTCACCCACAGGCCCTCTCATATAATTTTTTTTACAGGGTCAGCTCACCCGCAGGCACTCTCATGAAATTTTTTACAGGGTCAGCTCACCAGCATGCCCTCACCCATAATGTTTTAGATGGTCAGCTCAGCAGCACACCCTCACTCCTAATGTTTTTGTGGGTCACCAGCAGGCCATTAATCATCCTTTTTTTGTAGACGGTGTCTGCTGCAGACAGTTAAATTATCCACACCACATCTGCTGTGTAAAAAATAAAAACATTTTGAGGGTCAGCTCACCAGCAGGCCCTCAGCGGAAATCTTTTAGAGGGTCAGCTCACCAGCAGGCCCTCAGCGGAAATCTTTTAGAGGGTCAGCTCACCAGCAGGCCCTCAGCGGAAATCTTTTCGAGGGTCAGCTCACCTGCCGGCCCTCAGCGGAAATATTTTCGTAGGTCAGCTCACCAGCAGGCCCTCAGCGGAAATCTTTTAGAAGGTCAGCTCACCTGCAGTCCCTCGTATATCTGTGAGATACAGTGTACCTTTGCCATAGATGCTGTGAACAGTGCCATTACCTGTGGTACCTCTCCTGTATAACATTTCCTCATCTTAAATACATATGACATTCCCTGTAATTTTTTTGTACTCATTTCAATGACCTATATTGTTATTTATTGTCACTACCTCCCTGAGTCGGGAGTGGGTAATGCGCCCCTGCCTGCCTTTCTTGGAAGTGCTAGCCATAGTCTTTACTCAGGCTCCCTCTCTGGAAGCAAACCCTGATTCCCCACTACCTGTGGTCATCATGGTAGGCGCATAAAAGAACATCGAAAGTTGATAGGGCAGACATCCAAATGGATTGTCGACATCATGGGGACTTGCAATCACCCAAAAGTTATCTAAAGTCAAAAAAGCAGCAGTAGGCCCTTGCACATAATGTTTGAGAGGGTCATCTCACCAGAAGGCCCTCACCTACAATCTTTTACAGGGTCAGCTCGCCAACAGGCATTCACCTAAAAGTCCAGTCTCACTATCTAAGAGTCTGGTCAACACAATCCTCACCACCGGGGGTCACGCAACTACTTAGTATGGAGGAGTATCGTTGGTTATCGGAATGAACCACACAAATCATCTTGATCCACCCATTTACAACGGCCATGCACCACCACCCACAGAATCGAGAAAGAGGTATCAATCTATCAATCCTTTCCGTGACTGGGCCGGGTGAGGTTTCCCGTGAATAGTAAAATTAATCCGCAGGCTCCACTCCTGGTAGTGCCCTTCCATCAATTAGTTTAAGTTTCAGCTTTGCAACCATACTCCCCCCGGAACCCAAAGAGTTTGTATTCCCAGAAAATGCTCGGCGGGTAATGGGAATAATGCCGCCGGATCGCCTGTGGGATCGTGTTCGAACTTTCATTGTTGATTAATGAAAACATTCGTGGCAACAAATGCTTTGGCTGTGGTTTATCTTGCGCCAGTCCAAGAATGTCACCTCTAGTGATACAATACGGATGCCTCCAGCTGTCCCTCTTAATCATGGCCCCAGTTTCGAAAATCAACAACATTTTTGGCTGAACTTGCACTTTATATACAAGTAAATATACAGGAAAGAATGTTTCCTACCAATTTTTACTCTACAATCGATTTTATCTTTGGTTTTGTGCGTATTATTGTCAGTCTGTAAAAGTAGCTTACTACTCTGACAACATCGCTCCCAGCAACGACATGGGAGTCCAAGATGCATGCAGACATCATCCCCATGCTGTTCCTGAACTGTTTTGGTGGTATTTCCATCAATTTCGGAATTTTTCATATGAACCAGGCACCCTCCCCTATTCAGAACCTGGTGGTGCCTGGTTTAATGCTCGGGTCTTCCCATTGACTTACATTATACTTGGGTGCTCGGTAGAGCACCTGAGCACCCCGATGTGTTTGGCCAGAGCACCTGAGCACTAAGATGCTCGATAATCACTACCTATTTTGGTTGGTGACATTCACTTCTCTCCAATATGCATATGTCAAAAACCAAGATACAACTAAAGCAATAACAAAATAAAAGGGACAACATATAGAAATATATCACTTTATAGTGTATGTTACTTCTGAATAGATAGATCGATAGATAGATCGATAGATAGATCGATAGATAGATCGATAGATAGATCGATAGATCGATAGATCGATAGATAGATAGATAGATAGATAGATTTGTGTGTTTGTTCTTAGCCTTGCCTTTCTGTGGACTGTGAGAAAATTACAATTTTCAAAAAGAATGTTGAACACTTACATTTTGGAAATCTACCTTTTTATGAGTTTGCAAATACCTGCCAGTTGTCTAATTGCAATGCCTATTCTGATGCCAACTGACTAGTAAAAACATAACCATTTACACAATGACTGCATGTCATGAGGGATATTATTGCAGCAAAGGCTTCATATACACCAGTTTGTTTCCCAGTGTCTATATTGATGCCAAATGCTTGGCAGAACAGTCACATGTCCACTTGCTTTGTGAAGTTATGGACTGAATGTTAGCATTTTTATGCCAACAGAGAAAAATATATCTCTATCGTTTTGTTAAACATAATCTTTTTAATACTGCATGTGTGTTTTGATTAAATCAATGTAATGCCTTTTGTTTTATTTGTGGTATAATCAAAGTGGTCAAATTTTGCTGTTCTTTAATTGGTTACACTGGATCATGGGGTGCACAGATTATGTTTTTATGTAAATCTATTTAAAATGGACACTCGGTTCTTACTTTCATAATAGAGATTTTGCATGTTTAATTGTGCTGTATACCTACAAGGAATGCAACTGTAAGGGCTCAGGCACACAGCCGTAACCTGTGGCTCTGCAAAACGTGGATCCCAGCTAGGTGCATGCCACTATTTCTTTTTTTATCTAGAAAGGTCCTATCCTTGTCCCCAAAATAAACAAGAATAGGACATATTTTATCTTTTTTTGTGGGGCGACCATGTGCTGTCCGCATCTCTTGCAGCCCCATTAAAATTAATGGGTCTGTATCAAAATTGCAGAAAATACATGAGCCCTAATACAGACCCATGCTGCTGCTGCAACTGCTGGGATTGGAAATAATTCAGATCCTAGCAGATTAAAGGTGTTCTCCAAGATTTCGTGAAAATTGGCAGGTGGCAGGGAAAAAAATGCAAAAACAAAAAAAATCAATCACTTTTAAGCCCTTTCACCTTCCTGAGATAGCTTCTTTTTCCAAATCTGACATGTTATTTTATGTGACAACTTGTTATTTTATGTAACAACTTTGGAATGCTTTTACCAAGTGGTACTGAGATTATTTTTATTTTTTTATGGCACATTGTACTTTATGTTAATGATAAAAATTGGGTAGATTTACAGTATATTTATTTATTTTAAAAAAAACAGAATTTACCAAAAATGTGCCGAAAATGCAATTTTCAAAATTTGTAAATCTTTTAAGTCATACTACACAAATAGTTAACATTCACCATGTGCATTCTTTAATGTTTTTAATCATTTTTTTTTTAGGATGCTAGAAGCAATTCTTTGAAATTTTGACGAAAATTTCCACAGCAGACTTTTTTTTTTAAAGTATTGATTAAGATTTGAACTGCTTTTGACAGGTTTCTATAATATAAAACCCCACATGACCCTATATTAGAAACTACATACTTTAAATTATTCAAAACTGAATTTAGAGGCTTTGTTAACCTTTCAGATGTTTCACAGGAATTAAAACAAATAAAAGCGAAATTTTAAATTTTTTGTTTTTTGTTTTTTTCTTACAGTTTCAGTTTTAATCAAGGGTTAACTGAACTACAGCAACAAAACTAACCACAATATTTATTATCCTGATTTTTCACTTTATAAAAATATTCTGTATGTGGTCCTAGTATGCTAACTGACTCAATCACAGTCCTCAGATACACCTTATGGTTAATAAGATGTTTTTCAAGCACCATGTTAGGTTTGCATAGTGCTAAGATATGCCACCAATGTCATATCTACCTCCAGAATGGGCCTCCAAAAGTGAAGCAGAGCTCCCCACTCAAGCGTTGCCACTGCTCCATTTACTTCTATGGGACTGTCGGAGATAGGTGAGAAAGTGCTTGGCTATTTTCAGCAGTCTTGAAGAAATTGATGGAGGGTGGTTGTGCATATATGGCTGCTCTTCCTCTCACCTCAGGGGTTGTGTACTTGAGAGATGTGGGTCCCAAATGTGGGACCTGCATCTCTCTGACATTGGTGGCATAACCTAGCGATATGCCACCAATGTCTCAGATGAGCTGCCAAAAGAAAGGAAAATAACCTATTTGGAAGTATATGCTCATTAAGGAATTAACTAGGGATGTAATAAATAGTTTTAATGCACAAGTGAGTCATAGACTTAAAAAAATGTTGTTCATTATTTCCAAAATGTTGAATTAGCCTCAAATGTTTTATTTTCAAAAGGGATAATAGGAGAAAAAGCATCCCACAATTTCTTATGCATATTCTTCTGCATATAGCAACACCTCAGTTTGCATATGGATTATATTATTTGATTCCTGAATGAAATTGACAAATTGTCTAACTATTGCCTGGTAGAGTAGCTGGCTTGGGTAGGTTGGGTATACTATTTATGAATTATCTAATTACATCCTCAGTATGAAAGTAATAAAAAAAAATGTGAATGAACCCACTTAAGTCCTTTGTGCATTCTCACTGGATTGCCAAAACAGTAAAATGTTATTAGGATGCAAAGTTTTAATTAAACTACGATACATGCAGATCTATCTTACCCTTAAAGCAAACCTTTTGCATTGCACATGCTGTCCATTCTGCATCTGCTGGTAGCATACTACAGTACAGAGAAGAATATCTATAGTAAAGAGAAGAACATTATATATGCTGTAGTGTTGTGGAGAAAACAGTCTTCATATGTTGATGCAGTAATTTATGCTAATAAATTAACTGACACGTGATGGAGGCAAGACAAATCAAGTCTCACGATATTTGCAGAAGATTCGGAAAGACCTCTGCAGAGGACATGCATTTTACGGTAGGACAGAGCCCATATTATTAACATAATTGTTAAAAGAATTGGGTATGAATATACAACAATTCGCTCAACCCTAAATATATTGTTTACTGTGATCAAACAGTAATTAATGTCAGTATTAGCAACTTGGCAACCTACAATATAGAATTTAATACCTACTGCTAAATAGGAATTATACCATCGCCATTCAGTATCAACTAAACTAGAAATGAGAAAACCTTTTGATTGTCAGTTTGTTTCAGGTTCTGTGAATTTTTCAGGACCGAATCATTTTTACCTGAACCAAAGTTTTCTCCTATTGTTCTAGAAATTGGTATATACACCCTCTAGTCTGAGGGTTTAAAAACATACCACACCGTTGCATGTATAATGCTTTTTTATATTCCAAAGCTTCCAAAAATTGTCCCGTATCAGGGACAGATAATGTTTAAACACTCACAGTGTTATGGGAAAAAAAAACAATGGCTTGTTGGGGGACCAAAGGTCGAAAAATTATGCCTTTACAGGGCAGAATGCCTTTACAAGTGCAAATTTTCTGAAAAAAAGAATACATTGTTGAGACCAAGACTCCAAACATTAGGCAAAAACATGGGGAGAAAGCTTGCACAAGTGTCAGAAGAAAAAGTGGCTCGATCTAAAGAAGCCTAGAAACATTTTGCCTTTTAACTGAGATCAGCAGGGGTACAGTGTGGAAAGTTAATGGTGGCGTGTGGATGCATCAGTTTTGGCAGCTCTAGCTGCCTAGCATGGAACATGGAAGGCAGTAGATCAGCTGTGTATAAGTAGTCATAGTAGTACTGGTGTATGCGTAGAGTTAATATTGGAAGCAGTTGAAGATTAGCAGCGAGGAGTAGAAGCTGCGGCTGGCACCACCAGCAACTTGGTTAGGTGAGAATTAACCTCGTGCACCAAAGGATTGCTTGGCATGTAAAGTTGTTTCTTGGCCACACATTCCATTTTCAATTGCTAATGACAGAGCATAGGAGGAGTCTGAGTAGGAAAATCAGTAACTGATGAAAGTGATGACAAGGACACCGTACTTCCCTTGTATGCGGCTTGGCTGCAATGGAGAATGGAAGGAGAAGACAACTCTGGTTAGGCTAGCTGGTGCCAACCTCTGTGGTCCCACCGGATGTGGTTGAATAGAGCTATATGTTTGCGTTTGAATGCAGTTTATTTTATTCCTGCAGATCTTGCACAGTACAATGCTGTCCAGCAATGTGGATGTTAGGCTGGTGGCCCATGTCAGCCACTGTCCTGCTGTCTCTGGCAGGTGCAGGTGTCGCTCCACTCTCCCTGTGTGTATTGGGACAAGTGCTCAGTGAACTTCCCTTCAGAAGTGCAGGAGTTATTCCTTCTCTTTTGCACCCTAAGTGCTGATCAACCTCCCTATTTAGCTGATCTGCGGTTCTACCCCCTCACCTGAGCTTTGAGGTTTTCTAGTTACTAGTAACTAGCAAAGGTGATCTCTTGTCTAAATACCCATGTATCAAACCTGGTCTGTCTACCGATTCTGCTCCTTGCCACCTGTCACAGAAAATAATGCACTATAATAATAGATGCAAGCATAACATATGGACTAAGCCCTCACTCTGTTGATAAAATCTGAGACACTTGGTCAATACGCTTTGATCAAAACACATCTAAGCCCCCCTACCAAGCGACAAGGTAGTCTCAGTTCAGGCTGGTCCTACGCTAAACCTGCCTATGCTGTTATACACACACCTATATGTACCACCATAATCATATTGTGTAGGATGCTCTATAAGATTTTTTCTGTGATTTGAACTTGTCTTGAAGGAGTGGCACCTTCATTTGTGAATACGCTCCTATTTTGAGAGTAGTATTCATGTGCACTTTTGCCCCACCTATCTAATAGGCGACCTTGATTATGGTGGTACATATAGGTGTGCTTGCTCCTCCTGCCATTGGTTGCTGCTGCACATGGAGGTAACTAGGAGCAACACACTATATGTGCGGGGTCTGCGCTCCTGAACAAAAATGCATAATGGGATAGGCAGATTTAGCGTGGGACCCGTCTGAAATGAGACCACTTTGTGGCTTGGTAGATGGGCTTAGATGTGTTTTGATCAAAAGGTAAGGGCATAGTCTATATGTTATGCTTGCATCTATTATTATAGTGCATTATTTTCTGTGATTATATATATGTAGCCATGTACACCTGCGGCATTCATTATCAAATTGTGCAGGATGTTCTATAATATTTTTTCAGTGATTTATTTTCCTTGCCGCCCGGCCCCGACCTTGGAACTGTAACTTGGACTATGCACATTCTCTGCTTGCCCTGACCATGGAATTTTTGTTTGGAATTTGCAATTACTTAGCCTACCCTGACTTTAGACTGTGTTCAGACTATGATGTTTGCCTGCAGTAGTCCTGCAGCTGTGCTGTGTTGAGTCATTGGTGCGTTACACCCCCATGAGTCTGCAGCCAACTACACTAGGACTTCTACAGAAGGTAGCAGACTAGTTGGTTGCCGGCAGCAAAGTGCAGATCCCTAGAGAGGGGTTAAAGGATGAATACCAGGACAATGCCCATAGGTTTAGCCAAAAGTCAAACTTTTTAGTTGGCACACTGGGTCTACACCAACTGTCTGCTACAGTGGAAAAAACTGCCAGACAGGAGATACATGTGCAGAGCTAGAAGCAGCAGAGCTTTGCTTAATTCTGGCATGTTTTGAGCTCAATGCACCCACAGTATCAGCAGCATCACCAGTTCCCAAACCATATCTGGCCCTGAAAATTCTTTGGGAGGTTCTGGCTGTATGCTGCCACTGCTCTTTATTGCTGTTGATGCCACCACCCTCCCCATCAGATGTTAGCTTCTCCTCAGCACCCCTATCCAGCTCCCAGTTTGTGTCCAATACACAGTTATCATTGGAGCAATTACCCTCTCCACCACTTTTACTGTGATATATCATGGTGGCCTCCTTGGCCCCCATACCAATTCCTTGCTCTGTATTTGACCTGACTGCCACTGTCACTGCTAAAGATGAACAAAGTTTTGGAAAATTCAATTTGGACGCTTCGCTGAATTTCTCCAAGAAATCAGCTTCATTCAGAATTAATTTGTCACAAAGTGCGTGAGTGTAGGGAGAGGGAGAGTGTATCCTGGTATATATTGCATCAACATATATAGCTAGTCCTTTCTGGTAGTGAAACAGTTACTGTAACAGGCAGGTCTCAAACAGTATATAACAGGCAGGTCTCAAACAAAATAAACATGTGCATCAGGGCACCAACATTCCTAGTTAATCCTTAGGTAAACCAAAAGAAAAGCATATAGCAGCCTTCAATAAAGGAAAAGAACAAAAAACACTGTGTGCCTCTGCAGGAGCTGTGTCCCAATGACTCTTTAGTTAAACAAAAAAAGGACATGGAGACAGTACCAATGAAGTAGTGGAGAAAAAATATATTTTAAGCCATGTTGTGGCAGTGCAAACAAATGCTTTTGAATAACTTCTGTTAGCTGTTGAATGACTGTGCATCACTATTATGCTCAGTTCACACTTTTTTGGTCAGTTACGGGTCAGAAACACAGAACTGATGCAGATTTTTTTTTTTTTTTTTACATATTTTATTAAGGAAAAAGCAGAAGGAAGTTGGCACATAATAAGACATTGAATAGACATGTTCAATGAAATCACAATTATATTGGCATCTTTCTCGTCACTTTCTTGTCATTCATTTTTCTATAAAAACAATCCACATTGTACAAAGAGTGGTGGCATTTACCTTCCACTCCCCATTTTTGTTATTACCCCCATTAACTTCCCAAAATTGTTGAACCGAACCAAAAATAAAGTCTGCTCCATGGGTGATCCCAAACCTTACATTCTTCAAAATGATCCCTATCTTCTGTTATTGGTCCCTTTCATCTCTTGGGATTAGTCCACCTAAAGTGCTCTTAGTCTGTGCCTCAAGATACCATGTGGAGTCACAAAACGGGACCATCATGAATTTCCTCCACTTGAACCGCCAGCACTGTCTTGAACCGCCAGCACTGTCCTTATTTTTGTCACTGCTGCTCTCTCTTTTGGAACTCCGACCTGATGTGGTCCTACAGTATAAGGCTGGGTTCACACCTGAGCATTTTACAGCGCGTTCCTATGCGCTGTAAAACGCTTAACAAGGAGAAACCAATGCTTCCCTATCGGCATGGTTCTCACCTGGGCGTTTTACAGCGCGTACGAACGCGCTGTAAAACGCCAGACGCCCCAAGAAGTACATGAGCTTCTTTGGGGCGTCTTGTCGCACGTTCCCGTACATAGAATTTTGGGAACGCACGACAATGGGTGTTCGCTTGTCTCTGTATGCGCGATTGCAAACGCCGGTACAATCACGCATACAGAGCGCTCCATCGTGAACGCTCAGGTGTGAACCCAGCGTAAGTTCTGGCATAAAGTCTATCAGCCGATTTGCCATCAGTTTAGACAGGATCTTTAAGTCCTGATTATTAAGTGAAATTGGCTTATAAGAGCTAGCTAGGGACAAGTCCTTGCCAGGCTTTGGAATCACTTTTATATGGGGCATATTTCCTGAGGGCATTATTTCCCCACCTTGTAGGCATGAGTTAAATAAAGACACCAGGGTTGCAGACACCTCTCCACTGAGCGCTTTAAAGAACTCAGCTGGGCAGCCACTCGGCCCCGATACTTTCCCATTGTGCTTATATTTTATGTTTTTCTCCACCTCTTCAGCTGTAATCTGGGCATTAAGATGACTCAACATTTTCCCCGAGGCCTATGGCAATTGTACCCTGGCCAGGAGTTCTACTGCTCTGGCAATTTCGTACTGATCCTGCTGGTACAGCATAGCATAATAACGCCCGAAGCAATCGGATCAGTTAATTTTTCCATTGACTCATTAATTATGCCATTAATCTGGGGGAATGAGCTTTAAGTTCTTGTTAGAGTGGCTAACATTTTACCTGCTTTGTTGCCGAATTTAAACAGCTGATTTCTGGTCCAAAAATAGCTTTGTTTTCTGCTCCAAATAATAAAAATAATTATGTTTGGCTGCCACCCATTTGGTTTTTATTGCAGTCCGTTGGGTCCGCTAAAAAGGTTGTATACGTGTCTTGTACTGTGTCGGTGGTCTGATTATAGCGAGCCTAATTATAGCCTTTTATTTTTTTCTTTGCCTGCGTGTATGAAATTATATTCTCTTAGTACCGTCTTTGCTATCTCCCAAAATAATATATGATCTTGTGTTCAGCATTATTATCAGAGAATTCCCACCACCACACTTTCAATCTGTTTATAAACTCCTCATCATTTGCCAAGTAACTCAGAAGAAACCATATATAATCAGTACCCCTAGGTTTATGGACATGACCACAAGAGCCTGGTACGATATGACCAAATCCAATATCTCTGTGAAGTCCGTTCACTGCATGACTAGTGGTGAGGCCAAGAGATAGTGTCTACTGTCGTAGATCCTGTCTATGTCCAACTCCAGCTTGTCCAGCAACCTCCTGTAAGATAGCTATCTCCAAATCCTTAAAGAAAGACGCTTGGGCGGAGTTAGGCCTATGCACAGTAAATATAGTGATCAGATTGGCGTCAATTTCTAATTTCACCCTCAGTATACAACCCTTTCCATCCTGGTCTGTTAAGATGACATTATGGCAAAACCATTTGTGAATTAACATTAGAACTCCTAACTTTCTACCCTCCGAGGGAGAGCCCAGTACCAATCCCACCCAAAGGCGTTTCATGCGTCAAAAGTCAGTGTAGGCGATTAGAGTTGAGCGGACACCTGGATGTTCGGGTTCAACGAGTTCGGCCAAACTTGAAAAAAAAAACTCGGGTTCGGGACCCGAACTTGACCCTGAACCCGAACTCCATTGAAGTCAATGGGGACCCGAACTTTTGGGCACTAAAATAGCTCTAAAATAGTCCTGGAAAGGGTTGGAGTGCTGCAAAAGGCATCAACATGTGCTTAGGAGCATGGCAACTGTTCTGCAAACAAATGTGGATAGGGAAATGACTTAACATAACAGAAAATACAGAAAAATTAAAAATAACAATCTGGTTCTAGGAGTAGGAGGTTGAGGAGACGGTGGATGGGTGGATGTGGCGGTGTAGGTTGACGTGCCAGTGTAGGTGGAAGCGGCAGTGAAGGAGGAATAAGTAGCCAACACTGATTTGTGTTATTTTTTTATTTTTAAATTAGGGTATCCCCCAAAATATTGGGACATATACATTTTATAAATAAAACAAAGAATAAGTGCACTTGAGCACAAGAATGGATGGTTGAGGCTGGTATAAATGTCTATTCTGCACAAGGTACGGACAAGTCCTGTGGGATCCATGCCTGGTTCATTTTTCCAAGCCTTGTGGGATCCAAGCCTGGTTCATTTTAATGAACGTGAGCTTGTCCACGTTGGCTGCGGACAGGCGGCTGCGCTTGTCTGTGATGACGCCCCCTGCCGTGCTAAACACATGTTCAGATAATACACTGGCTGCAGGGCAGGACAGCACCTCCAAGGTGTAAAGGGCAAGCTCAGGCCATGTGCTCAATTTGAAGACCCGGAAGTTGAGTGACCCGTCATTCAGTACGTGTAGGCGTGTGCACACATACTGCTCCACCGTGTTGGTGAACTGCGGCCTCCTGCTAAGACGTTCCATATCAGCTGGTGGTGCTGGTTGTTGTTGCATGCTGACAAAGCTTTTCCACATTCGGCCATGCTAACCCTGCCTTCTGAGGTGCTGGCGGTGCTCCAGCTGTGTTGGCGACCTCTTCCTTGTCCTCTGCCTTCGCCTTGTGCTTCCACTGTGCCCTCGCTGTCAGGTGGGAATGCCACCAGCAGCGTGTCTACCAGCATGCACTTGTACTTGCACATCTTACGATCACGCTCCAGTGATGGAATTAAGGACGGTATGTTGTCCTTGTAACGGGGATCCAGCAGCAAGGCCACCCAGTAATCAGCACAAGTTAGAATGTGGGCAACTCGCGGTCGTTGCGGAGACACTGCAGCATGTAATAGTGTAATGTGTGCCAGGCTGCCTGGAGGCAACAAAAAGCTGTTCTCTGTGGGAGGTGTATTGTCTGTGTCCTCTGTATCCCCCTATCCACTCACCAGTGATGGCCATGAGCTGATCTGGGTGTCAACTTGCTGTGAACTTGGTTCCTCCTCCTTCATCTCCTCCTCCTTATTCTCCACCTCCTCATCCTCCAGAACTGTGTGCTGGCTGGTCATTTGTGTACCTTGGGTTTGTGGGTGCAGGAATCCACCCTCGGAACCACTTGGGAATGACTGGCCGGAAACCCTACGAAATGATCCCTCTTCCTCCTCTTGTGC
The DNA here is from genome assembly GCF_014858855.1 of Bufo gargarizans. Lineage (NCBI taxonomy): Eukaryota > Metazoa > Chordata > Amphibia > Anura > Bufonidae > Bufo > Bufo gargarizans. The sequence continues at coordinate 157,707,812 of NC_058084.1, forward strand.
GACATTCTCTTCCATCATTGCCATGAGTGTTTTTTACAAGGAGGCATAGAAGTGGGATAGTAACGCTGAGAACAGCGTTATCGGCACTGACCATGTTGGTGGAGTACTCGAAACAGCACAACAAGGAACACAGGTCTCGCATGGAGGCCCAGTCATTGATGGTGAAGTGGTGCTGTTCCGCCGAGCGACTCACCCGCACGTGCTGCAGCTGAAACTCCACTATCGCCTGCTGCTGTTGGCACAGTCTGGCCAGCATGTGGAGTTCCACCTTGTGGGCACGCCGCATATGAGGCGGTGAGCGGGAAGGCCAAAGTTATGCTGCAGCGCTGACAGGTGAGCAGCAGCAACATGAGAACGCCGAAAGCGTGCACAGACGGCCCGCACTTTATGCAGCAGCTCTGACATGTCAGGGTAATTTTTAAGGAATCTCTGCACCACCAAATTCAGCACATGTGCCCGGCTAATCCCAGAGCTGCTACGAGATTTCACCCATTATCGCACACCACCAGGCCGGGCTTGAGGCTGACTGGCACGAACCACTCATTGGTCTGTTGTTCAAGGCCTATCCACAGCTCCTGGTCCACGTGCTTACTGGTCCACGTATCCGTAGTCAGGTGCACCTTGCCACAGATGGCGTTGCGCAGTGCACACCTGATTTTGTCCCCTGCTTGGTTGTGAAGGGAAGGGATGGTTCACCTTGAAAAGTAGTGGCGGCTGGGCACGACATACTGTGGGACAGCCACCGCCATAAGGCCTTTAAAACTATCCATCTCCATCAGACGTAATGACAGCATTTCAAAGGCAAGTAATTTAGAAATGCTGGCATTCAGGGCAAGGGATCTCGGGTGGGTAGGGGTGTACTTCCTCTTCCTCTCCAGCGTTTAGGATATGGGGAGCTTTTGCAGATGCTTGGTGACCCAGGTGTTGGTGATGCTGGCAGATTCTCTGTTTGCGGGGTGCCAGGTGGCATTGTCACTCCAGAGGTGGATGAAGAGGCCGCATTTGCAGCAGAAGAGGAATCAGGAGGAGTCAGAGACCTTTTTGGGGTTTTTGAGGTGTCTATTCCACTGCAGCTCGTGCTTTGCACTTAAATGCCTGGTCATGTAAGTTGTGCTCAGGTTGAGAACGTTTATGCCTCGCTTCAGGCTCTGATTGCACAGCGTGCAAACCACTCGTGTCTTGTCGTCAGCACATTGTCTGATGAACTGCCATGCCAGGGAACTCCTTGGAGCTGGCTTTGGTGTGCTCGGTCCCTTGCTGCGGTGGGCAGTAAGAGGCGTACTGTCTAGAGGACGGCCGCTCCGCTTTTTCACGAGTTGCCCACATTCTTCTTCTGTGCTGGTGGTTCTGTGCGACCACCGCCTCTTCCTCCAAACGACATCGGTCACTCGGATGACCTTGATTCCATGTGGGGTCGAGGACCTCATCGCCCTCCACATCATCTTTCACCCAGTCTTCACCCCTGACTTCCTTGTCAGTCTGCACACTTTCGAAAGCCCCAGCAGTTGGCACCTGTGTTTCGTCATCATCCGAGTCATGCTGCGATGGTCCTCTCATGTACTCATCTTGAAAAATAAGTGGTTGGGCATCGGTGCACTTAATCTCTTCTACTTCTGGGGCAGGGCTAGGTGGATGGCCCTGGGAAACCCTGCTAACAGAGTCATCAAAAAGCAGAAGAGACTGCTGCATGACTTGGGGCTCAGACTGCTTGGCTGATTTGCAAGGGGGTGAGGTGAAAAACTGATGGACATCGGCTGCAGGTGCCAACTGTGGTCTTTCAGCATGAGACTGGGTGGGAGACAATGTGAATGAACTGGATCCACTGTCAGCAACCCAATCTACTATCGCCTGTACTTGTTCAGGCCTCACCATTTGTAAAGCAGCATTAGGACTGACCAAATACCGCTGCAGGTTTTGTCGCCTACTCGCACCTGAGGAAGGGGTTTCACTTGTGCGTGTAGCTGGCACAGACCGACCACGTCCTCTCCCTGCAACAGGAGCTTCACCAGCAGCATCACGACCTGGGCCGCATCCCTTATTTGACGTTCTGCTTATATTTTTTAAATTTAGGATCTTGTCCTAAATGGGTGTTTAATTAATAGTAGAATAGAACGACAGTATGTAAAGGGTGCATCTCACACAGCCTGAACCAGACTAGGCCTCAATAAAAGATTTTTTTGCCCAAAATGTCTGTATTTCAAATGCCTAATTCAAACCCCTGTATGTAGAGGGGGGATCACACACAACCTGAACCATTGTAGGCCTGCAGTAAATATATCTTTGCACAAAAAGGCTGTATTTCAAATGGCTGCATTTCAAATGCCTAATTCAAATCCCTTTATGTAGGGGGGTATCTCACATGGTCTGAACCTGTGTAGGCTGTATTTCAAATGCCTAATTCAAATCCCTGTATGTAGGGGGGTATCTCACATGGTCTGAACCTGTGTAGGTCTGAACCTGTGCAGGCCTGCAGTAAATATATCTTTGCACAAAATGGCTGTATTTCAAATGGCTGTATTTCAAATACCTAATTCAAACCCCTGTATGCATAGAAGGATCACACACGCCCTGAACCAGTGTAGGCCTGAAGTAAAGATTTCTTTGCACAAAATGGCTGTATTTCAAATCCCTTAATCAAACCCCTGTATGTATAGGGAAAATCACACACGCCCTCAATCAGTGTAGGCCTGCAGTAAAGATTTCTTTGCACAAAATGGCTATGCTTAAAATTCCTAATTTAAACCCCTGTATTTATTTATTTATTATACACACTTATATAGCGCTACTAATTCCGCAGCGCTTTACAGACATTATCATCCAACTGTCCCCAATGGGGCTCACAATCTAATATCCCTATTAGTATGTCTTTGGAGTGTGTGAGGAAACCCACGCAATCACGGGGAGAACATACAAACTCCATGCAGATGTTGCCCTTGGTCAGATTCGAACCTAGGACCCCACTGAGCCACCGTGCTGCCCAGATTTATGGGGGGGATCACACACGCCCGGAACCAGTGTAGGCCTAAAGTAAATATATCTTTGGACAAAATGGCTGTATTTCAAATGCCTAATTACAACCCAAGTATGTATAGGGGGATCAGACACGCCGTGAATCAGTGTAGGCCTGAAGTAAATATATCTTTGCACAAAAAGGCTGTATTTCAAATGGCTATATTTCAAATGGCTGTATTGCAAATGCCTAATTCAAACCCCTGTATGTAGAGGTAGTGTCTCACAAGTCCTGAACCAGTGTAGGCCTGAATTCAATATTGGTGCACCAAATGGCGGTATTTAAAATCTCTGAATGTAACCCAAATGTATTAAGGGTGTATCTCACAATGACATCTGCATCAAAGGCTGCCAACTAATTATTTTTAGCCCAAATGAGTGTTTGTTTAAAAGCTGAATTTGACAGCAGTATATAAGCCTGTAATTTTACACGTGCTGATGCTGCAAGGCCTGAAAATAGTGTTTTTCTGTCAAAAGAGTGTGTTTTTCAAACCCTAGAAAATTATGGGTGTATTTCTACCTTAAATTGCACACTGACTAATACAGATGTTGTAGATTGCCCAAAAAATATTTTTTGGGTAACAGAATATGAAAGCTGTATATATTAAACTTGAATTTAACACTTGCAGATCTGAAAAATACAGTAAAAAAAAAAAAAAATTGTGTGTTTTTCAAACCCCATAAAATGATGGGCGTATTTCTACCTTAAATTGCACACTGACTAATACAGATGTTGTAGATTGCCCAAAAAGTCTTTTTTTTGCTAACAGAATATGAAAGCTGTATATAATAAACTTGAATTTAACACTTGCAGATCTGGAAAATACTATTTTTTTAAACAAAAAGTGTGTTTTTCAAACCCCAGAAAATGATGGGTTTATTTCTACCTTAAATTGCACACTGATTAACCCTTTCATGACCAAGGGTCATTGATGCCCCAATGTCCAGGTCAAAATTTACAAATCTGACATGCGTCACTTTATGTGGTAATAGCTTTGGAACACTTTTACTTATCCAAGCCGTTCTGAGATTGTTTTCTCGTGACACATTGTACTTCATGATAGTCATATATTTGAGTCAATATATTTCACCTTTATTTATGAAAAAATCCCAAATTTACCAAAAATGTGGAAAAATTCACAATTTTCCAAATTTCTATTTCTCTGCTTCTAAAACAGAAAGTCATACCTAATAAAATATTTATTACGTAACATTCCCCATATGTCTATTTTATGTTGGCATCATTTTGGAAATGTCATTTTATTTTTTAGGACGTTAGAAGGCTTAGAAGTTTAGAAGCAATTCTTACAATTTTTAAGAAAATTTCCAAAACCCACTTTTTAAGGACCAGTTCAGGTCTGAAGTCACTTTGTGGGGCTTACATAGTGGAAACCCCCATAAATGACCCCATTGTAGAAACTACACCCCTCAAGTTACTCAAAACAGATTTTACCAACTTTGTTAACCCTTTAGGCGTTCCGCAAGAATTAAAGGAAAATGGAGATGAAATTTCTAAATTTCACATTTTTGGCAGATTTTCCATTTTATAAAAAAAAAATCTTTAACACATTGAGGGTTAACAGCCAAACAAAACTCAATATTTATTACCCTGATTCCGCGGTTTAAAGAAACACCCCACATGTGGTTGCAAACTGCTGTACAGGCACACGGCAGGGCGCAAAAGGAAAGGAATGCCATACGGTTTTTGGCAGGCAGATTGTGCTGGATTGGTTTTCTGAACGCCATATGTTTTTTATTTTTCTGCCGATCGTCTTGTGCAGGGGCTCGTTTTTTGCAGAAAGTGTTGAGGTTTATATTGGTACCATTTTTGTGTACATAGGATTTTTTGATCATTCATTATTACACTTTATGGGGCAAGGTGACGCAAAAATTGGCTGTTTTGGAACAGTTTTCATTTATTTATTTTTACAGCGTTCATCTGAGGAGTTAGGTCATGTGATAGTTTTATAGAGAAGATCGTTACGGACGTGGCAATACCTAATATGTATACTTTTTCTTATTTATTTTAGTTTTACACAATAATAGCATTTCTGAAACCAAAAAAATGATGTTTTAGTGTCTCTATAGTCTGAGAACCATAGCTTTTTTATTTTTTGGGCGATTGTCTTAAATAGGGTATAATTTTTTGCGGGACGAGGTGGCGGTTTGATTGGTACTATTTTGGGGGTCATACGCCTTTTTGATCGCTTGCTGTTGCACTTTTTGTGATGTAAGGTGACAAAAATGGCTTTTTTTTACACAGTTTTTATTTTTATTTTTTTATGGTGTTTATCGGACGGGGTCTATCATGTGATATCTCTATAGAGACGGTCGTTACGGACGCGGTGATACCTAATATGTGTCGTTTTTTTATTTATTTATTTTTTAGGAAAAAAAGGCATTTTTTTAATTTTACATTTTTATTTATTTATTTTTTACTTTTTTTTTTTTCACATGTAATTTTTTTTATCAAGTCCCTCTTGGATCATGAAGATCCAGTGGGACTGATGGCTGTACTATACTTTGCAATGCTCTTGCATTGCAAAGTGTAATACATTCAGATGCCCTGTAGGTGGCAACAGCGGACGCTTTTGCAAAGCGTCCGGTTGCCAGGGCAACAATCGGGGCTGCCATCGCAGCGCAGCAGCCCCGATGGTGGAGAGAGGGAGCCCCTTCCCTCCATTAACCCCATAGATGCCGCTGCCGCGGCATCTCTGGGGTTACAGCAGAGTGTCAGCATAGAGCTGACACTCTGATGATGGCGGCGGTTCAGGAATGGAGCCGCCGCCATCAAACACAGCATGGGGGCAGACCGAGGGGGGGGGGGGGTCTGGCAGCGCTGGAAGGGGGGAGGGGCCTGGAAATTGTCACGGCCAGCAGGAGGGGGCACTGGAGGACACACGATGGGGCACAGATGGAGGGGCACTGTGGACATGGAGATGCTGCACAGATCGGCAAAGATCAGGTGGCGCCTGCACAGATCGGGGTGGGGGGGGGGCTGCACGGATGGGGGGGGCACGAGGACACTGATTTCAGGCTCTGATCTGCAGAGCGCAGATCAGAGCCTGAAACCGGCATTTTTTCATTGCCGCGATCCGATTGGTTAGTCTGCACAGACTAACCAATCGGATCGATTGCCGGCAAGGGGCCACTCTGATTGGTCCCTTGCCGGCATTACTGCACTGTATGCTGTCCGTGACAGCATACAGGACAGGGGCAGAAGCTTTAATCCAAGCGTTTTGCAGCGCTTAGATTAAAGAGCTGCCAGAACGTATATATACGTGGTAGCTGCACGGGGTATGTGCAGCTATCACGTATATATACAGATTGCGGTCGGGAAGGGGTTAATACAGCTGTTGCAGATTGCCCAAAAAGTCTTTTTTTTGCTTACAGAATATGAAAGCTGTATATATTAAACTTGAATTTAATACTTGCAGATCTGGAAAATACAGTTTTTTTTTTTAAAAATGTGTTTTTAAAACCCCAGAAAATGATGGGTGTATTTCTACCTTAAATTGCACACTGACTAATACAGATGTTGTAGTTTGCCCCCCCAAAATGGTGATTTGCAATGTCCCAAAAGCTCAGATGCAGTGCTGGTGCACTGAGCATGCATAAAATGGCCGCCGCCGCTACCCCCCCCCCCCCTGTAATTTCACACGTGCTGATGCTGTAAGGCCTGAAAATAGTGTTTTTGTCAAAAGAATGTGTTTTTCAAACCCCTTAAAATGATGGGTGTATTTCTACCTTAAATTGCTCACTGACTAATACAGATGTTGTAGATTGCCAAAAAAGTCTTTTTTTTTTGCCAACAGAATATGAAAGCTGTATACACTCAGAATTATTAGGAACACCTGTTCTATTTCTTACTAATGCAATTATCTAGTCAACCAATCACATGGCAGTTGCTTCAATGCATGTAGGGTTGTGGTCCTGGTCAAGACAATCTCCTGAACTCCAAACTGAATGTCAGAATGGGAAAGAAAGGTGGGCTACAACAGCAGAAGACCCCACCGAGTACCACTCATCTCCACTACAAATAGGAAAAAGAGGCTACAATTTGCACAAGCTCACCAAAATTGGACTGTTGAAGACTGAATTTAACACTTGCAGATCTGAAAAATACAGTAAAAAAATAAAATAAAATTTGTGTGTTTTTCAAACCCCAGAAAATGATGGGTGTATTTCTACCTTAAATTGCACACTGACTAATACAGATGTTGTAGATTGCCAAAAAAGTCTTTTTTTTTGCCAACAGAATATGAAAGCTGTATACACTCAGAATTATTAGGAACACATGTTCTATTTCTCATTAATGCAATTATCTAGTCAACCAATCACATGGCAGTTGCTTCAATGCATGTAGGGTTGTGGTCCTGGTCAAGACAATCTCCTGAACTCCAAACTGAATGTCAGAATGGGAAAGAAAGGTGGGCTACAACAGCAGAAGACCCCACCGAGTACCACTCATCTCCACTACAAATAGGAAAAAGAGGCTACAATTTGCACAAGCTCACCAAAATTGGACTGTTGAAGACTGAATTTAACACTTGCAGATGTGAAAAATACCTTTTTTTTGAAAAAAAAAAAGTGTTTTTCAAACCCCAGAAAATTATGGGTGTATTTCTTTTTTTTTTTTTTTAACAAATATCTGTTTTATTGATTCTCACAATGAAAATATAAGTATTATTTGTCATGTTACAAAGTATTACAAAATATATACTTTTTCATATATTTGCAAATATAGAGAAAACAGACATATATAACAAGGGTCCATCAAAGTGTACTTATTCGGTGTGCACACATTGACAAAAGTAACATTTACTTTTTCGTCTGACCTTGCAAGGTCTTGGAACACCGTCGCCAGAGCACACAGTTTTGTATTTAGTCAAGCCTTATTTGATTGGATAAGACAATCATACATAACGAATGGAGGAGACAGACCTCTTCCTAACGGAAAAAATATCACAGGTTGTTCCCAGGACAGCTCCCCAAAACTGGTGGAATATAGTGTGTGATCAGTGAAAGTTAACTTAATTTTCAGTATAGCAATACCCGATGTTAAAACTCCAACAAAATACACCCCATATACACATTCTAAGTACGGCAAGTACTTCTATATTTTTGCCTTTCTAAAGGGCAATAATATACATGATGCAGCTGAGTGGGAGGTTATCCTCATAGATTTGACATTTGTGAGGCACGTACAAATATGTGTGTAAATATGAAAGAGGGTATAGGTGGGTAGAAGAGTAGAGCCTAGAAACATACGTCAGGTCTATGTTTTTCTATAATCTTTCCATGAGCTCCATAGTTGCCAGAACTTGGAATGAGACCGGTTAGCCCAGCTACTAAGTTGCTCCATAAGGTATAATTGGTCGACTTTCATCTTCCATTGGGTGAGGGAGGGAGGATCTGAGTCAAGCCAGCGCAGCGGGATAAGAGACCTGGCTGCTTGGACAAGCCATGTGGGAAGATCAAACGGTTTAGGGGACCAACCTTTAGAGGGTAGCCGCAATAGTACTGAGATCAAAGCAAGCTGGAGGGAGGTACCACATATTTGGTTTATTTCTGTTTCAATATGAGACCAAAAACTGGTGATTAACGGGCAAGACCAAAATATATGGCCAAGTGTACCTTTTCCCTGAGAGCAACGCCAGCATACATTTGTATTTAATAAACCCATTTTGTGGAGTTTGCTAGGATCATTATACCATCTGACCATCATTTTGCAAGAAATGTGCCTGTATTTTTACGCATCTAGTGAATCCATGAGATCTTAGATGTATTTGGTTGATATCCGCTGCACTGAAGAATACTCCCAGATCCTCCTCCCATTGGACGATGTATGCTGGTTTGTTCTTTTTCAGTGAACCTTGTAAGTTCTTGCAAATAGTAGAGATTACGTGTTTAAGTGTCATTCGCCCTTGCACCATTTTTTTTAAACCAGGTAGCCTCATTTTCTGTTGTATATGTATCCTGTAGTTTAGAACAAGTGTCTTTGAAGACTTTCAGGTCTAAAAAGTTGGCCTGTTTGAGGCGATGGGAGCAGAGTCTGTTTAATTCTGTTGTCGTTTTTGTATGAGTCAGTAATTCCTCAATATTTAAATCTTTAAATAGATTCCAGAAATCCGGAGGGCTAGTGACATTAGGATAAATTAAGACTGGACTAAGTGAGGAAGGCATAAGTCTTGGGTGATCAGAAAGTAAATGTGAGTGGCTGGATAAGGCATTGAAGAATGCATAAATCCCTTTGGTCAGTCCGTCTATTGGGGGGTGAGGCTTTCTGATGCCCCATAAACCCACTAGTTGACAATTGGTTAGGGTAAGTAATTCTATGTCTGAGCCTAAGATCCTGAGATGGGGAATGCATAGTTGCAGCCACATTTTCGATTGGATCGCTATGTAGCAGGTCTGGGCGTCAGGGAGGCCCATACCTAGGTGTGAACGGTTTCTGATCAATGTGTCATATGCTATACGTGACTTTTTGCCCTTCCATAGGAAAGATGTAAATAATGAGCAGGTGGAAGCAAAGAAAGACTGTGGTAAATGGATATGAACCATTTGGAGGAGGTATAGGAGTTTAGGCATGATGTATGTTTGTAGAAGGTTTTTTCTGCCTAGCCATGAGACAAAGGGGAGAGCTAGGGAATTTAACTGATCTCTGATTTTTCTCAGAAGAGGTACATAGTTTATGGAAAATAGATTGGACAGTGAATTTGTTAGGTATATTCCCAGGAATTTGATTTTTTTCCTGCTGCCATGTAAAAGGATAGGAAGTATGCAGATTATGGATTTGAGGTGTTGGGATAGTGATGTTAAGTGCTTCTGATTTAGAGTAGTTAATTTTAAAGTTTAATAGTATTCCAAATTGCTCAAACAATGCCATTAGTGGTGGGAATGCCTGGATGGGATTGGTGATTAGGAGAAGAAGGTCGTTCGCAAAGGCGGCACATTTATGCTCTGTTTGGTTGGTTTTCAGTCCCTTTATCAGTGGATTATCTCTTATTGCTTGTAATAGGGTTTCCATAGTGATAATGAAAAGATTGGGGGACAACGGGCAACCTTGGCGTGTACCATTGTTTATGTTAAAAGGGGTAGATGATGTGCCGTTGACCCTCACTCTGGCACTAGGCTGATGGTAGAGGGACATAATCGCAGTGATGAAGGGGGAAGGTATACCAAACCTGTGCAGAGCCTTTTGCATATAAAACCAATTGACTCGGTCAAACGCCTTCTCGGCATCCGTACTAAGAAGGATAAGAGGGTGTTTTTTGTCTTTTGCTAGTTTGACCACATGTAGGATCCTGCAAGAGTGGAAATTGCCTTCTCTGCCTGCCACAAATCCAGCTTGATCAGGGTGGATTATTTTTGGAACAATTTTATTTAGTCTGTTAGCTAAGATCTTTGCCCATATCTTTACATCTAAATTAAGGAGTGAAACTGGTCTGTAGCTGCCACATTCTGTTTCATTTTTGCCCTCTTTCGCTATCACAGTTATAGTAGCTTCTAAATTTTGCTTCTGCGGATGAGCGCCCGTCATCAGTGCTTGGCACCATGCTGTAATATGAGGGAGCAGTACTTGTAGGAATTTTTTGTAGTATCTAGCAGGTAACCCATCTGGTCCTGGAGCTTTCCCATTGGGTAGGGATTTGATGATATCTGAGAGTTCTTCTTTAGTGATAGGGGCTAATAAAGATAAGCTATCCTCTTTGGGGAGAATAGGTAGGTTAAGTTTAGAAAGAAACACATACATTTTTTGCTGATCTGTGTCTTTCGTTGGATCCGCTGAGATATTATATAATTGGCTGTAGAAATAGCTGAATTCAGTTGCTATGGCCTTCGTTTCACTGGTCACAGTGCCAGAGTGAGTTTTAATACTTTTGATGAACTGGGCATCTTTCCTTTTCTTAATTAAGTGGGTCATTAGTTTACTACCTCTGTCTCCATGTGCATAGTGCTTGAATTGAGCATATTGATATGCTTTGGCGCATCTGATGATGAGTAGTTCCTTTAGTTTGTGGCGAAGGGCGATCAAGTCATCCTGCATGACTTTTGCTTTGGATTGTTTCTGGATAGATTCCAGAGCTGCAATTTGAGATAGCAGGGAGTTTACATTTTTTTGCCTGTGCCCAACGCCACAAATTCACCCCTGATGAAGGCTTTATGTGCCTCCCAGACTATGGCCTGGGAGGTATCTGATGGTTTATTCTCCTGAAAGTACAGGGCTAATTTTTGCAATATATCTGCCAGGGAATGGTCTGAGTCAAGTAAAGTTTCATTTAGTCTCCAGGTCCACTCCCTCACTGGAAGAGAGGGAAAGGACATGGACACCGAAACTGGGGCATGGTCTGATATCGTTATAGATCCTATCCTAGCTTTTCTAAGGGTATTTAAGTGGTTGTCTGAAATAAATATATAATCTATTCTTTGGAAAGAATGGTGAACTTGTGAAAAATAGGAATAGTCTTTAGTTGAGGCATTAAGGGTTCTCCAAGTGTCAATTAAGTGATTTTTGGTCAGTATTTTTTGAATATTTCCTAACGTTTTTTGTGAAGTGTCTAAAATTGGGTTAAGGGATATGTTCAGATCTCCTCCTATTAGTTTCAAACCCTCTGCAAAATCCTGAAATCTGTCAAGCGTATTCTTGAGCCATAAATATTGGTTGTTGTTCGGAGCATAAATTCTTGCTAGTGATACTAAAGTATGACCAATCCTACCTTTCACAAATATGTACCTCCCCTCTGTATCTGCGAGTGTCAGAGTAGGTTCATGTTTGGCTATCGCTATACTGACTCCTCTGGCCGCTTTCTTGTATGTGGAATGAAACCATTTGTTATAGTGTATATGTGTTAAATTAGGGATTTTGTTAGTTTTTAGGTGGGTCTCTTGAAGAAAGCAAATATCTAATTTGCTCTGCCTCAAAAGAGAAATTACCTGAGACCTCTTTTGAGGCGTATTGAAGCCTCTGATGTTGAAGGAAGTTGTAGTTATGGTTGCTATGACAGGGGTATTTGGAAAGGTATGTGTTCTTCAGAGCTAAATATCCCGGGAACAACCTGTGACATAATGCAAACAAAAGGAACAGCAAAAAAGTCAGTATATTCTGACATATCAACAAGGGCAGGTCCTATTAGAAGTGGTCTTGAAATTGTCTGTAAGTAGGACATTTTTTCTCTGTATAATAGAAAGCGTCCACTGTGTAGGTCGCTATTCTTCATACAGAAGGGATATGCGCGGACAGAGAATGGAAAGTGATTCCTGATCTGGCACCACAGATCCATGCTTTATAAAGAAGACATGTTATATATACTTTCTACTACATACATTTCAGATTATTGTAGATCTAGTCATTTAGTAATCGATAATATCCTGATTAGGAGGGGGGGAGATGGATGGGGGGGAGTAGAAAGGAGGAGTGGGGGGGGGAGTGGATGGAAAAAATTTAGGAAATGCATCTTAATGATAGGACAGGGCCATCTTTCTGCATGACCACTATAAATAGAAACTGAAAAGGTGTTTAGTGAGTAGCCATGTTGTCGCTGAAGCATAAATCAATTTACACATGTCTTGAGTATCTGGGTATACAAGTACCTAAAGACACCTATTTGATTGATGTTAGTGACACTTAGAGAAACTACAACTAGTGGATTCCGATTTGTATCCACCGGGTGCAGCCATATATGATCCTATAGCCTGTTTCCATAGAGAAGTGTCACACCAATGGTAAGATAGGAGACATCAATTATAAGCAAAGAAAAAAAAAAAGAACTTTGACAATAGCAGAAAATCCGTAGAATAGCATCAGAGATGGAGGTATATATAGAGCGAGGGGATGGAGAGGCGGAATCGAGATTTCGTAGATGTGAGTGGGAGAGGAGGCAAGAAGCAGGGATAGAAAAAGAGAGAGTTTTCAAGAAATCTACAGTACGTCCAGTTGCCTTAATTTATTCTTTACAGATAGAAAAAGAGAGAAAAATTAAAAATGAGTAGTAAGAATGAAAGAGTGATACACAAGCAGTATGGCCTTTGACTCCCAGTGAGGAGGGGGAGATCATAAGTACAAAGATAAGTAACTTCACGATTTATAAGTGCGATGCGATTCATGATTATGTTCGCGGTCAATTATCCCTCCTGGAACTAAAACCCAAACTCATCTTCTATTCGATCTGGGATGTTTGTTCCTTGCAGGTGTCGACCACGGTTCTAGACGTGGTAGCGGAGGTAGCTGCTTGACGGAACTGTCCAAAGGCATCCAAGAGTCCACTGGTATGGGATCTATGCTGAGATGGTTCCAGGCATCAGGCAAGTCCGATGGGGTTTGGATTGTGCAGCGTCTTCCATCCTTGCTAAATGTGAGACTGAACGGGAAAAGCCACCGATATATTATTTTTTGGTCTCTTAAATAGTCTGTTAAGGGTTTCATAATTCTTCTTTTATACAGTGTGGATGGAGCAATGTAGTGATACATAAGAATTTTTGTACCTTTGAACCGTAGTTCCTTCCCTCTCTCCTCCTTCTCTCTCAACGCCTGGAGCAGGGCCGCAGTGCTTCTAAAGCTGAGTAAGCCTCGCCTTTCAATGGAACAGGGCGCAGGGATCTGTGGATCCTTTCTATGGTGATATCTTGAGCTTTATCTTCCCCAAGTATGTCCTTAAAGAGCTGCTCTGCGACAGCCTGTAATTCAGCTGCCCCTACTGATTCTGGCAGTCCTTTTAATCTGATGTTCTTTCTTCTGCTCCAGTTCTCCTGGTCCTCTATTTGCAATAAAGCATTGTTGAGAGAGTTAGTTTGTACTTCCAGGAGATCGGATACTGCAGACGCCCGGTCCTTGTGAGGATAGTATTGTTATCATCAGGTTCGACCTCCTCTCTTCCTGTATATTCCTCTCCGTCCTCTTCTTCCGAGTCCGGTATCGAGGGCTGTGGCGCCATTTTGTTCAGGCGCGCTGGTGAGAGCACCAGCTTTTTTCTTATGAAGCAATTTATTTCTGTCTGCCTCTTTTTATGTTTAGGGGTAGCCCGATGGTCTCTAGGATTATCTCTCCCGATCTTAACCATTTCTGTTTAGTTCTGGGTGTCTGTTTGCTGGAAAGCACAGGTCTTGGCGGCAGGAGCTCTGTCTCTTGGCGGCAGGAGCTCTGTCTCAGACCTCCATCACGCTCAGCGGTCAGGCTCCGCCCCCAATGATGGGTGTATTTCTACCTTAAATTGCACACTGACTAATACAGATGTTGTAGATTGCCCAAAAGTCTTTTTTTGCTAACAGAATATGAAAGCTGTATACACTCACCTAAATAATTATTAGGAACACCTGTTCTATTTCTCATTAATGTGATTATCTAGTCAACCAATCACATGGCAGTTGCTTCAATGCATGTAGGGTTGTGGTCCTGGTCAAGACAATCTCCTGAACTCCAAACTGAATGTCAGAATGGGAAAGAAAGGTGGGCTACAACAGCAGAAGACCCCACTGAGTACCACTCATCTCCACTACAAATAGGAAAAGAGGCTACAATTTGCATGAGCTCACCAAAATTGGACTGTTGAAGACTGGAAAAATGTTGCCTGGTCTAATGACTCTGTTGAGACATTCAAATAGTAGTCCGAATTTGGCATAAACAGAATGAGAACATGTATCCATCATGCCTTGTTACCACTGTGCAGGCTGGTGGTGGTGTAATGGTGTGGGGGATGTTTTCCGGGCACACTTTAGGCCCCTTAATGCCAATTGGCCATCGTTTAAATGTCACGGGCTACCTGAGCATTGTTTCTGACCATGTCCATCCCTTCATGACCACCATGTACCCATCCTCTGATGACTACTTCCAGCAGGATAATGCACCATGTCACAAAGCTCAAATCATTTCAAATTGGTTTCTTGAACATGACAATGAGTTCACTGTACTAAAATGGCCCCCACAGTCACCAGATCTCAACCCAATAGAGCATCTTTGGGATGTGGTGGAACGGGAGCTTCATGCCCTAGATGTGCATCCCTCAAATCTCCATCAACTGCAAGATGCTATCCTATCAATATGGGCCAACATTTATGCTATCAGCACCTTGATGAATCAATGCCACGTAGAATTAAGGCAGTTCTGAAGGCAAAAGGGGGTCCAACACTGTATTAGTATGGTGTTCCTAATAATTCTTTAGGTGAGTGTATAGTAAACTTGAATTTAACACTTACAGATCTGGAAAATACTATTTTTTTAGGAAAAAAAAGTGTGTTTTTCAAACCCCAGAAAATGTTGGGTGTATTTCTACCTTAAATTGCATACTCGCTAATACAGATGTTGTAGTTTGCCCCCCAAAAATTGTGATTTGCAATGTCCCAAAAGCTCAGATGCAGTGCTGGTGCACTGAGCATGCATAAAATGTCTGCTGCCGGCACCCGCCTGTGATTTCACACATGCTGATGCTGCAAGGCCTGAAAATAGTGTTTTTTGTCAAAAGAGTGTGTTTTTCAAACCCCAGAAAATGATGGGTGTATTTCTACCTTAAATTGTACACTGACTAATACAGATGTTGTAGATTGCCCAAAAAGTCTTTTTTTGCTAACAAAATATGAAAGCTGTAGATATTAAACTTGAATTTAACACTTGCAGATCTGGGAAATACATATTATTATTTTTTTTATTGTGTTTTTAAAAAAACAGAAAATGATGGGTGTATTTCTACCTTAAATTGCACACTGACTAATACAGATGTTGTAGATTGCCCAAAAAATCTTTTTTTGCTAACAAAATATGAAAGCTGTAGATATTAAACTTGAATTTAACACTTGCAGATCTGGAAAATACATTTTTTTTTTATTATTGTGTTTTTAAAAAAACAGAGAATGATGGGTGTATTTTTGCCTTAAATTGCACACTGACTAATACAGATGTTGTAGTTTGTCCCAAAAAATTGTGATTTGCAATCTCCCAAAAGCTAAGATGCAGTGCAGGTGCACTGAGCATGCATAAAATGGCCGCTGCCGCCACCACCCACGTAGCTAACAGAATTATAAAAGTTTGTATTTTTTGGTCAATGAGCTCAGGGCAGGGTAAAATGTTAGTGCTCTGAACCCACACAACTATTTATCTGTAGATCGCTGAGTTAGATTCTCTCCTATGCTCTCTCTGAAATCACAAGTCCAGCAACATCCTCTCCCTACACTTGTGCAGCGCAACGTGACTCAAGCTTATATAGAGCCTGGGTCACATGCTGCTCTGGCCCATCACAGCCATGCCATTAGTAGGCATGGCTGTGATGGCCTCTTGGGGAAAGTAGTATGAAGCTTGTTGATTGGCTGCAGTGCAGCCTTTCAAAAAGCGCCAAGAAAGCGGCGAACAGCGAACCCGAAGCCAAACTTTTACGGAAATATTCGGGTTCGGGTCCGGGGTCCCAAAATCCTAAAGTTCGGTACGAACCCGAACTTTACAGTTTGGGTTTGCTCAACCCTAGAGGCAATATCTCTCTGAACTGGTCTACGTAGTAGGACCACCTCAATCCCATTCTGTGCTTAAATCCCGGTTTGGCTGCATCCTTGGCGGGTTGAGGGAGGATGCAAGAGTCTGTTTTTGGCATAGTCCTTAGTGATGTCCTCCTCTGGGCAAGAAGCTCCCTCTGGATGTTGACTTTCCTCTGTTGACACTGCACAAAAAATCTTCCTCCATGGCTGCTATGGCATCCTCAGGGGATAGTTATGTGTCTATAATGCCTCCCTGTCTGAAGACTAGCAGGATGGCGTGGTATATCAAAGTAAATTTGACATTGTTCTGTACCAGATGTGTGCATATGTTGAAAAAAGATCTTCTTTTCTTGGCCACCTCTGCTGAATAGTCACCGAACAGTAACATTTAGCGGCTGAGTTGCCCGCCAGTATTTGATTAGAGGAGACTCTTTCTCTGCATATTTAAGATATTTGGTCAATGGTAGGCCGTAGCGGCTGGGTTTCCCCCTTCTTTCGTGAGTCCTTAGGGGGCCTACCCAATGCTCTCTTTCAACCATGAAAGGGCCTTGGAGTCCCAGGACCAGTTGTATGCAGTTCCACTGCACACAACTGAGTAAACTGACTTGGCAGAATCCATTCGGGGAGACCCAAAATCCTGAGGTTGTTCCTCCTGGAAAAATTCTCAAGGTCTTCAACTTTATCCCTTAATGTTTGGTTTGTCCTGAGCACCTCCCGAACTTGCGTCTGCACCCTCTCTAGTTCATCCTCTATGAGGCCGACTCTTTGTTCCAGCTCCTGGAATCTGCATGGAGTGATGTGCCACCTTGATTTGTAGTTGTTTCATAGTAGAGGCAACTTTTGCCTCCAACATGACTTTGACATCCGGCACCAAAAGGTTGGCCACTGCTATTGGCAGTTCTTTGCAAGGTATTGTGAGCCCTGTATCATCAGTGGAGCTTCCGTCTCTGTGTTCTGAGACTTAGCGTCTGGTAGTTGCGGGGAAGGTTGAGATGAGTATGTGAGCCTCTGCCTCTTGTCGGCAATCTTGCCTCTCGGCTGGTTATTGTTGTCTCTCTTTGGGAGAGGGGACTCGGGTAGTGGGGAGCCGCTGTGCACTATGAATTTCTCCATGAGTATTCACACATCTATGGGTGATGTTCTGGGGGTTAATTTCCCCCGTTATGCGGCTAATATCCTGGGTAATCGGCCTGTAGTCACGAAGCCCTTTCTCCTCACTTCCTCACATGTGCGCGCCGGAACCAGAAGTCTGGTTCAGATCTTTTCATGATACCTTATACCTTACCTTATCGTAAATCAAAATGTCAGTGTTTATTCACACTAAAGGCAAAAGAAAATGAACTCATTACAGTCTTAGTGTTAATGCACACGATATAAAGTCCATGGAACAGACACGTCACCTTGCTAGCCGTTTTATCCCCGGCAGTCCACAGCAGGCTTTAGGGGGCCTGTTTTCCAGTGTGCATCCCTCATGCGTCTCTCAACCTTCCAGCACAGCACTATGTTTCAGATCCCAAAACTGAGACTGAGCTGCTGAGCCCAGCTGGCTAATTAACCGCCTCAGGACCGCCGCACACAGGATTGCGTCCGGGCGGCGGCCCTGTTATTCTTTCTAGAGGCGCCGGCGCGTCATCTTTCGAGATGCAAGATTTCGGGCAGAGCCGGCCTGCACATGCACAGTGCGGGCCGGGAATCGTTACATCAAAAGTTTGTCACCAGCCTGCCAGCCAATGATCAGCGCTGGCAGGTTGGTGACTTTAAAAAAAACAAATCAGAAGCCATTTAACACCTTATATTTATAAATATAAGGTGTTAAATGGCTTCTGTGCGCCTCTGCTGGTCCTTTTCGTCAGTTGGTCCCAGCAGAGGAGCACACATCACTGTGAGTACACCAAACACTACACTTAGCCCCCAGATCACCCCATCACCCCAATTAGGCCTGCACAATATATCGCCAAAGCAATCGCAATCACAATTACTCGCCATATCGCAATCGCCAATTGGCCGACCCAAAAATGCTGCAATTATATTACCATATTTTTCGCTTTATGAGACAAACTTCCCCCCCCCCCCAAAAGTGGGGGGAAAATGGCAGTGTGCCTTATAAAGCGATGGTTGACTTTTTACGTGGTTGACACGGATGTAACGCCGGCCGCTATGCTGCACAGCGCGGCCGGCGATACATCAGTTACAGTGCGGGGAGGGAGGAGGGGCTGGAGGCAAGTCGTTATTTTAATGAACAAATGTTCTTTTATTTATTCTATTTTATTTTTCTGTTCTGTGCAGTGCTATTAAGAAAATGGCAAGTTTTGTATTTTGTACTTTTGCAGTAATGCAAATATGTTATATCATTTAGTAAAAGATGTTTTATTTTGAAAAACACTGTGCATTTCAGTTCTTGAGTTAAGCATAACTACATTTCTGCATTATCAGCCATTTGTGTGTGCTTTTGCCTTGAAAATCCAAGCAAATAGACCTCTAGCACAATTCCCTTAAAATATTGCATCGCATACCATTATCGCAATTTTTAGGGCCCTAATCGCAATCGCACAAAATTCCCATATCGTGCAGCACTAATCCCAATTAACCCCTTGATCACCCCTGTCAATCACAAGTGAAAGGGAAAAAAGTGATCAGTGTAAACTGTCACTTTTTTTCCCCACTAGTATTGACGGTTAGGTTTTAGGATAGTTTAGGCCCCTTTGTTAGGTAGTTAGAGTCGGTTAGCGCCCAGCCCACCGCACCGCAGTCACTGATTCGCTGATTAGCGTATCGCTAATCAGCATTGGTACTTTTATAGTATCTGTAAGTGATCAGAACTAATCACAGTCAGATCTATAATAGTATTAGTGTCACCTTAATTCGCCCTCCACCCAAAACGTAGTGATTGCCTGATCAGGCCTGATCGGTCACCCACACGTGCGTTAACCCACGCCTGCCCCGCTGCAGTGACAATTTTTTATATTTTTTTTATCACTGTGCAATCACTACACAAGCGCTGCGGCGATAAAAAAATCTGTTTTGATACTTTTTATCAATCACAGCGGCTTCTGGTACTTCGCTAGCCTCCCATTTGTAAGACAGGCTTGCTTTTTTTCTTGGGTATTCTCAGGGAATACCCCCTAAATTTAGTTGATCAAATGGCAAGTAAGGGGTATTCTTCTGAAGAGGCCTACAGGCTTCTGACCCAGTCGGATGCGGAATGGGAACCCTCATCTGACGAATCCAACGGGTCAGAATACGAACCTGTAGAAAGCAGTGGCAGTCTGACCCAAAGTTTGGACGATGAGGTTGAGGTCCCTGATACCACTAGGCGTACCCGGCCCGTGTTGCTAGACCACAGGTTGCGCAGTATCCGCTTCAAGGGCAGCAGAGTGGGGCTGGCGCTGTCGGATTACGTGGTGAGGCATACACCAGCAGCGCAGCCCATCCTGGACCTAGTACCAGCACTGCTGTACAACATGGTGAAGTGGCGAGCACCAGAAGGGCAGTTGAAGTTGGTACGGTGGCACGTGCATTAGTTCTCCCGGCGCAGCCACCGCACAGACAGGCCCGTAGAGCCCCTAGAGTCCCTGAGGTGCTGGCAAACCCTGATTGGCAGCCCCCAACTTCAGCCGCACCAGTAGTTCCCCCTTTCACCGCCCAGTCTGGAGTTCGGGTTGAGACAGCTCAGATCGGATCGGCACTGGGGTTTTTTGAGCTGTTCTTGACTGCGGAGCTCTTGGACTTAGTCGTGGCAGAAACAAACCGGTATGCCACTCAATTTATACCTGCCAACCAGGGAAGCTTTTATGCCCAGTCTTTCCGGTGGAAACCCGTCCAAGTTTCCGAATTTAAAACTTTTCTGGGCCTTCTCCTCAACATGGGCCTAACAAAAAAGCATGAATTGCGGTCATAATGGTCCACAAAGCCAATTCATCACATGCCCATGTTCTCTGCTGCCATGTTCAGGACATGATTTGAGACCATCCTGCGTTTCCTGCACTTTAGTGACAACAGCACCGCTCGTCCCAGAGGCCACCCAGCTTTTGACTGGCTTTACAAAATTCGGCCCCTTATAGACCAATTTAACACCAAATTCACAGATTTGTATACCCCTGAGCAAAACATCTGCATAGATGAGTCCCTTATACATTTTACCGGGTGCCTTGGCTTTAAACAATACATCCCAAGCAAGCGCACCCGGTATGGGGTCAAATTGTATAAGCTCTGTGAAAGGGCCACAGGCTATACGCACAAATTTCGAGTCTATGAGGGTAAAGATCAGACCCTGGAGCCGGTCGGTTGCCCTGACTACCTGGGGAGCAGTGGGAAGACAGTCTGGGACTTGGTGTCACCCTTATTTGGCAAGGGGTGTGCCCCTCTTCAGGCATTTGTTCCTAGAACAGATTGGCTGCTGTGGCAGAGCGCGACCTAGTCACCGGAGCTTCCCACAACTGCTTGTTACCACCCGTCTTGCAAGGGGGGAGAGGGCTGCCTTGTGTAATGAAGAACTGATCACGGTGAAATGGAGAGACAAGCGTGACATTTACATGCGCTCCTCCATTCACGCGGACACGACAATCCAAATTGAATGAGCAACCAGTGTCATTGAAAAGCCCCTCTCGGCCCACGACTATAATTTGCTCATGGGAGGGGTGGACTTCAATGACCAGATGTTGGCTCCCTATTTACTTTCCCGCAGAACCAGACGCTGGTATAAGAAGGTGTCTGTATATTTAATTCAATTGGCACTGCATAATAGTTTTGTTCTCTACAGAAAGGCTGGAGAACAAGATCCTTCCTCAAATTTCTGGAAGAGATCATCGAGAACCTCCTGTATCCAGGAGGTTCTGTCGCCCCAACCACTAGTGTAGTGAGCCGTCTACACGAGCGACATTTCCCCAATGTCGTTGCTGGTACCTCAAACCAACATCCACACCTTAAAAAAGTTGTGTCTGTAGCAGGAGTGGAATAAGGCGTGGCACCCACTATTTCTGTCCTGACTGCCCTGACCACCCTGCCCTATGCTTAGGGGAGTGTTTCCGGAAGTACCACACACAGGTACACTATTAGCATAGGGATTGCGTCACACAGGACAGGCACACAGGGCTCTTAGGGCCCTTTCACTCACTGCTGCTGCAAACCTCTCCTTTCACCTGGGACAAAGTGCATAATGTACTTTGCCACATCTCTGGGCGATTTGCGCTTTGCACATTGTCCCATGGGGAAGGAGAGGTTTGTCCTATAAAGGTAAAAAAAATGCAAAAAATAAATAAATAAAAAAATCACCGGTAGGCAAAAAAGTTAATGTTCTGTTCCAAAAGTTCAATAAAGTTTATAAAAGTTAATGTTCTGTTCAAATGTTATATAAAGTTTAATGTTAATAAATTTATTGCATTGCGGCCTGTTTTTTTTTTTTTTTTTACCTTCTAGGTGGACCAACCGATGAACAAGCTGCAGCACATGATGTGCATTCTGACAGAAGCATTGCGCTGCTGTCAGATTACACAAAAGTCAGTGTATGCGGCGCTGCAAGACAAGATTTCTCCTCTGCAGTAAAAAAGATATGTTTGCCGAGGCTTATGAGCTGAGGGGCAGTGTTCATATGCTTTGGCAAACACTTTGTATATAAAAATAAAAAATCCCGGCAATGATTTATTCATCCACATCGATTGATGTGAATGGAGAAATTGGGTTTGCCAGGGTATACGAGCTGAGTGGGTTTGGATGTTGGGAGGAGCTCCTATGTCCTGGCAGACGCCTTTCCCCTCCTTTTTTTTTTTTAGATTTTTTCATCCACATTGATCGATGCGAATGAATAAATCTGTGCCGTTCATTTTTCTTTCAGCTCAGAGGCTGAACGGAAAAAAATTAAAATCTCATTACCCTTATGCTCAATATAAGGAGAATAGCAGAAACTCCTAATGCTGGCCATACATGTAATGATTGGGGAGACCCTCAAATGCAAGGGCAGTACAAACACCCCACAAATGACCCCATTTTGGAAAGAAGACACCCCAAGGTATTCGCTGAGGGGCATATTGAGTCCATGAAAGATTTAACTTTTTGTCCCAAGTTAGCGGAAAGGGAGACTTTGTTAAAAAAAAATATATATATTCTGCTAACTTGTGGCAAAAAAAATAAAAAATCTTCTATATCTCTGTCTAATGACAACTTTGTATAAAAAAATGGGAAAAGTTGACTTTTTGAGAGATATTTCTCTCACTTAGCATGGGTATATGTAAAAATACACCTCAAAACACATTGCCCCAATTCTTCTGAGTACGACGATACCACATGTGTGACACTTTTTTGCAGCCTAGGTGGGCAAAGGGGCCCAAATTCTAGAGAGCACCTTTAGGATTTCACAGGGCATTTTTTACACATTTGTATTTCAAACTACTTCTCATGCATTATGGCGCCTAAAATGCCATGGCAGTATAAATACCCCACAAGTAACCCCATTTTAGAAAGAAAACACCCTAAGGTATTTCGTGATGAGCATAGTGAGTTCATGGAAGTTTTAATTTTTTGTCACAAGTTAGTGGAATATGAGAATTTGTAAAAATTATAATTTTCCGCTAACTTGTGACAAAAAAATAAAAACTTCTATGAACTCACTATGCCCATCAACGAATACCTTAGGGTGTCTACTTTCCGAAATGGGGTCATTTGTGGGGTGTTTCTACTGTCTGGGCATTGTAAAACCTCAGGAAACATGACAGGTGCTCAGAAAGTCAGAGCTGCTTCAAAATGCGGAAATTCACATTTTTGTACCATAGTTTGTAAACGCAATAACTTTTGCACAAACCAATAAATATACACTGATTGCATTTTTTTAATCAAAGACATGTAGAACAATAAATTTAGAGAAAAATTTATATAGAAATGTAGTTTTATTTGAAAAATTTTACAACTGAAAGTGAAAAATGTTATTTTTTTGCAAAAAAATCTGTAAATTTTGATTAATAACAAAAAAAGTTAAAATGTCAGCAGCAATGAAATACCACCAAATGAAAGCTCTATTAGTGAGAAGAAAAGGAGGTAAAATTAATTTGGTAAGTTGTATGACCAAGCAATAAACCGTGAAAGTAGTGTAGTGAAGAATTGTAAAAAGTGGTCTGGTCATTAAGGGGGTTTAAGCTAGGGGAGTTGAGGTGGTTAAAGCCAGGTAGTGCCAAAATCCGGACCGGCACTTAAACTCCGGTCCGGTACTTGATCTCACCTGGCTGGAAATCAGTCCAGCCGCCCATGTTGGGAGTAAAATATCTGCCTTCCCAAACAAAACCCCTTGCTATGTCACAGCTTCCAAATCATGATCAAATCCTGATGCAAAATACTAACAGTGTTTTTCATTTTTCGGTCCATTTAATGGATCAGAAGAATGGTAAAGTAAATAGTGATGTCAACAAGGCCAAACAAGGACACTAGTGTCCCCAGAACAGACTGGTGAGGGTGGCAACAGCATTAATAGTCAGAATTGTGGCCCAGTCACAGAATGGTGAGGGTGCGAACAGCATGAAGAGTAACAACATTAGCCCAGTCACAGAGTGGGGAGAGGGAGGCAACAGCCGCGGTAGTAACAGCCCAAGATGGTGGTACTAGGAAAAGATGGTAACAAAGGCAGCAGGTGTGTGGCATCAAGCAGGTGGCAGCATCAGAATAGTGGCAGCAGCAAGTGGACGCAACAGGCCATTTTTCACAATGTTCTGGTGTGGCAGTACTCTGCAGTCAGATTAATACTGGCAGATTGTTCTAGTCTGATGCATCAGGCACTAGACCATGAAAGTTAGAGTTGATGAAAACGTCTCTGAACAGCATTCAAATGTGAGTCAAAGTGAGTTATCACCAAAGTGTATAATAACTTTGGCCATCAATGTTTAAACTTTAAAACCATTTAAAAAAATGTATCCAAAGTCGGCTTCAATACTGACTGGTACCTCGGTACTATAGCTGGCTGCTTCGAATCCATGGTTTAAGGCTTAAAAATCAAATCCTGAAATCTTGGAAGACTTCAGTGATAACTCACATAGCTTTGCCAGAGCCCATATATTTGAATGCTGATGAGTTCTCTTTCTGCTGGTGCTGAGTGGTTTCTTCAGTAGGCAGGTGAAGAAATGTGCTCCTCAGAGACTTGAGACTTAAGTTGCTACTGATGGAGCTGGTGCTGCATCTTCCCCACTCCCCTCCAGCAGTCATGGCAGTGGAGAGTGAGCGCAGAGGATCCCACCGGTCAGACCTTCATGAGGATAGGCGATGGCACACATAGGCAGCGAACAACCAAATACATAGGATGTCTCAATAGCAGTTGAGTTTTTCAACCCTCTGATGGTGATAATGCAGCAGTCAATGCGCAAGCAACTCAGCATGCATCAGGCCAGCTACGTAATGGAATCGGAGGGACTCTATGCTTCCATCTCCACTGCATCCTACCACTGTATGTCAGGGTCATCTGCCTGGTCTTTCTCACCCTAATGCTCCTCCTCCTCCTCCTGCTCTTCTCCTGTCACTTATACAGATAAACCACCTATTTCTGTATATAATTCCTGGAATTTTATGTCCTCCTCCTCATCCTCCACCAGTTCAGCACCACAGAGCTCAGGTGGCTGGAAGATATAGGTGCCATGTCTCCTGTTCATGTACTCCAGAACATGAATGAGTGGAATTATATAATTTATCCCGTAGTCCTGGCGATTGACAAATAAAATAGCCCCCTGAGCAAATGGCAGGTGTCATGCATGAGCTGCCTCTGGCTAACGTCACAGTTACACAGGGAAGTTGTCCTGTCCACCCGTATCATTATAAAATTGTTTACAGTCTTCCTCTGCTCCTATAGTCAGTCCAACATGTGGAGGGTACAGTTCCAATGAAAGGAAATGTCACATATGAGGCGATGTTCAGAAGCATGATTCGCCTTTGCAGCTCAAGGAATGTGTAAGAGTGGCTGAAGTGCATGCACAGTTTCTTGGCCATTTTCAATACTTTTTCAGTTCGGTGGAAGACTTCAGGAACTGCTTTACAACCAGATTAAATATGTGCGCATGCAGGGCAAATGGATCAGCACTATTTATTAATAATAATTAATAATCAAATTTATAATAGGTAATATAACACCAATTTTCTTACATTTCACATCAAACTGCTGAATCGTGTTAAAAGTACTAGAAAACACTAGAAACATTGCCCTTTCCATTTCCACGTGCAGATAGAAGCTGAAAGGAGGATTGAGCATCTCTCTTATTCAGAAAAAAGACAAGTAACTTTATTGGAATAAATATACAAGAATTCTGCATTTGGATCTACAAGTAAATGACTTTATAATTAGAAGTGTCATCGTGATTGATAAATAGGACAGCATTATAGTGCAATTCATTATTAGTTACCACTAGCAAACACGGACATTTTACTAACTAAAGGATTTTTCCATATTGACAGCGTTTAGGCAGGTCACCCTGTAATAAATGCCAAGCAGCAATGCAAGTAAAGGAGGGTGCGATCCATAGACAGAACTGCACATCTTTTTACGGTGGAAGTGTAAGCAGCAGTGGATTAGGAATATTTGAATGAACTAAAAATCTTTTATCTTCAATTGGTCTTAAAATATGAAGTCCTTTTTTCTATACAGAGCTAAGATGCTGTAATAGAAGGATCAGAATTTTCTCTCTTTTCTGTCAGACAGGGAACCAACGGGCTCCTTATCTCTGTCCTCAGACCTTATAAACAGTCATTAAAGCTCAATCCTTATCTTCCTGATAAGAATGTGGCTTAAAAGGGTTGTCCGAGTTATTTATTTTTTTGTTCTTTCTATGTTCCTAACTGGGAAAATGTAACAGCTTTCCAATTAACTCACTTTATCTCCAGTGGCTGGTTTCTCAGATTTCACTGAGGGTCACATGACCTGTGATGTCAGCTTCTCTCCCTGCTCTGATAAAGTTCATCTACAAGCCTGTAAACGAGACGTCACTGTGCTGGCCACACCCCCCTTCACTGCCGTCCGCTCTCTCCTAGGATTCGTAACCCCTTCAGCTGCACAGACTGGCTAGCTGCAGCAGTGACAATTCTGGACACAGGAGCTGACAGACTAGGGAGAGCATTGCACAAGAAGGTAGGGGAAAGATCCTGTGTGTATTAGCAGTGTCATTATACAGCTGGGACTTGTAGTTCTACACTTACAAGTTGCTGTTGATTCTACCAGCACTCAGGGCAGCTCTTGTATCCACTCCCTTAGCAGTGTCATTGTACAGCTGGGACTTATAGTCCTACACATTCAACATGCTGCTGATTATCCGAGCAGGCAGACATGTCACTCAGGACAGCACTTGTATTCATTCCCTTAGCAGAGCAAGGGGAGGGGCAGAGATTGTTTTTATTGCATGTAAACAAAGGGCCAGAAGAGAGCCAGGGAAATGAGGAAATATATATATATATATATATATATATATATATATATATATATATATATGTATTTTTTGCAATATAACTAACTAATTTTTTTTAGCTTAGTTATATATTGCTGACCATCAACCCCTTTAAGTAAGTGTTAATAACCTCTTTATAGATAAGGGTTATTGGATGACCTGCACAAATTTAAAATGAAAGTAGGATGCACACAGCAAGAAAAACTGTTAACCTATGACAGAACAGCTCAATATTTTTAATATAGTCCAAAAAAAATTAATTGAAAAAAAAAAAATTGTCTCTAAAGGTGTACATAGCCTTTAAGTCTTTGCCAATATATTAAGCAGCATTTTTATACATCAATTTTCATGCTATGTTGCTGCCATGTGTAATGTGTGCTACTCACACCTTCTTGCCTCATATTACTATGGTAATAATAAAGATACCAAGGCTACGTGTTACTAAGACAGAGTGTTTTTGTCTCCCCGTCAACACATTTATACTGATACAATAAAAAACAACTAATCTGTTACTTGCTATACAACCAAACTTTCTAATAAAGGGGAATGCTGTGATAAAAAATTTATAATGTAATGGTACTGAAGTTCTTTGGACATGTAATTAACTTCTATAATAATAAAACCACTGGGATGCACTAGAAAACAAATCTGATTCATGGAGGCTCCACAACTTACAGAATATGCTGCTAATGTTGCACAGGACACAAAAATATCTTATGGAGTCAGAGCTTTTTTTTGCGATGTAGGGGTGACCTACACAATATTATACTGTTGTTTTAACGTTACAGATGTACCTGAGCCACAATTGACTCTGATAACACATGGCACAGTGTTATCTTGTGACAAAAGCCATCAAAATCCATTGGAAAAGTCAACTAACATTTACTTGCACATTAACCATCAAATTTATATTGGTTACATCTGTATGTCTGATTGGTGTGTATGTACATATATACATCAGTAGGAAGTACAGTTGTGGTTCAAACCCAACCAAGAACAATATCTACATTAAGTTTGTATTATCTCCTCGTGCTTGTGTGTGGGTACTCCAGTTTCCTTCCACACTGCAGAGACATACTGATAGGGAACTTCCATAAACGTTGCAGGATAGCTACAGATACAGCCAAGCTAAACTTGATGGTTACCGTGTTAAGTAAAAAAATGGCACAAAAAAGGTTCACTAACTCTTTCAATGTATTCAATGGCTTTTGTCACAAGATGACACAAGATAACATGTTACATGTGTTATTAGAGTCAATTTTAGCTCAGGTACATCTGTAGATGGACATATTCTTATACACTTAGATTGTGAGCTCTATTAGGGATAGTAAGTGATATAATGTCTGTAAAGTGTTACGACATATGTCAGCGCTATATAAGTGAGTAAAATAAATACATTGTTTTTTAGTTTGACATTGTTTTTTTTTTTTTAACTGTTAGACTAAAAATTAGACGTTGCATGTGTAAATGGTAACAGATTCCTTTGTTGGGAATAAAATAGCTTTATTCCTATAATTGGAATAAAATAGCTTTATCTATTAAAAAAAAAAAAACTTTTTTATTCCCACTGCAGCTGATTGGAACCACTTGTTTTCTGGGAAATAACAAACACAGCCATGGTTCACTTGTTATTGACAAGGCTAAGGCCATAATATTCACAGGAGTTCTCGGTTTGAGCTTTTGGACTTGATAGACCACTGGGCTCCATTAAGGTTATTGAACATTTGAAGAAAGTCTGTTACAATTATATGGGATAAATTAAAGTGAATAAAATTAGGAACTTATGACTAATTGGGATGAATAAAAGAATCAATAAATAAAAAAAATACTAACTCTATTGCAACTTAATACCTTAATACCAAAACCTTCTTGTATTTTAAACACAGAATTTGCTTTCTAAATTTATTGTTTCCATAAATCTGCATTTGTTTATATATTTTATGTAACATTTTAAAGGGTCACAGAGCTTTTAAAAATGTTTGATATGTCATAGAGACATAAAAAGTTTTGATCGTGGGAGTATGTTTTTTTTTTATTTTTTGCAAGATTTTTACATACCAAAGTCTGTTCCTTCAGGCTACTGAGATCTATGGATGTGTTCTTCCTTGCCTTTTTTTTGCTCAGTGTATCCCTAGATGTGGGTGTGAGATGACCAGTTTGCTAGGTTTTGCAATATTATCTATTGAGATATCTAAATTATATTGTGTCAATGTGTAGACACTCTGTTGTGTTATGAATTGTCGTCTGTCAAGGGTTTTCCTAGCATGTTGTGATATTGTGGTGAATTTGTTCCATGAGTATTTGAAGTGATTATCTTGTGAATGTGCTGTTACTGCGAGTGTCAGCACATGCATAAATTATATATCTATAAAAGCTAATTAGCCATTGTGCATACGCTACTAAAATTATTTTAGCGGCACATGCAAATTCATTAATGTGGATTAATAGGCATATCATCCATGTAATGGATGCCGAGACTTGCAGTAACGTTACATACATGAGATTATCAAGACTAGGGATGAGCAAATAGACTTTGCATGAAACATTTTTCATCCAATGTTGATTTGCATAAATCTTTTTTCAATACTGTACGGCGCTAGCGCTCTGTACAGTATTAGAACGTATTATCTCTGATGAGCTGAAGATATTACTTTGCGAAGTCTTGTGAGACTTCGCCTAATAACTTCATAACTTGATTTCTACTGTAAAAAAAAACATTTCCGGAACTCGAGTTCGGTTCCAAGGTACCACTTAGAACCGAACCCGAGTTCCGGAAATGTTTTTTTTTTTTTTTTTTTTTTTTTTTTTTTACAGTAGAAATCAATTTATGAAGTCTTTATCCAAAGTCTCGCTTGACTTTGCAAAGTTATAACTTTGGCTCATCGGAGCCGATACATTCTAATACTGTACGGAGGGCTAGCTCCGCACAGTATTGAAACAAAGTTTTATGCAAATCGACTTCAGATGTTTCATCCGAAGTTGATTCATTTAGGCCTAATCAAGACAGTCCAAGATGTGCCACTTTGTTAATCTTCTGGCAGTGGGAGTGTCTAGGGTTGGGGGAACACTCCCTTACAAGTGTACATTTGTTCAGATGAATGAATCAATTCATATGAATCGATTCTCTTATTCTCAAATTCTATAGCCATCATAGCCAGAGATGATCTGAGAACTTTGATTTCCTGAAAGCCTAAAATGTAATTGTATAATAAACCATTAATATTACTGGTAACCAAAAATAAGGGGCCTAGTCTAAGCCCTGAAACAGCTCCATAACCATCTTATCCACCAATATTGTAAAGTAGTAAATTAGTTTTCTACTGACTAGCCTGGTTAACTGTCAACTTATATGAGCCACCAGACTGCAGATAGCAAAATAGGATTCATAACTCCAGAGAATATATTTCTACTGTCTGAGCATGATAACTTACAGTATTTTATGATGCTTCCAGCATTCAATTGCTCTGATGTCTCTTCTACAGGAAGTTTCAAACTCTGTAATAAGAGATGCAACAGAGAATAGGCAGTGTTTAGCTCCCAGGAGCTTCACCGTTTATAGGTCCCACTCATTGATTTTGCATGGTATACCAATTTGTGGATGATTTCTTGTTACCCCTAGATGCTTCTATTTCACACTAATAGCCCTGACCAGGGTAGATCTATCAGATCATACATTTCACAAACTGGCAAAGGTGTGGTCCTTTACTTTTCCTGCAATCCTGGACTTTTTTGGAACTGTTGGATTGTGGTCATGGCAACTTACAAGACACAATGTGAACTTCTTCCCTTTCAGTAGTTACACTACAAAATGAGATGCATGTCTTGGTTAAAGTCATTGTTTTTGTCCCAGCTAAGCAAACAAAGAATGGGGGTAATGAGAGCCACCAAAAACAGAAGCAGCACTCGGATTGATATGCGTGTATAGCGGAATCAGCAGCAAAGGCAGCTAGGTGAAAGAATCATATACACTCTGCTGAAGCAACATGGTAGGACAATTTTAATGAAGACTAGTTAGAAAGTTGCTTATTTTTTTTTTCATTTAGGAAGCCAATGAACAATATAAGAAATCCCATTGCCTTCAAATACACTCACATTATAACATTGAGGCAAAAGTAGAACCTCCTAAACTGGTTAGTCAATCACTACAGAAATTATCTAGCTATTGTCAGCTGGTTGTTAGTGTGCTTTCAGGTAATCATTCCACTACATGGATGAATATCTTATGAAAGGTGACTGATTTATCTATTATTTGCTCCCAGTTGAATAAAATGCTACATGTTTTTGAAAGCTGAGTTATCACATCAGCCTTATACTGGAACAGTACCTGTAAGTGACTTGAAACATTCTGTGAGACAAAATTGAATCTGTCAAGCATAGTAACATTTACAGCTCTTGAAAGCACTATCCATTAATTTATATGGGTGAATGATGATGACATGGCTGTGCTGATCCCATTCTTTATCATGTGCTTTAACACTGTATGCCTCCAATATGAGCTGATAACAAAAGGGCTCAACTGCAACTATTAAACATTAACTAGATCTATAGAAGCAACTCACCACTGAATATATAATGAGTCACATAATTAAATGAATTCAAGTATTCATAAACATAATGTAAGATAGCAGACGTGAATTACCATCAAAGACAAATAGAATAGGTCCCAAGTGCGGTGTAAAAATACACAAGGCTCAAGTAAGAAAATATATATACAGTACAGCTTTGACTTCAAAGTCACTGTACAGCTTTCAAAGACAGATTCACTCTGCCAATTCCCAAGGCAAGCCAGTTTTAGCAAGAGAATTGAATATCCCACGAGTAAAGCCAGACAATAGAAAACTCAATGTTTAAGTCGAGCAACACTGCTCAAAGCTTTAAAATGAAATAAAAATTTTAAAAAAATCTCCAGCAAAGCAGAGGTCTATGTTGCATCTCTAAAGAATTATGTTCTTGACAACAGTTGTGAAGCTGCTTGCATTATGATCTACAGGTAAAATCATATTCTACTGTTCCTAAAAAATCCAGCAAAACATAATAATCAGATGTTTGAAATTGAAGCAACTAAAATGAACAATAGTTATTACTAAATGCAATATTGCCCTTATTCAGAAGATTTCAAGATCTGCCCTTACGATTGCTGTTTGTTTAACTCTGGAATCCCAGACAATTTCACAAGTATTAAAGGGATTGTCCTTCAATATATATGATGACCTATGTATCCAAAAATTTAATTGGCTAAGTCTCAACAGTTAATTCAATGTTTGGATAAATGGGATTATTTTTAGGAAGTTATTTTGAAAACTGTTGTTTCTGGTACACCAACTGACAGTAATAATATGTTGTACTATAGTAGTAATCACCCCAAACATATGATCAACTCTCTTCCTTGGAACCAATTATTAAGGGTGAGGCATATTGTGCCAGATGAGAATAGATTGCAGGTCGGGATCGATGAAATGTGTATGAAGTTTACCTAAAGTGGCTACCCAAGTGGCCTGTTAGGCAGGCTGGGGACACGGACCCTAAACAATACAGAAATTATGGGAGAAGAGAGAAGGAAAATGAAAAAGATGGGATCTTGCATCCCCTTTTTTTCTACTTTTATAACTACTATAGCCCCCAGATAGAATACTTATTAACACAACACTGGGCTTTGCTCCATAGGGGACTTCAAGATGTGGTGGAGTTTGAACAGAATTCATTGATGTCATATAGAAACATGAAAGACACATTGGTAAGGTCTCATATAGGTTCTAAGAAAAGTGATGGTCAAACATGTTTCAACCTAGAAAGGGTTATTTTTTGTGTTTGGGATGATGTAACTGTGGTAATATGCTGAAGGGTGATACATTTACCCATTCATATAATGGCAAGAGTCAGACTATGTGTCCCTGCAGCTTGATTTATGTGGGGGAGTATGGAACTTAGAGAAAGGATAAACAAGCATAAAAGTACTATTAGGAAAGAGTGAGTTGATTTACTGATTCCTAAACATTTTCAGAAGAAAGGAAATTCTGTGAACCAATTGAGGTTTAGGGTAATTGACTCTAAAGAGGGAGGTGATAGGGAAGTAGCCAAAAATTAAAGGGGTTGCCTATTTGAAGAAGGTACAGATTGAGACCTCCTACAGTATACTGCAATTGTGAAAGAGCATTTAAAGGGGGGCAGTATCACATATTAAAACTTAGCTTTTAATAAAGTAGGTATAAAAATACACAAAAGGGAAAAGCATAGAAAATCTCTTAGTGTAATGAAACTCCTCCCCCAAAAAATTAAAAAATAAAACATCACAACCAAAAAGAAGTATGCTAGCAACGCAACCATATACAGAAACCCACACAGGTGTATCTTTAAACTGGACTGGGAGAGAAAATGGGTGGATCTTACCGGTCCAGTAGTATTGCACGATGCAGGCTTGGCTCAGAATTACATTCACTCAGTGATGCATTTTTATCGCATTTGTGTGCTTGAGGGTCCTTACTTACTCTCTCATCAAGCATCACATTTAACTTCCGCAAGTGCAAGGGACAGGGCTAGGGCTTCTAAACTGTCTCTAGTATGCTATAATGAGGCTAATACACCCTAGTGACCTCCTAATACGGAATCATCACCCTGAAAAGAGCGGCCCCATCTGAAATATGGCCCTGTTAACGAAACCCAAACTTAGCTATATATACACTGATACCTGCTGGCGGAGTCAAGGTCTAAATTGATGTGTGTTTCTACAAAGAGCGGTATGCTGTCTCCTGAGAAGCACGAGATGAAGAAAAGTGTCCCAATGTTTTTCATCAGATTTTAGCAGCCCCAGGAATCATCATGGGACACGGGGTCTGGATTGTCTTAGTAGCATGGAGTGCAGTGTGTATATGGCAGGGCTCATCCATGCAGGGACAGCCAGTGATTCCAGTGTTCCTGCTTACTTGTTGGCGTGTTGTGCAGGGTGATAGGGAAGGTCTGCTACGTAAGAAAGAATTTAAGTGGATCTATATTTTACAGTCATCACAACTGAGGGGATGAAATATTTAGTATAATGTAAGTCACCTGTAGTAACCGGGGGAGGGAGGGGTTCTTGCACCTCATGTGTATTTGTTTTTAAGGTTTTTTATTTTTAATGTCATTATTGTAGATTAATGGTGAATATATATATAGATATATATATATATATATATATATATATATATATATATAGTTGAAGAAAGATTGGACTGCACTCCGGATAAAAGTGAAAATACGTGAAGCTTTATTCACCCATAATATGGCAACTCTGCGACGTTTCGGCTCACAAGAGCCTTCTTCCAGCATAGAAACAGTGAAAATGACGACATATAAAGGCATGTCTAAAAGACTGACCAATCGTATTGTGGTTACAATCATGAATAAATTGAACACATGTG